>NC_084514.1:19778425-20115925 GCF_024500385.1 Phyllopteryx taeniolatus
ATTTCAAAATAGTAATTCATGCTTCATTTTCTTTGTATTATTTATAATACATTAATCCTCATTAAAAAAATTAATACAATAAAAAATATATTTTTAGGTTTTTAATCTTTTGACATTTTATGTACCATTGTTTATTTTAATGATAAAATAATAATCCATGCTCTTTTTTATTTTATTTTTACACTTAACTAAATCATAGTTAATTATCCAACTATTTAATAGATTAACATGTTTGACATTTTTTGTTTTACAGGTTCCGGATGCTCAACCCCTAACTGATACCGTGACTCGAGAGTGGGAGGCGGGCCGTAGCAGCCCGGGTCTTCAGGCGGCATGAGCGGGGGAACGGAGCAAGCCGACATCCTCAGTGTGCTCTCCCTGGTGAAGGAACGATGGAAAGTGGTGAGCCATGACGTCGCTTTATCCAAAGATTTTAGTAAGTCACGTCGGTGCAAGTCATATTGTAAGTAAGTTTCAAGTCTTAACCTTCAAGTTTCAAACTAAGTTACAGTGGGGGGGGGGGAAAATATATATCAAACAAGTCGAGTGGCGTTATTACTTTGGTTACGCAAGTCATAAGTCAGTCACAATATAGTTAACGGAGCTTACCTGACTTTGTGGGCTTTATAGTGACTGATAAGCTTCGATGTCGTACTTGTTGTGATTCTTGTTTTTAAGTTGCAAACTTTGCATGTTGCCAATCTCTTGTTCATGATTTTATAAAAAACAAAATGCGGGTCGGCACCTGCAGATTCACTGATTGTTTTTATTTTTTAAAATGTTTAAAAAAAAAATAATTTTAATATTATAATTATTTTTTTAATGTTTACATTTTTTGTCTTTTCCAATTTATTTTTAAAACCCCAATTCCAATGAAGTTGGGACGTTGTGTTAAACATAAATAAAAAAAGAATACAATGATTTGCAAATCATGTCCAATGTATATTTAATTGAATACACTACAAAGACAAGATATTTCATGTTCAAACTGATCAACTTGATTGTTTTTAGCAAATAATCATGAACTTAGAATTTTATGGCCGCAACACGTTCCAAAAAAGCTGGGACAGGGTCATGTTTACCACTGTCTTACATCACCTTTTCTTTTAACAACATTCAATAAACGTTTGGGAACTGAGGACACTAATTGTTGAAGCTTTGTAGGTGGAATTCTTTCCCTTTCTTGCTCGATGTACAGCTTCAGGTGTTCAACAGTCCGGGGTCTCCGTTGTCGTATTTTACGCTTCATAATGCGCCACACATTTTCAATGGGAGACAGGCGTGTACTGCAGGCAGGCCAGTCTAGTACCCGCACTCTTTTACTACGAAGCCACGCTGTTGTAACACGTGCAGAATGTGTTTTGGCATTGTCTTGCTGAAGTAAGCAGGGGCGTCTGTGAAAAAGACATCGCTTGGATGGCAGCATCTGTTTCTCCAAAACCTGTATGTACCTTCCAGCATTAATGGTGCCTTCACAGATGTGTAAGTTACCCATGCCATTGGCACTAACACAGCCCCATACCATCACAGATGCTGGCTTTTGAACTTTGCGTCCATAACAGTCCGGATGGTTCTTTTCCTCTTTGGCCCGGAGGACACAACGTCCACAATTTCCAAAAACAATTTGAAATGCGGACTCGTCGGACTACAGAACACTTTTCCACTTTGCGTCAATCCATCTTAGATGAGCTCGGATCCAGAGAAGCCGGCGGCGTTTCTGGGTGTTGTTGATAAATGCCTTCTGCTTTGCATAGTAGAGTTTCAAGTTGCACTTACGGATGTAGCGCCGAACTGCATTTACTGACATTGGTTTTCTGAAGTGTTCCTGAGCCCATGCGGTGATATCCTTTACACATTGATGTTGGTTTTTGATGCAGTGCCGCCTGAGGGATCGAAGGTCACGGGCATTCAATGTTGGTTTTCGGCCTTGCCGCTTACATGCAGTGATTTCTCTGGATGATATTATGGACTGTAGATGATGAAATCCCTAAATTCCTTGCAATTGCACGTTGAGGAACATTGTCCTTAAACTGTTGGAGTATTTTCTCACGCACTTGTTCACAGCGAGGTGAACCTCACCCCATCTTTGCTTGTGAATGACTGAGCAATTCAGGGAAGCTCCTTTTCTACCCAATCATGGCACTCACCTGTTCCCAATGAGCCTGTTCACCTGTGGGATGTTGCAAACAGGTGTTTGATGAGCATTCCTCAACTTTCGCAGTCTTTTTTGCCACCTGTCCCAGCTTTTTTGGAACGTGTTGCAGCCATAAAATTCTAAGTTCATGATTATTTGCTAAAAACAATAAAGTTGATCACTTTGAACATGAAATATCTTGTCTTTGTAGTGTATTCAATTCAATATAGGTTGAACATGATGAGCAAATCATGTTCTTTTTTTTGGGGGGGGGGGTAACCCTGAAAACGTTTGGTGGCAGTTTATCCCCGCTTATTCAATAAAAAAAAAAAATAATAATAATAATAATGTAAACTTATTATAATTTTTTTTTTACAAAGCCGTTATAATGGGCTTCAATTATCTGCGGACTTTCGCTATTCGCGGTCCAGCCAGGTCCTCATCTCCCTTGCATAGCGTGGTACACTTAATTCAAACTCAGTGATGCAGTTCAATTCAAAGTCAAGTCTGGTAAGTCAAACGTAAAAAAATAAAATAGTCCGCTTAAGTCTGACTCAGGTCAAGCCAGGTGACTCAAGTCCACCACAACTGGTTTATGCGTAAAAAGTCAGTGACGGACATTTCCGGGGTCACAAGTAGCACTGCGGCAGCGCCAGCTCTAAAAATAGCCTCGGCGTTGCTATTTCTGGCAGCGATCGAACTATAAAAGACGCAAGAGAGAGGGCGCGTTGTTCCTATAGAGAGAACGAGAGAGAGCGAGACCAAATCCTTCAGTGCCAGCCACGTTAGCTCCTCGCCGTGCTGCCACTTCCACTCCGCTAAGGAGCGCACTTACGTAAGAATGCTGCAGTTAATCCCCGCGTGGAGGACGGCGAAGGGCACGCGGCGGCTTACGGGGAAATAAAAGATCCGCTTAGTGCTCAGAGGTGAGAGTGGAAAGGTTGGAGAGGCAGGGTGCAAATTAGGTGACGATATGCGTGCAGCATATGACAGCCGTGTTGTGCGTTTCATTGAGGGTAGGGTGTTTAGACAGCAGCCTGTCTTTCAGGGGTGGACTGCACGGATGCACGTGGAATCTTAATCAGTTTTTAATACAGGACAAAAGTATGAGCCGGCCCACTCCAGTTTGTAATCCCGCCCACTGAGCATTTACGATATTAGGAGTCCAGTCTTATCTTTTGCATTCATTCATTGTCCTAAAATTGGTAAATTAAAATGTACTTATTTATTTTTTTTAAATGATCTCATTAAATAATTGGTCACCCCAGAAATAATAAATAATAAAAAAGATGAGTAAAATATATATTGTTTTACATATAAATGTAACTATTTAATATATTTTATTAAATAATAATAATAAGCTTAAACTTTTACACACACGTACAATAACAACAATAACAATGAACTGTTTGCACATTTTACATAGCCATTATCTGTTTTTATTTTGAATAAATAATTGGTTAATTATAGTGAAACTGATTCTAAATGATAAAAGTGTCACGAGAGAATAAATTATCTATTGTTAAACAATTTTAGTATTTCACTATTTCGTTTACATTTATTGTATCAAATAACTGGTTAATTAATTATAATTAAAATACATTACTTATTAATAATACAATTAAAGCGAGTGATTTGTTTTAAAATAAACTATTTTATGTATCTCTATCTGTTTATTTCAATTAAATAACTTGTTAATCAATTATAATGAAATTCATTCTGAATACAATTGTAACATGAGAATGAATTATTATTTTATTGTTAAACACATTTTAATAAATTTTTTAAATTGGAATTTATTAAATAATTGGTTAATTATTATTTAATTATCAATAATAAAATTATAACATGAGAATAGCAAAATATTCTAACATGTCAAATATACATTTTAAGTCTGTTTCATTTTTATTAAATGTGTCAATTATAATTAATCATAAATAATACAATTAAATCATTCCAATTAATTACTTTATTACTAAAATAACAATTTTACTTATTTTACATCCACTTTGTATTTATTTTATTAAAGCCATCCATCCATCTATTTTCTTTACCGCTTATCCTCACTCGGGTCGCGGGTGTGCTGGCGCCTATCCCAGCTATCATCGGGCGGGAGGCGGGGCACACCCCGAACTGGTTGCCAGCCAATCGCAGGGTACATTGAAACAAACGACCATTCGCACTCACATTCAGACCTATGGGAAATTTAGAGTCTTCAGTCAACCTACCATGCGTGTTTTTGGGATGTGGGAGGAAAGCAGAGTGCCCGGAGAAAACCCACCCAGGCACGGGGAGAATATGCAAACTCCACACAGGCGGGGCCGGGGAATGAACCCCGGTCCCCAGAACTGTGAGGCAGATGTGCTAACCAGTCGATCACCGTGCCGGCTATTTTGTTAAACAAATTGGTTAATTATAAATGATCAGATTTAAAATTTGAGAACAAGTCATGATTTCCTAATTTAAAGTAAACAATTTTACATACAAACCTGTCCATTTTAAAACGTAAATGTGGCCGGTTAGCACGAAGGTTTGCGCACCCCAACTCACATTTGAGGCATGTTGATCCTTCTCTTCAATAATTGTCAGGTTTGTGGGATCTCTGTGTAAAACAGGGAATTGATATCGAATCTCCCCCTGCCCGTCATTCAGGTGAAGAAGATCGGGGGCGGTGGTTTCGGGGAGATCTACGAGGCGCTTGACCTGCTGACCCGGGTCAGCGTGGCGCTCAAGGTGGAGTCAGCGCAGCAGCCCAAGCAGGTCCTCAAGATGGAGGTGGCCGTGCTCAAGAAACTCCAGGGTGAGTCCCCAAATACATGCGGCCCGGTCGGTTTCACTTTTCATCCTATCGATCGTCCTGACCGCTGTGACCTACGGAGGTTGGATACCCGAGATGATCTTTGGGATTCCTGCCAGAGGCCGTTGGTGGGAAAGACACACAAAGTCTGCCGTTTTGCTTTGAAGTGGCCATTTTAAGGTCATTTAAGCTCATTCTCCAGGGGTCCTTCTGAAGCGTACTTGTCCTGGAAATGTCATCAGATTCCAAATTTAAACCACTTACAGTATGCGGACAGAGCCTGGCAGGAAAGCTTTAGGAACATGCAACTTGGTAGGAAGTCTAACATGGGTAGATCCACAAAAAGGTCCAAAGAATATTATATTATATTATACTAGATATTTGTTCAACTATTGTTCAAGTTACTATAAAAGGTCTTTGGTTGCAAAAAAAACCAAAACAACTTTCAATATCTCAAGGTTATTATTTACTAAATATGACAATTTAAAATTTTGTTACAAATTTTAATAAGAATCACGGAAGTTGACACACATGATTTGGTTTCGTGGGCCACATAAAATGATGTGGCGGGCCAGCTCTGGCCCCCGGGCCTTGAGTTTGACACCAGTGTGACCTCGGATAAAGAAAAAAAAATCAAATCATAAAAAAAAAAAATCATTAATTTTATTCATGAGTCACTTTAGCTACCGTGCATGTTTCTGGTAGTGCAACATGACAATAACGCATCTCTCTTCATTTGTTCATTGTCCTCTCTTTTCTTTTTTTTTTTTTAATATATTTTAAAACCACATGCCCTTTGCTGTATGTTTCTCCTCATCCGGGAGGAAAATCAATGGGGCCGGGATCATGTTCGCCATCTAACGGCCAAGGGGCGTCGCGCTTGCGTTGCTTCTCCCGAGGGAACCGGAGACGAAACCTGACTCCTCAGCTCTTCGTCCAAAACTTTGCGGACCAACGCAGCTCTTAAGATAAAACATCTAGAGAAGCCTCATCATTAGGGCAGTGATGGTCTGACATTTTGGTTCAAAGCGGCCATTTTCGGCTCATTTCGGACAATTTTAGGGGTCCTTGAAAAACAAACTCACCCTAGAGATTTTGTCAGTTTGCGACCAAATTTGAAACATACGGGAGACACTAAATTGCAAGAATGTTTAGTTTTTGTCACTGCATGTGGCCAGAGAGGATTAACGAGTCACCATATAACACAAAACGTAAAAATCTCAACTGCACAAGATCAGAGCCATGAAAAAGACACAGGAGTCTGCAATTTTTCTTTTTTTTTTGGAGATGGCCATTTTAGGGTCATTTTTGCCATTTCCATGGGTCCATCAAAATCAAACTCCACATTGAGATTATTTCACATCGCTACCAAATATGAACTTTGTATGTAAGACATTCGTCATTGCTGGTAGGTGTTGAACGGTGTCAAAATTCGAGGATTTGCCAAAACCTGAAACTGATAGCAACTCAACTAGAAGATCAGAGCTACTTTCACTTAGCAACATAAACGCAAAATATCTCAAAGAAGCCATGGCCAAAAACACACAGGGAGACCAAATTGGTCTTGTGAAGCTCACGATGAAGCCGTTACCGGAAGGTCTTGTTGCCTCAGCGCCGATGTCCTTCGAAACCAGCGAGCCATCCATTTTCAAATGTCGACCCGATGTTGTGCATCCATGCCTGCAAATTGTGCGACCAACCAGTCGCTATGCACGCCAGTGTCTGACGTCACGTCTTTTGTCCCTCGCAGGCAAAGACCACGTGTGCCGCTTCGTGGGATGCGGCCGCAACGACCGCTTCAACTACGTTGTGATGGAGCTCCAGGTCGGTCGCCTTTCGTCTCCGACTAAAAACCCAGAACAGTTTTTGACTGAGAAAGTGTTGTTTTGGAGTCGAAAAAGTAGAGACGGGACTGTGCTTGCACAAAGGTGCCTCAGTTTTACTAACCCAAATTTGTGCTTAAGTTGGAATGCGACGTAGTCAGGCTCTAAGCTAAGCTAAAGCGGTCGTCAAGTCATAACTGCAGGAAATATTCATATGAAAACGCATGACCGCCCAGCAAACTAGTTCATTGCGCGCTGTTCGCAATCGTACTGTGAAAACTGCTACTGTTGCACCTGCTTGCATCGTTTGCTTCCTTAAAAGAAGACAAACTATGTTGCACTTTCTGACAAAGAAAATATTTAGGCTTAACTTTTACTCTTCCGCTTGTCTGCATTCTTTGTTTCCCAAAAAGAAGAGAAAGACCTGTTGGATTACTGTTTCAACTGTTACCGTTGCACATTTCTTATCAAGAAGACCAACTATTCATATTGCACTTTCCACATGTTTGAATACTACATGTACTGTATGTACATATAGTTATATTTTTGTATACATTATTTTAGTTTTTGAGAATCTTTCATTTCTTGCACATTTGAGTCAACAGGTTTTTAAAAAACATTTTTTTACATGAAAACCTTTTGAAACATTCCAGTTTTTGTCGCGTGAACGTATTCTGGGCCAAAAACAATGAATTTATCCTCCGATCAGCTGCTTCTCTCATGTCTGAAGTGTTTACCAAACATTTGACCTGCACGTCTGGCCACGTCTATTACTGGGTAAAGAAACTTACTACTACTGCTACTGAAGTGTAACGGCGGATGAGCCGGACGAGCTAACGGCTGTCACTCGCGCGTCCTCGCAGGGTCGTAATTTGGCCGACCTGAGGAGGAGCATGAGCCGGGGGACGTTCAGCATCAGCACCACCCTGCGTCTGGGCCGCCAGATCCTGGAGGCCATCGAGAGCATTCACTCCGTGGGCTTCCTGCATCGTGACATCAAACCAGTACGCTCACTTTTGCTTGCGTGTGTTTGTGTCTGTTTTTATTTCTTTATGCATTTATTTATTTACAGTATTCTACTTTTCTTTTTATATTAACCATGTAGTACAGCTAGAAAATATCTTCTAAAATTGAATTTTAATCATAATTAACAAGCCTCTTTACTGACTGAGTGCAGCTTAGCCAGTGAGATCAGAATACAGTCTGACAAATACAATAATACAAAATAAATAAAATAAAATGTGGAATAAAGACAAGTGAAAATAAATAAATATAAATTATGAAATAATAAGACTTAATCTCTAAAAAGGATACAAATAAAATAGCTGAATAATAAAAATCATAAATCATGCTCATTTTTGCGGTATTATTTATAATTGAATTACAATTTATCAAGCAATTTGCTAAAATAAAAAAATGTTCACTGTATATGTGAAATTGTTCATTGTCATTATATTTGGCATCTTATTTACAATGACTCAAATAAATGAAACGGTTTAATTAAGCAATTTTAGGGATTAGGCCTTATTTATAATTAATTTAAATATTATTTCTCCAGCAATTTAATAAAATAAAAAACAATGTAGAATGCATATGTAAAATTGTTTATTGTACTAATGTTTGCATTTTATTTTTCACAATTAATCAGAAACTATTGAATGAAATAAATCAATAAAAAGTGATGAAAACTCAATAAATATGTTTAAATTAACAAAGCTTAGGGAAAAATTGCTAATACTCGGTGGGTCGGATTATAGAGAACCGAGAGATTTGAATGAAGCCAGTCTAGTCCACTATTTCATATTTTCACTGAGTTATTGTTTTTTCAGTCCAACTTCGCTATGGGTCGCTTCCCCAGCACCTGCCGCACATGCTACATGCTGGACTTCGGCTTAGCCCGCCAGTTCACTAACTCATGCCAAGAGGTCCGACCGGTAAGTGCGTCCCACCCAGACCGTGGGCAGGGAACCATTTTTAACTCTTATTTCTCACGCCGCCTCCATCTTTTTTTGTCAGCCCCGCCCGGTGGCAGGATTCCGGGGAACGGTGCGTTACGCGTCCGTCAACGCACACAAAAATAAGGTAAACATGTTACATCCGGAAACTGGTTGTGCGCAAACTCTGTCGGGATTGTTTGATCGAGCTACGTGCATCTTTCACGTGTTAGCTAATTATTTTTCATCGTTTTGTGACATTTTGGCTGTGTTATGGCCCTTTTCTGTTTTGTTTTTAAGTGTGGGTGAAAGAGGATGCGCCATAGAAGTAAGACTGTTGAAGGGCATGCGATTGAGGTCTTTGTGCCTTTTAAAATTTGTTTGAAATCTTTTTTGTTTTGTTTTGTTTGATAATTAAACAGAATATGTTAAAACAGCTTTTCTGTCGTTGGGGGTACTTGCAAGGGGGACGGGGTGCGCAATCTCTGTCGGGATTGTTTCATCTAGTTATGTGCTCAACTTGCGCTAGCTAATTTTCAAAATTAATTTGTGACGTGTTTTACTTTGTTCATTTATTATTATTTTTTTTACTTTCTCTTGACTTGTTTTGGAGTTTGTGTGACACGTGTCCACCAACCTTGGTGTTATTGTGCAGGAGATGGGTCGCCATGACGACCTGTGGTCCCTCTTCTACATGCTGGTGGAGTTCCTTGTCGGCCAGTTGCCGTGGAGGAAGATCAAGGACAAGGTAAAAAACATCTCGCATCCTGGAAGAGCAAAGGAATTAGCGTTCCACCAGCTTGTGTTTGTGTTCATTCAGGAGCACGTGGGCAAATTAAAGGACACGTACGACCACCGTTTGATGCTCAAACACCTGCCGGCGGAATTCGGCGTCTTCCTGGAGCACATCTCAAGTCTGGACTACTTCACCAAGCCCGACTACCAGGTGACGGGGTCCTGATCCGGTTGGAGAAACTAGACGTGGTTCATCTGAGCCGGAGTTGTTCACTCTGAAGCCCGGCCTGCGGGCCATTTGCGAGCCACCTTCAATTTCTTAGCAGCCCGTGGCATATACTGTACTCTATGCAACTACTGTATGCTGATGTGAGTTGAGGCGTTTCATTCAGACAAAAATAGGGGGCGGTGTAACGCATACAAGACATACTAAACTGATTTGATGATGACACACAAGAAGACAATCGCAACTAAACTGCAGTAATTGGAGTCATTTTTCATGGAGGAGAAAGAATATATGCCTGTGATTTATTTTTTATTTTTTTGTGTTGTGTTTGCACATGTATTATATAAGTTATACATACAGTAATTGCTTGATGGAGTTTTCTGTATGCAGCCCTCAGAGGAAATAAGTTTAGAAACCCCTGATTGAGACTAAAAGTATTTTTTTATTCATTTTTTTGTTATTTTTGTGTTTCTCAGCTGTTGATGTCAGTGTTCGACAGCAGCATGAAGACGTACAACGTGGTGGAGAACGACCCTTACGACTGGGAGAGGACGGGCACGGACGGCACCCTGGTGATCAGCGCCAGCGCCACCACACCGCAGCACCACACCCGCCTCACGCCCGCGCACATGGGGTGCGTTTCATTTCAAATCAGATATAATATGAATATACTTTCAATTAACAATTCGGGGGGCGGGGAATCCAGTTCCATCGTTTGGCGCAAAATTGACAGGACGAATGAAAATGTCTCAAGGAACCATGCGTGCAATTGAACTGGAAGTGTGCTATTTTACCTTGAAGCAGCCATTTTGGGCCCATTCCGGGGCTTGTACTTTTTGACGAACGCTCACTAATCGTAAACCAGACAGTCATTTGAAACCCTAAACCTAACTTGAAACCATACTTAGAAATTCTAACCAGTGATACATTACTTACGTACCAAGCCTAAAAAGTTACCTTTTCTGAAATATTGGGCTTTTTCTGCCCAAAGATCAAATATAACGTGACTATGAGAATGTCAAAATCACTTACCGAAGCTTTGGTCCCTTTTCGCGCCATTAGCATGGCCAACGCCTCCCTTATTCCGGGTGACTTGATGCGTGAGAACACCGAGGAGGTTCTGCAAGATGAGCAGCTCAGCGACGCCGACAACAACGTGGCCGCACCCGAACGTGTGCCGGGTTCTCCGGGCCACCCGCCGCGGACGCAGGAGGCCGACGTGTGGGAGGAGCTGGACCGCAACCGCAACCGGATCCACACGGCCTTGTGGAAGGTGAACCGCAAAGTAGCGTCGACATCACGTGTGGACAAACTACAGATAAGCCGACATGATTTATTCAGGGCCGATACCGATTATTAGTAGTCGAGGAGGTAGATAACCGGTATTTGGATCCGATTTTCATTTACAGTAAAAGAAAAAATGTATAGCGTCAACATTTTGAATAACAACACTTCCTATAAATGCTTTCAAGCATATGTTTATTAAATATGATTAAATGTTTATGTTGGGATAGGCTCCAGCACGCCCGCGACACTAGTGAGGAGAAGCGGTACAGAAAATGGATGGATGTTTATTATTTGTGAACATTGTGTCTTGATCTGACGTCCAGGCTGCCGCCGAGGAGGAGCAAAGCAACCCCCAGGGCAACCAAGGCCACCCGAGCCCGTACGGATGCCCCAGCCTGGCCTCGCCCGTCAAGATGTCTTCAGAGGAGCGCGAGGGCCCTCTGCTCAGGAAGCTGCGCAACATCCACAGCTTTGAGCTGGAGAAGAGACTCGGCCTAGAGTCCAAACCCAATCCGGAACGCTTCCTCGAGGCTTGGTACGTACCCAGGGACTGTTTGGAACCCTCGCCCAGCCTTAAAAGTGGAATTTGAAACACTCCCCCCAACCTCCCAATACTCTTTTTAGGATTTTTTCCAAACACCATAGGAATACCCCAGCAATCCCCAAAAGTAAAAAAAGATAACAATATTCATATGCAGTGTATACATACATACACATATACTGTGCTGTTCATATATGCAATTTGAAACACTGACCCTGGCTTGAAAGTGTAATTAAGACCCTAACCCGGGTTTGATACCCTCATTTGAAACCCTAATCCTGATTTGAAACCCTAACCCTGGCTAAATCCATAACTTGAACCCATAATTATGTTCGGAACCCTACTTTGAAACCCTAAAACTAATTTCACACCCTATTCCTGACTTGAAACCCGGATTTAAAACCCTAAACCTAACTTGAAACCATATGCCTGACTTGAAGCCCTAATTTCAAACCCTAACTCAAACTTGAAACCATAACCCTGACTGAAACCCTACTTTGAAGCCCTTACTCTCATATGAAAACCTACTTTGAAGCCACAACCCTTGTTTGAAATTTTACCTTGAAACCCTAACCCTGGCTTGAAACCCTACTTTGAAAATCTAACCCTATCTTTTAGTATTAATTTGAAATGCTAAACCTAATTTGAATCCATAACCCTGACTTGAAAGCCTAATTTCAAACCATAACGCTTACTTGAAACCCTTCTTTGAAAACTTAACCTTAGCTTGAAACCCCAATTATGAACCCTAACTGCACTGTATTAACAAACTCTTGTCCTTGTGTTGTTAAATATCTGCTTAGTGTCTGTTTGGTGTCCTTTTAGTCCCACAAAGCAGATACTCAGCTGCGCCCAGCAGCAGCAACAACAACAAGAGGAGGAGGAGGGAGCCGAGGGGGCCGCCATCATTCCAGTAAACCAGGCTCTAGCGCCCCCTACCGGAGAGCGTCGCGAGCGGGTTTGGCACTACGACGAAGAGTTCCTTTCCGGCGGCGGTGGCGGGGGATCTCCTAAAGCGCCGTCCCCTGCCTCTCCGGAGCACGGCGACGGGGCGGCCAGCAGTGGGGGCTTCGTGGCCCTCAACCTCAGCTCGGGCCGGCAGGACGTGGACTCGCGGGACTGGGTTCTAGTGGAGCGGCCCGGAACCAAGGCCAGCTCCAGCCCTTCCGAAGAAGAAGAGAAGGAGGATGAAGAGGAGGCGGAGGTCCTGCAAGAACCCGGGTGGGACCGGGATGTGCCGAGCCCCGGCTCCGGGAAAGCAAAGCCAGACAGCTTGGGCTCTTCAAAGGGGAGCACGAAAGCCGACAAGCTGGAGCTCAGCGTGGGGCCCGCCGAGGCCCTGCCGCCCGTCACCCCTACCAGCCCCGCGGAAGTTCTGACCGAGGGGGTCCTCACCCAGGTAAGACCTAGTCCATACAGACTGCGCTTGGCGTTTTCTTTTTCGTGACAAACCAAATGCTTTTTCAGTGTTTCCCAACCTTTATTCAGCCAAGGCAAATCTCTTCGCTGTTGGCTGGAATCCTCGCATCTCCAAAACCATTATTTTTCAGGAAAGGCCCTTGCTGATAGAATAGTAGACCAGTGTCCTCTCACTTCCGGGGCGCTTTTTCAAAATCAAATAATCTGTAAATCTTTTATTTTTATGGAGAATGTTATAAGAATAGTTGGAAATTATATTCAAGTGTTTGAGGATCATAATTTGGGGTATACTTAAGGTCTAAATGTTTAATATTGGCAGTTATCAACATTTCCCTGCGAATAACAGGTTTTACTGTGACTAAATAATAATTTTCAGACCAATGAAGTGAAATTGCCGAGGCACAGTGGTTGGGAATCACTGCTTTAGGCGATTAAATCAAACAAAAATCCACACTTTTTTTTTTTTTTTAAATCAGGTTACAGCATGGGATGGCTTTTTGCTTTGAGTTGCAGATATCATGCTTGATTTGATAAGAACTTTTATTTGCAAAATAACCAATTATACGTTGGAATCTCTCCATTCTGCCTCAATCGGCTCAAAATTACTCAACAATAAATGCATATCATATAGACAGAGATCATATCCATATGATCCAAATAACAAAGAATTAATCCATTATTATTGTATAATTATGCTCATCCCTAATCACAACCCAGTTCCAACATCCTGCTCAGCCTACGGGTCCGGAAAACTTGCCAGGTCCATTCCACTCCCCTTCCCCAAAATTCCTTGTCGGTGCCATTTAGCAGAACAGTAACATGAAAAAAAGGTGTAAAAATGTGAAAGGCGGTTCAGATACTTCCTTCAAAGGTGGACAATTCCCGGCTTGACTTTGTTAGCCCCATTCCCTGACGTTAATACAGACCCTGGAAAAATCTGATCAAATGCCGAAGTTGATGCTACCTCCGAAGGCGGGAAATTGCCGGATTGAATTTTTTTCCCCTTCAATCCATGTCGGTGCTATTAAGAACAGCGATATGGAAAAAGGGCAAACCAAAGTCCAGCTTTTACAAGCGGCGCGAAAGCTGTTTTCTGTTACAACATCTAAGGCGGAAAATAGCCAGGTTGTAAATTCCGCGCCGGTGCAATTTATACAGAACGGTAACATGGAAAAAAATTCTTCTGACCCTTAAGGCAGCAAATTGCTGGGTGGATTTTTCGAACAGTGATTTGGAAACAAGTCCATGTTTTCCAGTGAGTGCAAAATGGGCTCCAACTTCCTCCGTTGTTTCACCGCCCCTCCTCTCTCCACCCTCCCCTCTCTTAGCACCCTACCTCTCCTCCGTCCCTGCCCGAGGAAGTGGCCGCCCGGACCTCCGACCCCATCCCTCTACGCTCCCCCAGCCCTTACACCCTCCTCAGCACCCTGTCGGACCCTCTCCACCTGCGCCATCCGCTGGCCATGAAGCGTAGCCAGTCTGCCGACCAGCACCGGGACCGCCCGCCGTCTTCCTCCTCTTGCCACGCTTCCTTGCCGCTTCCACCAAGACCCTCACCCAGTCGTAGGAAACTGCCCGCCATACCGGCCGGCGCCGCCAATGCCAACTTCCCCTCCGTTATCCGTATAACCAGGGCCCAGCTGCAGCAGGTGACCGGCCCCCTCACAGCGAACCTCGAGAGTCCGCTACAAAAAAGCCAAAGAAAAAACAAAAAGAGAAGCTTTCATGTTGAAATCTTGCGAAATATGCTATTTCATTATTTGTAATTTTTGTCAATTTTAGGGCTGCCAATATCGAATCTTTTTAGAATTGATTCTCCTATTGATTATTGATCGAATAATTGAATAATAATCGCCCCCGCACTATTATTATTTTTAGCAAAGTTTATCACTGGCCCAAGACTGTGTACGTCTGCAATAAATGTCAGTGTGAAACATAAGTTCTGGCAGCGCAAACATGGTTCCGGGTGTTTCTTTCTTTTTTTTTTTTTTTTTTTTTTTTTTTTTTTTTCTTGTGGTCCCGGCGGAGTTTCAGGGCATAAATTTTGCGGCGACCTATTTTTAAAGTTGACTTTGACGATTTATACGACTTTTTTCTTCTTTTCACCCAGCCATAGTCATTTTGTGGCTTATCTTTTTCGATAAGGGTTGCCAAAAAACCTCAAACCCTTTAAAAATATGTTTTGCACAAAACGCCAAAAGTGAAGAGTTAAAACACACTCATTTGCTGAAGCCCACGTCACTCACCTGGCATTCCCCACCTTTTAAGGTCCATACACACTCAAAGTCACAGATAATACAAGAGAACGTGACCGCAAGTGGAAAAAACAATACCTGCACCTCCCATGCACATGTCAATGTGTTTAATAATGGAAAATCAATTTTCACGCGATTAATCGATGGGATAATCGGAAGAATACTCAATTCTAAAATTATTCAATAGCTGCAGCCCTAAAATGTCACAAAAAAGCAAAATACAGGCATCAAGTCTTTGACTTTGGAGGTTCTGCTCTGAATATACTTTCATTCTGCTTCTGTGGCAAACCATTTTTCCTTTCTTTTTTTTGGGGGGGGTGGGGTTGTCTTTATTTGTTTTAATTTGCTTGTTTTGGCTTATTTGTCCTTTAATGCACGGAAACCCTGACATTCACGCATTGACAGCATGGCTCTAATGGCTACAAGTGATCTGAACACAAGTGTTTGTGTGTGTGTGTGTGTGTGTGTGTGTGTGTGTGTGTGTATACAGTATAACGTGCGAGTGCAGCATGTGTGCGCGTTTGGAATGTCGACTCATGACCACAGGTCGCATGGTCTCTTTTGTTTCAGATCGTCTTTGTGCTCTCCATCTTCCTCTTCCTCTCTCTCTCCCTGTATTTGTTCCTCACCCTCTCTTCACTGAAGCCCCCTGCCAAGTTGCGTGAAACCAAACCTTTCCTGTCCGCCTGTCCCTGGTTTAGCACTCACAAGCTTGACTGACACCATGCCCCATAGCACGTGTTGTGTGTCTGATAATGGTAGCTATGGTACTGCATGACCATTTATTGACAAACTAATCTCGATTTATTACTAACCCCAACCTTTTTATATATATATATAGATATATATATAATACAGTAAGCCCTCACTATTCGCGGGGGATAAGGACCGAGCCCTGCCGCGAATAGCGAAAAACTACTTGACACCCTCCCCCTTAAAAGGTTTTTAAATGCCAATAGATACAACAAGATGGTGCCAAATCACTACTTTTCTATGAGACAGAGCGCTTTTGCATGTCTAATAAGAAGGTACTCCCATCACTTTAACATAGATCCTCGGCAGAAGGATGTGACAAGATGGCGCCAAAGCACTACATTTCTATGAGACAGGGCGTTATAGTACAGATAGTTATTCACTTTAAAACTTTAGTAATTGCCTATATTAGGAGTTGAAACTGTCAAAAATACCGCTAACTATGTTTCCAAAACACTTTGATGTCATTTCAAACTCGTCTTGCAATGTTAGCCTTACAAATAAGTGCTTTGTAGATGATTAAATTTTGAAAAAAAAAAATAATGTTGGCTATACAAGAGTTTTTCAGCAAATAAAGGTTAAAAAAGTTCAGCTAATACATTATGTAAATTCGCAAACAAGTAGAGGACGCTGTAATTGATGCACCCCCTTAAAATGTTTATCATTGCCTATATTAATAACAGTAAATATCACACAAAGTAATTGAAGTAATTCCATTTTACTTGTACTGTGCCAAGCTTGTCCCCCATCAAGATTCCTCATTTATCACTTCAGCATACTTCATTGACACCAATGACTACTTTCCTATTGACCTGCTCCTTGGCACTGTCTTGTAGCATTTTATAGTGTACAAAAAAAAAACAACACACACAAATAGTTGAGTTTTGTAAGCAAGTAGGTAAGGAAAGATTGCAAAGAAAAAAATGCAAACAGGTGAATTTGTGAACAGATTACAGTGAACCACTGTCCATTCAGGGTTGGCCTTTCACAAATTCACCTCTTCTCATATTTTTTTTAGGGGTGGGGGATTAATGTATTCACCATTATTCCTTGATAAACTCACCTCTTCAAAGCCATGTCTAATATGAAAATACTATTTGGCGCCATGTTTTGGCATCTAGGTCTCAAGGAACTATGTTGGGGGGAGGAGCTTCATTTAGTGAAGCCATTGCATTGTCTAATAGAAAGAAAAGTGCTTTTTCTGCCCTCTGTGGCATCCGTAGGCAGTTACCAAAATGTTGGGGGAGAGTGTCAATTACTCACGCATTACTGCTATTCGCGGCAGGGCTTGGTCACTATCCCACGTGAATAGCAGGGGTTCACTTTACTCCAAATTCCTCCTCCCTCACCAGGCTACTTGCTGGAGCCCGACACCACACCGTGTTGTACTCTACCAGCAAGAAGCCTTTTTCCAACAATTAATCACATTTTCCCCTGGGGGTTTAACGCCGTATTAACTTTAAATGTGTTGTCCGTTCGTCCCTCCCTTCTAGTTGACGGCTCAGCGTCCGTCAGGGCTGTCCTCGTCGTCTGGGTCGAACAGCGCCCACCCGCCGCAGGGGCGTGACGAAGCCAAAGCGGAGCCCACCAGAGACTCCCCGGGGACGCCGCCGGTCAACGGGGACGCCTCAAATCCGGTGCCGAGCTGCCGAAGCAGCTCCCCCCACACGCCTCGCAGCCCTTCTTTGACCAACGGACGCCGATCGCCAAGCCCTCCCTGCACTGAGGAGGACAATCCAGCCCCAGAAAATGTGGGCAGCCGAGTTTCCCCCTCCGCCCCTCGCCCCCGGCAGAGTCGCATCCCCGTGTTGGAACCCCCGCCCGCAGGCTCGGCCAAAGAAAAGCTCCTGCTGAAGAAAGCCAGCAATCTGGCTCCGCTGCCGTCCCCCTCCGCCTCGCCGTCCTTCTCCGACCGCCGTGCCCCCGCTGCCGTGGCCTCCCTCGCCAGGGACCCGCCGTCGTCCGCCTCCGACCGCTCCCAGGAGGAGGACTCGCTCGTGGGCTCACGCTCGGACCGCCAGGGGGACGCCTCCTTGTCGTCGTCCTCCAGCCCCCTGTCCCGCCGGAGCAGGATCCCTCGGCCTGTCCACTTGGCCTCGTCCGCCGAGCAGCTGGCCGCCCAGTTCCTGCCCCGCCCGCCTCCTGGGAAACCGCCATGCCGCAGCACGGTGGAGGGCAGGTACTTCAACATGTCTTTGTCATTTTCCATTGTAATGCATTAAAAAACCGGGACACTCATCCTTTTGAAATTAAACGGGAGGTCGAAAAATGATAAAATCGTAGTTCCACCCAGACGATTTTAGATGTGAGATTTCTAGCGGTACCAATTGTGTACTTCTACAATGCTAGGAAGTTCCCCGACCAGGATTTAGGGACTTTGCAGGGTTTGTTTGTTCAGATGACTTTTGAACAGAAGGTCTTACAGGGATGGAACCAAATTTAACCAAGGTAATTCTCAACGTGAGCATTCCAATACCGTCCCTACCCCAACCGGCGTTGGTTACAATTTTAGACGTGGGCTTTCCAATGGTACAATTGCTGGGGGCGCGATTCTGCAGATTGTTTCATTTGAGATTTGTAGAAATTAGTAAGTACTCCAACCAGACTTTTAGCGATTTTTGGTAGGCTGGATTGATTTCAAACCAAGATAACTTAGGATCGCTTTCTAGCGCTACCGTTGGTGTCCTTTTATGACAATGGGAGGTACCCAGATCCATTTGAAATGACCTTTGAACCTTTCTTCCTCTTTAGGATCCGGCGCTACCGCATCCGAGCGGGCAGCACCAGCGATTCAGACCTCCTGACCTGCCTGGCTCAGCTAATGCACGGAGCCCGCGGCTCTCCCGCGGCCCACCACCGCCCCTCGATTCCCTACACCGGTTCCCGGACGACGGGCGTCAGCAGCCTGACCGGCTCGCCGCACCACGTCCGCAGCTCCAGCGCCTCGCCTCGCAGCTCGTCCTCGCTGCAGCGCTCCGTCAGCTCCTCGCCGTCCCGCCAAGAGCACCGCGGCAGCTTCGGAGGAGCGGGGGGCTGTCTGGGCCGCAGCCGTTCGCCGCCCAGCTTTTCCGGATCGCCTCCGCTGCGCCGCCTCTACCACCACCACCAGGAGACGTGCTGCGGCCGGCAGGCCCGCGCCGCCGCCTTCCAGCTGTCCAGGGGGAAAGGGTGCAGTCGGGAGGGCAAGTGCTCCAGCAAGCTCGCCAGATAGTTGCCCGGAAGGCGGACGAAGAACAGTTTTCGGTATCTCTCCTTGTCTTTCCGAACCTCATACCGCCCTCTTGTCCTGTAACCTTTTCTAATATTCATGTTATCGTGTTGGATAACAAAATAGTGCAGCTGCAATTTTATTTCCTTTCCAAGGGTCAGTAGTTCGTACTGTAGCACAGTGTTTCGCAACCTTTATTGAGCCAAGGCAAATATTTTACATGGGAAAAATCCACACCACCAAACAAACATATCGATCCAGTAGTAGGGACTAAGCTCTGCTGCGGTTAAAAAAAAACAACATAAAAAAACAAATAATTCAGTAATTCAAATATCATTTCAAACTCATCTTACAGTTACCCTTAAAAAAAATTGGATTACGGATTTGAATCGGAAAACAAAATGCACCGGAAGTGCGCATGCATGTCAATGTGATGAAGACGCTCTAACTCCCACTAACAACCCAGGCTAAACCTAGCTCTTCCCCGAGATACACAGCTTGTCTCTCAGTCAACATGCTTCATTAACACCGATTCTTGTTCACACGGAGCCTTGGCGGAATCTTGTGCCATCTGAAGGCATTTCAGAAAGAGCGCAAAACACGCGAATACGTGCAATCCGGAACACAAAACACATATGCTGACAGGAAGCAATGACTTACTGTGTTGCAGGAATGGCAACGTGGACAAACCTCTAAGGGAAGAGCATTTAATTGTTCTGCCTGTCACTGTACGTCGATGGCATAGATAGCTGAACAAAGAAACATTATTTGTAGTAAAGAATCATTTTCCGAGCAACTCAATGAAATTTGATAATTTCCCGCGGCACATTAGTGGTTGGGAATCACTGCGGCGTAGCGTACTGTGTAAGTCGCTTCTCTGTTCATTTATTTCACATCCACAGCGCAGTGTATAGTCAATTATTTATCACTAGTATTGATGCACTTGGTTTGCATATTGAGACTGTTTCAGTATAGGCAGGCTGGGTTTTTTTGACCAAGCCGTGCCGCGGTGTACAGTTGTATTCATTGAGAATACAAATTTTGACGCTTCTCATTGCTTAAACAAGTCTCTTGTTTCTGCGCGTATGCTTAAATGGAAAGAAATTGTTACGAAGATACAATCAGTCGTGTCGAGTGCGTGGAAACACACGAACCTTCCTGTGCCTACTGTAGTCTATTTTACCTTATACAGCCTGTCCAAACCGGGATTTATCCACCTTTTTTGTGGTCAAGTGGTTGCACCAATATTCTGACTTTGGAGCTAGTAACAGAAGCCCCTTTCACACCAACTGAAAGCTGGCATTTTTGCGTGTCGCCTTTCTGTACAAACGAGGAATGGGTTGACTCAGCTCAGAAGCCCTTTTTACACTACCGGTGAGTCGACCTGGCAAATATTCTGCTTCCGTAGTAACAGAAGCCGCTTTCACACAATTTGTAAGTAGTATCAGAAAGGCGCTTGTGTGCAGTGGAATTCCAAAAAATGCCAGGATGAAGGTGGGAAATTTACCAGCCAACAATCGCTTCTCCCACCCTGTTGCGCTGAAAGCTGTTGTCACTATCCGACACTTATTTTACACGTCGCGCCAAATGCCGGGTCCTGTGTGAAAGGCGAATAAATGCCAGGTGTCTTGCCTTACAATTTTGCAGGATCTTTGTGTGAAGGGGGCTTGTGTTTCTAAGAAACAGGAACTGAATTCGCCAACTTGTTATTCGTTGTAATAACAGTAGAATCGATAAGCGTAGTCAACACCAAGAAAATTGCTGATTAATGAGTTCATTTTTCCAGGCACTGGCATCAATTCAGTACTTTTTGTCCAGCTGTGTTGTAGTTTGAAAGCCAGAATGGGATGACACAGTTTAGGAACGCTCATTCCAACGTCTCATCCGAATTATAAGCTCTCAAGTGGGGGAAGAAAAATGGAATGACATGCGGGGTGTTTGTGCAAAAGATAACCACGTTTTAATTCCACCACTCAAGCTTCTTCTCCGCTTGTACGATGAACAGCTTCTTCTCCCCCACTACGTTAATTAATTCCTGCATGCTTAATCCACTACTAAGACAAAATATGATGCATCTTTTTACCTCACTGTGACCAATATGTTCAAAAGCTTATTGCGCAAACTTCATGATGCTGAGCAATTTTACATTCTGTGACCTGGTTCTCATCCGGCAAATTTGAGTAGGATTTCTTATCAAAAATTAAACAGTAAATAGTGGGTGACTGACATTATTTGGAGGCTACCTGACCATGCCTTGAAGTGATGACACCATGTTGCAGAGTTTTATGGGGTCAGTTGGTGCTGCTGTTTTGGCAAGCAATGGCATTAGAAAATGGACTTAGCGGTTAATGGATGAGATAATTACCATCATGGTATTTTTTTTAATGATCTGAAAGGAGGTGTGTTATTTGAGGCAGGTGTTTATTCGCTAAGGTACAATGGGGATGGTCTCTTTTTGATGAAATACACTCATTTTATTGGAATGGATTTAGCAAATGGAGCGAGGCAGCAAAGCAGAGACTATGGAGTTCAACGCCGCAGCGTCCACACGCAGCACTTAAGGCACCGCACTGAGCGAAGCTAATGTTAGTGTGTTTGTTTCTGGCTCCATATCCTCAAATGTTAACGACGACGAATCTGCTCGACCAATCGGTTTGGAACCCCGATTGACGTAGTACTAGAAATAGTACCTTGTTTTTGTGGTGGAAATCAGCCCAAAAGCGACTGGAGCCGAGTAGGTACCGTACAATGAAAAAGGGGCATATTTTTCTGCACTGACTTTGAATGATTGTCTTTTTTTTTTTTAAATAATGGACTGCATCCCCCCACACCTCCCACAATTTGTGTTTTTTCCTCTTGACTTATTCAAATAGGCTGCGCAGACGGATCACGTTGCCAAATATTTTGATACGACATATGCTCCGAAGGGTCACGTGAGCGTGTGGAGCTGCTTGTCGGCGTCCAACGCGCCGCTTTTTCGGCAGTCGACTTTCGGTACGCCTCACCTCCGGCCCATCTGAGACGCAAAAAGATCATTTTTCGCATTGTAAAATAATCTCCGACACATTTTAAACAGGCTACAGCTGAAGTTAGCTTGAAGTAACACTAAAACAGCTTCTTTGAAAAGACCGTCGCGTTTTTCGTTATTAGCGTACACACGTGGCGTGCAGTCGTAGCGTTAGCGCATTTTGTTTGTCGGATTAGAAAGGGGTTGTTGTACTTTTATGAAATACTTGACGTTTTATTTATTTTTCATGACATTTTAATGATTATGGACATCTGTTATTTGAATGGGTATTTATTTTTTATTAATAATTTTGTATGTGTGTCTTTTAATCCATAAAAGTCTCCATGGGAAAGAATGTACCATCTTTTGCATTGTATATAATTGTAATTATTTATGTTGATGATTTTATTTGTATCATATCAATGCCTTGTACAGTGATTTTTCTTTGTTTTTGTTTTTTTTCCTTTTGAAATTATTTTGTATTTTATTTTTCTAAACTGGTTATGAATAAAATACTCATTCCGCATGCATAATCAGACAGTTGTGGCGTTAGTTTTTCATGTTAAAAAAAAAAACAAAAGACATTTTTACTCAAAAATATTTTTTCATTTTAATTATTATTTGAATTATTTGTGGAGGCATAATAAGAAAACACAAGGATTCTATGTTTAGTACAGTTGTTACAATGCTAATCAAGGTTAATATGTGCATTGTACAAAAAAACCCAGCAAATGTTTCATTGAAATATAAATGATAAAATGTAAGAAGATACAAATCGTTTTTTTCAATAGATTTAATATTTTAATAAACATTTTTGTTTGTACAGTGTTTTTTTACAAAACCAATCTAGGTTCAAATGTAATGATGCATCCCACAAGAAAATATCCAAAAAGATTTAATGGAATGTGTCAACAAATGATACAATTTCATAAATACTTTTTTTCACCGGAACATATCTTTAACTATTTATGGAGCTGGAATAATTGAATTAATAATTTTTCAAGCTTAATTTGTAGTGCAGTATTTTTTACAAAGCCAATAAAAGTTAAAATTTACTAATGCAGGCAAAAAAAATTAACAAATCAAAATGTATTGTTATTGTATCAACAAGCAAATAACATTTAATAAATGCATTATCAAGAAACTATTTAAATGTATCAAAGAAGTGAAATAATTTTTGTACAATGTTTTTTTCCCAATGTCAATCAGTGTTATAATGTAATCCAGTAATGCCTAATACAGACAAATCTATTCAATGTATAAGTGGATAACATCAACAAAAAATGATTTAATAAGTAAATTAATATTGGTATTTTTAATAGATCATATCTAGATCATTATTAAAAACAAATAAAACGCAGTGTATTTTCAATAAAACATTTTTGAAAAAGGCACTCAAGAATTTTGAATTCAATTGAAACTATTTAAATCTCCACAGATCATTGAAAAGTTGAAACGTTATTATGCATACTAAAAAAATCTATAATATTCATTAATTCAATGGCTTCCATGTTAAATGGTTTAAGAAATCAAATTAAATATGAATTCAAAAATCAATAATAACGTATTTCTCCTTGACGTCGAAGGCGTCCCCGACGTCACAAACAGTGTGCGCATGCGTGTTTACTGACCCCGCCCCCCTCCTCCTCAATTCATGCCTGCTCAGAATGGCGGCTCTTTTGGAATCGCTGCTGTCGAGGAAAGTGGACCTTTGCAAGGTCTTGGACTGGCTGAAGAACGTCCAGGTGGGTCGGAAATCCCCTCGAACACTTTCGGTGTCGCGCTCGACTCGGGTTCGGTGTCGTACATTTTGTCCAAGGGGGGTGACATGAGCACACTCCGCATTGTAAACAAAACTTTTAGCTAGGCAGCTAAGCAAGGTAACGGTAACTCGTCCCATTCAGTTACATGCACAGTTTAGTCGCCGGTATTTATGTTATTTGTGGTCGAAAATGCTTTATAAATGTCTAAATTCGCTTTTTTATGTTGATTTTGTTATTATTATTGGAGGTTAATGCGGCTAAACAAGTCAGCGTTGTGAAATTAGCGGGGTGTTTTTACGAATAGCAGCTTAGTCAAAATGTTTATTTTATCATGGTGAGGATTTTTTTTTCTCACCGAAATGGGATCTGTCATCAGTCAAAATACATTTACAGTAAACTTATTATTATGATTTTCCTTTTACTGGTTGTGTCGGGCATTTTTTCTCGATAGTGATGGCTTATTCGCTAAAATTAGCCTCTGTCAACAGTCCCAATACAGCAAATGTCTTATTTTGATTCAACACAAAAGATAAACGGATTTCATTAATACAGAAATCAGAGAATATTCACTGTTGAGACTTGAGAGGCTGAATTCAAAGGATTTGGACATTTAAAGTTAATCGCTCTTAACGTTCAATCGATTATCAATATAATTGTCAATTAATTTGATGATCAATTAGTTGTCGACTAATTTATGAATTTTGACACCTATTAAAATAGCAGCCTACAGTTTTGTACTTCATCCAAACATAATGTAATAACACGATAAAACAGAATGTAAAGAATTAAACAGTTTATGCTTCATTATTTCACCCTTCAATACATTGTGCGTTTCCTTCTGGTTTGCGTGCCATGGCCACCAGGGGGCAGTCTAATATATACATGTATATACTTGAAGAAGACGGTCACAACTGCTCGAACAGCTACAGTTATATTTGTCATTTTTTGCAGAGGATAAAAAATGCGGTAGATGCCTGGGAGCATCGTTATATTTGTTTTAAAAAATCTGTTGCTTGAAGGTTTATAGCTGCTATATACTACATGGATGCTAGTTTCGTTAGCTTTCCTATGACATTTAGGTACTTAATGTATTAGTCAAGACTGCCATTTTTACCTCTAATGCACCAGTTTTTGCATATGTGAGTAAAAGGGTTTCTTTTTTCTCGCTAGCAGGATAGCGACAGGTTGGCTTTCAGCGATCCGGAATTGACGATCCATAAGCAAGAATTCATCCCGTTCTTGCTGAACTACCTGCGAGATCAGAGTAGCCAGGCCCTTACCCATGGCCCCGCCACCCCTGCCAAGACCCCCACCCGGCCCAGGCCCGCCGCCTCCTCGCAAGGCTTCACCGAGAAGAGGGCCTGCAGGACGGTGGGCGGCGGCTCTCGCGGCGCTAGCCGGGTGCAGCTGTTTTCCCCCACTGCGTCTCCGGGGTCCGAGTTGGGCCTGAGTCATGTCAGCAGCCCGTCCTTTTCCACCACATGGAGCCCGGCGTGCAGGCCTTCCGGGTCGGACCGGAGGCCGAGCCAGAGGATCAGTCTCGGAGACTACGTGCTGTCTTCCCCGGAGGTTACGAAGAGCCGCAGGAGGAGCGGGAATGGCGCGGGTAAACACGTGGGAGGAGGGCGAGCGGCGCATCACGTTGATGACAACGGGAGTAGAACCAGCAGAGGAGCTGCCTTCGGCGGGCCCAATGAGCAGGTTTCCCCTCCGTCTCTGGGTCAGCTTAATTTCAACAACTTGGAGGATTTCCCGCCCGTTGGCTCGTCTTCTGTTTCCCCCGCGTGAGTCTTTTACACATTTTTAAACTGTTCCCAGGTAGGCACATTTTTAAAATTCCTTTTTACTTACTGGATAATAATCATACAATTTGTGCAAAATGGGTTTCATTCTAGACTCAACGCATGATTTTATAATTTTTTTTTGTTCTATCTACCAGACTGAAACATTTGTCCATTTTTGTAAAAGGTTAGCAATTTCGCAAAATACTCCCAAGTTTTCAAAAGAGTGCACTCTAATGGCCCAAAAGAATTATGCAATTTTGAATTTAAGAAGTGAATATACCCTCTGCTGGCCATGGACAAGAATTACATTTTAATTTAAGCAGCTGAAACTCTCTCTGACAGCTGTAAAACGATTATTACCAATACATCCATCCATCCATTTTCTTTACCGCCTTATCCTCACACGGGTCGCGGGCGTACTGGAGCCTATCCCAGCTATCTTCGGGCGGGAGGCGGGGGTACACCCTGAACCGGTCGCCAGCCAATCGCAGGGCACATAGAAACAAACAACCATTTGCGCTCACATTCACACCTACGGGCAATTTGAAATTAAACAAAATATATATTTTTAGAACCTATCCTTTATTATTGGCTGAATATCTCGGATACGGCTGTTTTTGTGCCCGGGCCAAAGCAATAAAAGTGCCATTTGGTGGAAAAGTCCATTTACAAAAAAATATCCCCTTTGAAATTTGTCACTTTCTGTCCTCCAGGGGGAGCAAACCATCCAGAAGAATAAATCCGACGCCGGTAAGCGCTGAGCGGTCGCATTCCAAGCCGAAGACGTGCTTCACCTCAACACCGTTCGCCAAAGCTCCCAGCCCGTCGTCGCCGCCGACGGGAGTGGCAGTGGAGAAGCCCAACAGGTCGGTGACAGCGGTCAGCCCCCACGGCCTGATGGAGGAGAGGGAGCTGCTCAAGAGAGAAAAGTAAGCACGGCCTCAGCTCAGCTAGCTGCGGGGGCCTCAGTTGAACCTGAGGAGAGAAAAACAATAGCTTAATTCTTTTGTTTGGAATATTCATTCATAATGGCCCATTTCTCCAAATACAATACTGAGAAATTACTCACAATATATCATACCGTAATGCAATATATTTTGCTATATTCTAGCTGTAGAGTAAAAAACATGCATCTCAGAATTTTTTAAATATATATATATATTTATTTTTAATCCCCAAACACTATATTGTATTTATTTATTTATTCACTTTATGAAAAGAAAAGAAAACGCAATGCATCATTGTATATATTGTACCGGTATATTTTATTTTAAGAGTAGTTGTAGGAAAATAAATTACAAATCTCTAAAAAAAATCTCTCTTGAGCCGTCACCTTGTCGTGGTGGAGGGGTTTGTGTGTCCCAGTGATCCTAGGAGCTAAGTTGTCTGGGGCTTTATGCCCCTGGCAGGGTCACCCATGACAGGTCCTAGGTGAGGGACCAGACAAAGCACGGCTCAAAGACCCCTAATGATGACGACAAACAATGGACTTCGTTTTCCCTTGCCCGGACGCGGGCCACCGGGGCCCCCCACTGGAGCCAGGCCTGGTGGTGGGGCTCGAAGGCGAGCGCCTGGTGGCCGGGCCTGCACCCATGGGGCCCGGCCGGGCACAGCCCGAAAGGGTAACGTGGGTCCCCCTTCCCATGGGCTCACCACCTGTGGGAGGGGCCATAGGGGTCGGGTGCAGTGTGAGCTGGGCGGTGGCCGAAGGCGGGGACCTTGGCGATCCGATCCCCGGCTACAGAAGCTGGCTCTAGGGACGTGGAATGTCACCTCTCTGGCAGGGAAGGAGCCCGAGCTGGTGTGTGAGGTCGAGAAGTTCCGACTCGATATAGTCGGACTCGCCTCCACACACACCTAGGGCTCTGGTACCAGTCCTCTCGAGAGGGGTTGGACTCTCTTCCACTCTGGAGTTGCCCATGGTGAGAGGCGCCGAGCAGGTGTGGGTATACTTATTGCCCCCCGGCTCGGCGCCTGTACGTTGGGGTTCACCCCGGTGGACGAGAGGGTAGCCTCCCTCCGCCTTCGGGTGGGGGGACGGGTCCTGACTGTTGTTTGTGCCTATGCACCAAACAGCAGTTCAGAGTACCCACCCTTTTTGGAGTCCTTGGAGGGGGTGCTGGAGAGCGCTCCCGCTGGGGACTCCATTGTTCTGATGGGGGACTTCAATGCTCACGTGGGCAATGACAGTGAGACCTGGAAGGGCGCGATTGGGAGGAACGGCCCCCCCGATCAGAACCCAAGCGGTGTTCTGTTATAGGACTTCTGTGCTCGTCACGGATTGTCCATAACGAACACCATGTTCAAGCATAAGGGTGTCCACACGTGCACTTGGCACCAGGACACCCTAGGTCGCAGTTCGATGATCGACTTTGTGGTCGTGTCATCGGACTTGCGGCCGCATGTCTTGGACACTCGGGTGAAGAGAGGGGCGGAGCTGTCAACTGATCACCACCTGGTGGTGAGTTGGCTCCGATGCTGGGGGAAGATGCCGGTCCGACGTGGCAGGCCCAAACGTATTGTGAGGGTCTGCTGGGAACGTCTGGCAGAATCCCCTGTCAGAAGGAGTTTCAACTCCCACCTCCGACAGAACTTTGCTCATGTTCCGGGGGAGGCGGGGGACATCGAGTCCGAGTGGACCATGTTCCGCGCCTCCATTGCTGAGGCGGCCGACCGGAGCTGTGGCCGTAAGGTGGTCGGTGCCTGTCGTGGCGGCAATCCCCGAACCCGTTGGTGGACACCAACGGTGAGGGATGCCGTCAAGCTGAAGAAGGAGTCCTATCGGGCCTTTTTGGCCTGTGGGACTCCTGAGGCAGCTGATGGGTACCGGCTGGCCAAGCGGAATGCAGCTCTGGTGGTCGCTGAAGCAAAAACCCGGGCATGGGAGGAGTTCGGTGAGGCCATGGAGAAAGACTTCCGGACGGCTTCGAGGAAATTCTGGTCCACCATCCGACGTCTCAGGAGAGGAAAGCAGTGCACCACCAACACTGTATAGTGGGGATGGGGCGCTGCTGACCTCGACTCGGGACGTTGTGAGTCGGTGGGGAGAATACTTTGAAGACCTCCTCAATTCCACCGACACGCATTCCCATGGGGAAGCAGAGTGTGGGTTCTCTGAGGCGGGCTCTCCTATCTCTGGGTTTGAGGTCACCGAGGTAGTTAAAAAGCTCCTCGGTGGCAGGGCCCCGGGGGTGGATGAGATTCGCCCGCAGTTCCTAAAGGCTCTGGATGTTGTGGGGCTGTCCTGGTTGACACGCCTCTGCAACATCGCGTGGACATCGGGGACAGTGCCTCTGGATTGGCAGACTGGGGTGGTGGTCCCCCTTTTTAAGAAGGGGGACCGGAGGGTGTGTTCCAACTACAGGGGGATCAGACTGCTCAGCCTCCCTGGTAAGGTCTATTCAGGGGTGCTGGAGAGGAGGGTCCGTCGGGAAGTCGAATCTCAGATTCAGGAGGAGCAGTGTGGTTTTCGTCCTGGCCGTGGAACAGTGGACCAGCTCTACACCCTCGGCAGGGTCCTCGAGGGTGCATGGGAGTTCGCCCAACAAGTCTACATGTGTTTTGTGGACTTGGAGAAGGCGTTCGACCGTGTCCCTCGGGGAGTCCTGTGGAGAGTGCTTCGGGAGTATGGGGTACCGAACCCCCTGATACGGGCTGTTCGGTCCCTGTACGACCGGAGTCAGAGTTTGGTCCGCATATCCGGCAGTAAGTCGGACTCGTTCCCGGTGAGGGTTGGACTCCGCCAAGGCTGCCCTTTGTCGCCGATTCTGTTCATAACTTTTATGGACAGAATTTCTAGGCGCAGCCGAGGCGTAGAGGGGGTCCGGTTTGGTGGCCTCAGTATTGCATCTCTGCTTTTTGCAGATGATGTGGTTCTGTTGGCTTCATCAAGCCGTGACCTCCAACTCTCATTGGAGCAGTTCGCAGCCGAGTGTGAAGCGGCTGGGATGAGAATCAGCACCTCCAAATCTGAGACCATGGTCCTCAGTCGGGAAAGGGTGGCATGCCATCTCCAGGTCGGGGATGAGATCCTGCCCCAAGTGGAGGAATTCAAGTATCTTGGGGTCTTGTTCACGAGTGAGGGAAGAATGGAACGGGAGATCGACAGGCGGATCGGTGCAGCGTCTGCAGTGATGCGGACTTTGTATCGGTCCGTTGTGGTAAAGAAAGAGCTAAGCCGAAAGGCGAAGCTCTCAATTTACCGGTCGATCTTCGTTCCTACCCTCACCTATGGTCATGAGCTGTGGGTCGTGACCGAAAGAACAAGATCCCGGATACAAGCGGCCGAAATGAGTTTCCTCCGCAGGGTGTCCGGGCTCTCCCTTAGAGATAGGGTGAGAAGCTCGGTCATCCGGGAGGATCTCAGAGTAGAGCCGCTACTCCTCCGCATTGAGAGGAGCCAGATGAGGTGGCTGGGGCATCTGATTCGGATGCCTCCCGGACGCCTCCCTGGTGAGGTGTTCCGGGCATGTCCCACCGGGAGGAGACCCCGGGGACGACCCAGGACGCGCTGGAGAGACTACATCCTTCGGCTGGCCTGGGAACGCCTCGGGATCCCCCCGGAAGAGCTGGATGAAGTGGCTGGGGAGAGGGTAGTCTGGGCGTCCCTGCTGAAGCTACTGCCCCCGCGACCCGACCCGGATAAGCGGTAGAGAATGGATGGATGGATGGATAAAAAAAAAGACATTGTTTGGAAAATATATATAATAGTGTAATACAATACATAATAAAAATGTTGTGTCTGTCGAGTGAAAATGTATGTCTCACGTTTTAAAAAAAATATTGTTTTCATATTTTGGGATGAAAAAGAACTGTGATTGGCTGGCAACCAGTTCAGGGTGTACCCCGCCTCCTGCCCGATGACAGCTGGGATAGGCTCCAGCACGCCCCCGACCCTAGTGAGGAGAAGCGGCTCAGAAAATGGATGGATGGGATGAAAAAGAAAAAAAACTCACTGTCCACTGAATTTGTTTTACTTTTACTTCTTAATTTCGGGGATAAAAGCAAAAATATTTAAATATATTGCCGCTTTTTGTGGAAAAATAGAAATATGTTTTATAAAATATTATAAAAATGTTTTATTTTTGCTGATCATTTACCTGTCTGTATATGATAATTATAGTAAAAAAATGCAATAAAAACACATAGTATCTCCAAATTATCACCAAATTTTTACAGAGAAAACAACAGGACTATTTTTCTTCATTTTAAAATAATTGTGACATATTTATTATGTAATACATATTTTATTTGAAGTAGCAATCATTTGTATACAGTTTTAATAGAATTAAAAAATATATCTATATGTATATTTAGATACGGATATATCTAGAGATCATAACATTCATAATTATCTGTATGCCTTGTCTCGACTAAAGTAGCCTTGTATGTCTCTTTATAAAGGTAGACTTTCTGACACAGGCCTATTATTAGGTCTCATCAGATGAGTGGAGGTGTATCTAATTATATGGCTGGTGAGTGTAATTCTTGACTCCTGTCTCCAGGTCCAAACGAGCCCAGCAGACATGCTCTCCTCCGCCGGCCTCAGCGGAGCCGTGCACGTCGACCAAGTGCGTGGTCCGAGTGGTCGGCTCCAAGGTGACGCCGGACCAGCAGACGCCCTGTCCTGAACCGTCTAAGGTCACGGCGGCCTCGGATTTGGACGTGTTGGCTGAGTTGTACTGCGCCTGCATTTCTGGTGAGGGAACCTCAAGTCGGTGCCAGATCAGCAAAGAAAGTGAGGGGAAAAAAACCAAAACATTTTAAAAAAATGTTTTCCAGAAAATCTGGTGCCAAACATTTTTCTGGAGCTCTTCTTTGTGATCCAGCTGCTCACGTCTCGATCTCCTAATACTTCTGACAACAATGATGAGAATGAGGAGGAGGAAGGGAGTGTATGTGTGCTCAACTCAGGTAGCTGCACTGTAATTGACCACATTATTTTGAATGAAAAAAGAAAAAAATCTTGTTCCGTTTGGCGCATTTTTATAGATGTGCTGGAGAGACGCTACTTGAGACAAGTGCACAACTGTGTCTACTTTGCAGTGAAGGTGCTGGAAAATCAATATCAGTGAGTTTTCATCTTCATACATACAGTACGAGGGGTGTAATGGTACACCTGTCCCGATTGTGCGATAAAACTTGAGGTCTTTGTTGATTTAAAAAAAAAAAACACACGACTTTGTTTTTGCTCATTTTTAATTCATACGTGTACACCTCCTCTCCACATGCAGTTGACTAAATTAACCAACTCCCAGCCATATTTGTCTAGTACTTTTTTTTTTTTGTAGGTTGTTGGCTCACCTGGACAAATGCACGTTGCGTCTCCTGGCCGAGAACGAGAGAGTGGCGTCGTTCTCGCCGCGCCTCAGGGATCGTTTGAGTCAGGCCCAGGACCGAAGCACAGCCAGGGTAGCACACTGATTTGCATCCGTACTTAAAACTACATGATGATTCGAATGACGGAAGATTAATTTTCCAGCTCAATGTCTTCCAGCTCTCTCCCTGCGTTTCCACGTTCATCCACTCGGTGCCTTTCCAGCCTGCCACAGACAATCGCTTCAACTTCATCAGTGACAAGGCCTTCCACACGTTCAAAAAGCAAAGGTATCTACTAGATTGTAGATAAGCCTACAAAATTACTTGAATTTTTCATAGTTGGAAACATTCTGTGGGAAATAAGATTTTGTGGGAATTGACACGGGGTGTTAAAATCACGGTTTGCTACCTAGTTTGGTTTTAAGGTGACTGTTTGGCTCATATTGGGTACGGTAGGGGAACAAAATGTGAAAAATATAACGGATGTACTGTAAACTAACAGATTTAATGATATTTAAAAGGAAACTGCTATCAGAATCAGATTTTCTATCAAACAAAAAAAACACACTTAATATGTCCTCATGGTCATCTTGCAGATTGATTGATTGACTTTCCTTTCATCTCAGAGACATTTTTTACGAGGTGCTGAGAGAGTGGGAGGACTTCCACAAGGAGCCCGGCTGGATCTTCGACATCGCCCTCGGGTGTCGCATCAGGCAGGTCAAAGTCTTTGATTGCCCTTTTATTTTTGTGACGTTTTACACTAATCTTACTCTTTATTTGAATTTAATTTTTTTTGTGGGGGGCCGGTGTCTCAGAGGAATGATGAGTCAGCTGACCGCCGCTGGAAGTCATTCGCACTTTGCTCGTCTCTTCCTGAAGCAGCTCGTTCAGGTAGGTCCACACGTTCCAATCTCATTAGCTCGAATATTCATCAACTACAAAGTCGTACTCCCGTGCTTAGATGTGCAAAGGGCCTCGTGTTAACGGCTCAAGCGGCGACACCCCCGACGCCGACCTGCTCGGCATGCTGGGAGCCGACGGCCTGGGCCGCCTGAAGCGTCTGGAGGAGCGTCTGATCCAGCCCCACGGCGTCGGCGGCCCGTGCCCGCCGCCGTCCTTTCCCGGCCAACAGGAGTTCTTCCGGGACTTTCTGCAAGCGGCCAGTTGGTAAGACATACTGAGCTCATACTGCTAGGTTATTGACATGCTGCATTCACACTAATATGCGTATAATACCGATATATAACCCACATTTTTCAGTGGCCATTTAGGCACCTCCCACTTAAGTCACGACCCACTTAAGTAGACGCAAAACCAATCTAGTTTCTTTAAAAATATATATATAATAATAAAAGAAATATATAGATATAATAGACATATTTACATTTACGATGTGATAACTTCATGTATAAAAATGAATACATTTTAAAAGAGATATCAAAATTGCAAATTAGGAAAGGCAAAAAATGTATATGCAGGTAAATATTGTGGCAAAAATTTATTTCACTGTATATTTTAAAGTGAAATGACTAATTACTTTTTTAAAAAAAATTAAATAAAAGTATCATACAAAGGTTATTATGGAATGAAAAAATATAACACTAAAATGTATAATATTTATAAAATTGAAAGTAACAATATATACTAATAAATACCAAAAAAGCCAATTATGTAGGTTAAGAATATAAATCTAAAAATGACAAATATAAAAACTACAAATTAAAAAAGACATGCACCTTAAATTTGTAATTTAAAAGAATTAAAAAAAGTTTCAATGAATATTAATCCAATAAAAAACAAATGCATTATATAGTAACACATGCACATCAAGTAATTATAAAAATAAAAAAGATTTATAATGAAATACATCATATAAACCTCATAAAATAAAAAATTTAAATACCAAAATGACAAATTACAAAAGATTTATAAATATATACAGTATAAAAGAAAAATAAGAACTGCACAAAGAAGACCTGAATTATCTCCTAAAACGTAATACTTACTAATTGTATTGTTAATATGTTATATAAATACAATGGAAATGGATGCACATTTTCTTCTCATTGCTTTCTGATAACTGAATATCTGTAAAGTGTCATTTAAAATGTATTGTTATTAGCGGTGCTATTTTTGATAAGCTACGTGCAAACCACCCACTAGTTTAGAATCTTCTGTCTTGGTTGTATTTTGTAAAAGAAAATCTTTATTGACTTCATACCAGCTGTCAGCTGAGCCAGCACCTGCAGGACAACTTGTGTCGGCAACTCCTTCAGCTGGACGAAGTCTCCATCTTGAGTCCTCCCGCTCCCGTCGGAGAACAAGGGGAAGAGGCCGAAGAGGAGGGCGGCGACGGGGACATGGAGCAGCAGGTACGCGTCGACGCGACGCCCGTGAATTAAAAGCACGCACCGTTCAAGCTGACTGTGTGGCGCGGACCTCCTGTCAGGACGAGAAACAGCGCTTCGCCTCGGTGCTCCTCCTGGCTCGACTCTTGGCCAAGTTCTTGGGCTTCATCTCCTTCCTGCCGTACCAGACGGCCGAAAAGCCATCGAGGGAGATTCAGGAGGCGGCGGTCGCCCTGCGCAGCAAGGTAAAAGCGGCTAGCTCCTGAAGCTAACATCGCAGTCTACGTTTTTAGTCTGTGCTCACAAACGGATGGACTTGAATGCACCGCGATGGTCACGGAAAATCCAAATCAGTCCTTTTGGGCTTATTGAACTTCTTTCTATTACAATAATGTGTACAGACAGGTAGGGCCGTAAGGAAGGAATGCACTTATTTTTTTCCATTTCATTTCTTTTACACTTATTCATTAGAATTACGTTTGTTAAACACAATTTACTCTTGTAAATGCTCAAAATGTCGTCCTTCAACATTGCAGCATTTTAACATTTCTCAAACCTTTCCAGAACACCGAAATCATCTGCGTTAATTTGAATAAAAGCTTCAGACATGAACTCTTTTAATTTATAGTAGTATATCGTACATGAACAGAGCGTTCCTGTGCTGGACGTGTGCGGCGTGCTGAGGAACAGCATGAGGCGCAGGCGCACCATCTTGACGGTGCCCTGGCTGGTGGAGTTCCTCTCCATGTTGGACTTCACCGGGCCGCTGCTGCTCGGCTACAGGGCGGTCCTGGGCACGCTGTGTCTCCTCTACAGGTATTCATGGCATTCTGATGCACCGGACACTTTATTAGGTACACTGTAAGAATGCAAGTGTTTGACTCCTATTGTTTTGCATCACAGTGAGAGTTGAGACGCCACACCTCGTCTAGTTTTTTTTTTTCTCATATTTTTGTCATATTTGTGTATTTTGAAAAAGTCTATTTGTTATTTATTAACATTTTGGTTCAATTTTCTTATGTATTTTATTGTAATTATTTTGTATTTTTCATCTGTTATTTTTCTATTTTAATCTAAAATGTTGTATTATTATTCTCTATGTTTTACTTTTTTCTAATATATATATATATATTGTTCTAATTCGTGTATTTCTTTTACCTGATATTTCCTTTTTCTTTGTCATTGGTATAATTTTTGTAATTTTTCTGTCATATTTTTGCTTTTTTTCACATTGTCATATTTGTACATTTTGTAAATCTGCGTCTGTATTCTTTGTGTAATTTGGTATTATTTTGTAATATATTCTTATTTTGTCAATTGTTTTGAATATGTTTCTATTTGTCTTAATTTGCGTATTTTTCATGTTTTTTTTTTTTTTATATATTTGTCAGTTTTTGTCCCCCCCCCCCCTCCCAATTGTATATTGTTTATCAAGTATTTTGTTTATTTCCCCCTCTCGATTTCTGTATTTTTTTGGTTGTAGTTTAATATATATTTTTTTCTCATATTTTTCTATTTTTATGTGTGACTTAAGGAAAATGATTCTGAGCAGATGCGAAGAGACATCTTACCTGAACAAACTGCTGATGGTGTCTGTACTGGGATGGCTCTTCCAGGTAGTCTGCTTCCTGCATGCTTTGAAGTAGCACGCATCACAGCCACGAATACGAATGTAACACTTAATATACCTTCTTGCATGTAACAGATCCCGGTAATCCCCGAGGATGTGTTCTTCACCAGTGACTTCACCGAGGTGGCCGAGCTGGAGGAGACCAACGCCAATGCTGCAGGACTCGTAAGTCGGGGGATGAAAGTCATTCCAGACGCTCGGCAAACATTTTAGACACATTCGTGGCCTGGACGCCATTTTAGTACAGTGTCATTCGCCGTAATCACCCCCCCAAAAAAAATGTTCGCAGGTCTATAAGTGTCATTTACTCACTGTGTGAAAAAGATGAATTTAGGTGGTAGTTTCTTTTACATTACATTGATTAATTTATCTTTTTAACGGTTTAATAAACGTGCTAAAGTACAATGTACTTACTGTATGTGCAGCATGAAACGCATATACAGGATAGGTCCAAGCTCACCCATGACCCTAGTGAAGATAAGCGGTAAAGAAAATGGATTGATGGATGATTGCAGAGATTTCAGAGCCAGAGGTGGCTGGAAAATAGGAGCAGGTAAATACCTTGTGTGTGGTGTCTATTTACAGGACTCCATCCCCCTGGTGGACCAGCAGCTCCTCTACACATGCTGTCCCTTTCTCGGTGAGTACTATTCCTGTTTGCCCCACCCCTTGGTCCCGTGTTTTGCGCGTCAGCAGCCTTTCCTTTTGCTCTCGCCAGGCGAGTTCCGCAAGCTCCTCGCCGCCTTCGTGTCGGGGAGCAGCGCCAAGGGCGGCGGCGTCGTCCGCAAGATCACGCCGACGTCGGCCGAGCCCCGGGACGCGCCGGGCGGCGGCGAGCGCTCGCAGCTGAAGCTGCAGGCGGACCTGGAGCAGGCTTTCTTCCACAACCAGCCGCCGTCTCTGCGCCGCACGGTGGAGTTTGTGGCCGAGCGGGTCGGCTCCAACGCTGTAAAACACATGAAGTTGGTGTCAGAGTGTTTGAATCGTGGCGAACCCTCGCTATTCGCGGAGGTTAGGGACCGAGACCAAACGCGAAGAGTGAAAAGTTACGAATAGTTTGTACAGACAGACGGGACAGCTTCCTCTTATAGTCGGCCATGTTATTTTAATAATTAAAAAATGCTTCATTTTTGTTTTGTTATCCTACTATTTAGAATTAATTGAGTTATTAATCAATTCATAAAACGTATACACAAATGTTAAATGTATTAAAATAATTGTTTTAATGCTATTTTTTAAATTATTTACAATAAATGTGTGAAGCGGATTAAAGAATGGAGCGATAGGTGCAAATAGCCAAAAGTTGATGTTCTACAGAAACATTTGCGAACTGGCGAGGGTTTACTGTACTATTTCCATGAGTTGGTGTTTTGTTATGTATAAGGTTGTTTTTTCGCAGGTCAACGTTAGTGAGCGAGTTGGTGGAAAGAGGGGAGAAGATGCTCAGAGAAGGACTGGAATCATCACCCAAAGCCAACCCGTCCAAACTGAACGAGTCCATCTGCGCTCAGCTGTGTGAGGCGGGACTGGACTCCCTGAACAGAGCCACCAGGTACCACAAGTTATTAGTTGTTGGTTTTTTCTTTTTTTTTTTTTACATTTTCATCATGTCATAGTTTCTTTGAATCGATCTCTGGCTTTAATATTCTGCAGATTTTGCTGTGAAAAGAGTCCAGAAGCCATACGGATTTTGCTTCCTGATGAGACGTCCCCTGCTGTAAGTCATTAAAGTGTTAGTGTTCAATGACTAAAAAGTCCCGAAAACAAGAAAAAAAAATCCAGTATGTATTCATATTTATGTATGTGTGTGTAAACCATTATGTTTTTCTCACACAAACAACGACTTAATTTAAATGACATCATAAAAGGCATTCACTTAAAAAAAAAAAAAAAAAATCCCCATTTCCCCCTATAATGTACCGGTGAATATTTTTTTCTAAAATAATGATTAGTGAAAAATAGATTAAACAAAAAACAAAAAAATGTATAGTTAAAAAACCTTTCTTTTTGCACAATTATTAGTAGTTGAAAAGACGTGTCATTAAAGGCCTTATACAGTAAAGGGGCTTAGCTAAAAAGTCCTAATTTTCCTTAATATTTGTACATATTTTTTTCCCCACATAGTAATTCCTAATTAGAACGATGTCAGAATTAAAATTTAAAATATACAATAAAGTAAAAAAAAAAAACAGACTATTTTGATATTTACATTCTCAACCGTATGATTCTAAATAAAAATTGCTTGTTATCAAAAGCCTTAGCTTATTTTAAGAAACAATATTTTCTTATATAGTGGCTTGAATGTAAGTTTATTTATTTATTTTATTTTATTTATTTTTTTCAGGTGCTGGCCACATCTGAAAACATCACCATACACCTGGCCACAGAAAAAGCCTGCAGCTGGCTCTCGGCGAACATCACGGGTACGCTTACCTCATGCGTGCGCATCTATCTGTTCGCCAGATAAACCGCCTCATTTCTTCCCTTCAGCGCTCATCCGCCGAGAATGGAAGTGCAGGTACGAGCGCGCAATCAAGACCTTGACTGCCGACTCCTCGGATGAGCTAGGCCCGCCGCTCACGCCCAAGAGGAAGCCAGGGGGCGCCAGAGTGACATCCTGCCCGCCCTACTGCACCCACAACGCCTCACTGCCCTCTGATGTCCTTATCGCAATCAAGGTATGACATGAATGCAGGGGTGCCTCGACTTACGAGTGACCTTACTTTTTTCGAGATATGAGCCATCGCTTGGCCATTTTTATTTATTTATTTTTTGTCCTGAGTTGGGTGCAAAAATTTACTTTCCGAGCGCACGATGGTAGCAGCAAACTTCACAAGTAGCAGATGGTGAACAATTCTTCCAAAAACAGGCCAATTGCCCACTTAAAGCTGTTTAGTGTCAAACTCAACATAAAACGGCAAGAATTACACATTTAACAAAGCCACATAAATTTGAGAAAAGTCTGCTAGCTTAATGTTAACACCTAATACAAAACCCCATAGACTGGCTAGCATTGATGGCTTTAGAAGTCAAATATCCATGTTAACAGGGAAGGCTGGCAGTGAATGAGTTAATGTAGAAATTAGGCAGGAATTCGCTCTGTGTTTAATGAATCTATATCATGTATGAGTACTGAAATAAATTTACTTTTCTACTGTATTCTAATTTATTGAGATGTGCCCGTATTCTTTAGCCACTGTGGAAAAACAACGAATATTACTGCATCTCACAGAGCAGTTGTGACCGTCTTCTTTGTGTTTATATGTACCGGTACATATGCATTATACTGCCCCCTGGTGGCCAAGGCACGCATACCAGAAGGAGCCGCACAATAAATGCATGAAATCATGATGCGCAAAGTGTCAGTTGTTGACATTTTATGTAAGTGTTGTATGTTTATATAAAGTACACAGATTTAGGGTGCTAGTTTTCTTCTTCAAAACACGTGGCAAATATTTGTCTTCTGAACAACATCACCCGAAGGACTTGCTGAGCGTGGCCGCGGGCCCCAGGATGGACGAGGAGCTGCCGAGCGGCTCTCAGCTCCAAACGCTCTTCTGGAGAGTGGGAGACACACTGGTCTGCAAAAAGGTACAAGCGCACACAGCCACGCTGGATGGATTGTTCTTCGGCACTTTTAATCCAAAAACTTGTGTTAATCCCCTGGCGTTTAGTTCTTAACAGCCGTGTCGGAGCAGATGCTGCTCAACTCCACTGTCCTGCTGGCCTGCAAGCTGGGTGAGACTGACAATTATGCCTTTAAAAGGATTTCTTCATTTCCCAGAACTTCCTCATTTTGCCTTTATTTTTACTAAACAAATCTATACTTCAAAATAAACAGACTTTTTTTGTAAAGTATATATAATTTGTATTTCACTTTTGACATACTTGTTTTTTCTTAAAATGTGAAATATCTATTTCAGTTGAAAATTACAGAATGATTCTTCATTGAAATGACATGCCATAAAAGGCCTTGGCTTACTTACATAAAATGAAAAGAATCTTAAGCACATTTTATTGTACATTAGTTTTTTTACACAAATGATGAATAGAAAACATACAATTAAACAGTTTCAGGCGTACTTAAAAATTTCACACTGATTCTTAATTGAAATGACGTCATGAAAATTCTTTATTTTGCCTTTATTTATAATAAACACATTTTATAACAGTAATTAATGTTTGTTTTTTCCACTGCTAACAGGATTAATTAAACTGATGTCTGAAGAAAAACTAAAAATGTGTAAATTAAAAATGTAATTCCGCAATAATAACTAACCCCATTTAAAATGTATTTACTCAACTGCAGAGAGGCTTTGTTATAAAATTATTTTGTACATTCATATATTACTTTATTTTGGGGCAACTTTATTTTGACAAAAAAAACATAATATTTTTGTTAGATTCTGTTTTACCCAAAATCTTTGTATTTCCTATTTTTTGTAACCAAAATAAATATCAGTGAATACAAAGTTGAAAGAATGAATAATTATTATTAACTAGAATAATATATAATGCATTTTAATATCCAATGTATATCTAGAATAGTTGTGCAAATACAATTTAGATTTGATTTGTAATAACATTTTTGTATATTTTCTCTATAAATAATGATTAGTTCTTAAAGATTGTAATGAAAGCGCTGCGCTTCCGCCCAAAGAACAACAAAAAAACCTCTTGTGTGTGTTCAGTGTCTGCAGAGCTGCCTCTCGCACCTCGGTCAGGCGGCGACGAGTCAGAGCCTTGCGTCAGAGCGCTGCTGGAGCAGCTGGGCGAGCTTTGGGAGCGAGACAACTGTTGCTGCGCCCCCCTCCACCTGCTCTTCACCCCGCTAGCCGTCACCGCCGTGCTGAAGGCTGGAGACGGCGAGGTACTGTCCTAACAACACGCATCCTTCCATTTTCTGTGGCGCTGAGCTGCAGCCTAACCCCGCTGCCTTTGGGCGAGAGAAGCGGTGCCGTATTTTACCAAACCAGCTATTTCTAGTATTCGGGATGTAATGTTGCCTCTGGGGTGCCTCAGTAAAGATCTTAAATATGAATTAAAATCATCCACGCATTCCTGACTTCCAGACTTTTTTCTGCCAAGAGGCCTGAAATCAGGTCATTCATATTTCTTTCTTTCTTATCCCTGCCTACTATTTATTTACCTACTCTTTACCTACATTTTAGGTTGAGCATCTTTGAGTACTAAGAAAAGTGCTATACAAATCTAATTTATTATTGTCATTATTTTTATACTTATTATTGTTGTTATTATTAAGTGGAACAACTACCTGTATGTGGTGAGGAGGCTGATTGACCGAGGCCTCTTGTCCGAGGAGGAGCTCGTCTCTCACTGGACCAAATTGGCAAAGCAGACCGTGCCGCCGGTGAGTTTTTTTCCTACACACCCCCCCTCCCAATCTATCATCTTCATTTTCCTTCGTCATTTTTATTTTTTTAATTTTTTTAACAATACAGGAGCTAATGGAGAAGTTTGAACACGATAACGTCTCCTCATCGCTGCCCAGTCAAATGGACCTGCTGCAGCTGTCTAAACGGACTCTAGAGGGCGCCACATGACAAAAAGCCAAAAGGCAGGAAAAAGACTAAAACAACTCAAATTTTATGCTTCCCTCTTGTTCTTGGTCGTCTTGCAAAACATATACACACACACACACATATATGATTTTATCAATGTAGCACTTTGACTTGCAAGTCCTTACATGAATGTGACACATTTGTTCACCATTTTCCTGTTTTGATGCTGCTGCTTTTTTTTTTTTTTTTTTTTGTAAAGAAAAAAATGAATATTTTGTCACCAAGCATGATAATGAAAGTTATATTATTAATAAAGAGGAACTCTGGTTAATGTTTTCATCGCATCTTCATTAATGTCCTTTGTTTTAAATAAGTCATATTATGGCAAAATGTTAATGTTTGTATACAAATAGTTGTGTGTCTGGAGTGGCTGCCCACCCATTGAGTCTAAAATTAAACAACCAAATAAATCTTTAGTTATCTGCAATTTTTGAAGATGAGTCTGAGCAAATACGCCCCCATCATTACCTTACAGTGGGGCTAATTAAAATTATTTTTCCACTAATGATGTGATCAGCTAGGCAGAAGAACCACTGGTGGTGGCCGAAGCAATATCATTTCAAAAGGTAAGCAGAGCTGCAGTGTTATCAAAAGTTAGCCTTACTCACCAGTGTTAGGTGAACCAGTTACCGTACACCCTGTACTGGTTGCTGGCCAATGGTTGGACAGGTTTAAGACAAACAAGAATTCACACCTACAAACAATTTAGAGTGCAAACTCCACAGGAAAAAATACAAATAAATACAATAATAAAAAGTTTAACTACGATGTAAAAAAATAAAAATAATACATTGCATAAATGCAGCAATTATAGAACGTTAAAAACTGCATTTCATTGATAGAAATACACATTCTCCAAGCCGAATGATTTATTACAATTCAAACATAAAAGAACAATATTCAAAAATAATTTTTAAAACCACATCCTGTTATTGCATTTTTTATTTATTTTTTTAAAGGTGTGTCTAATGAATTGTCCGGCAAGTGAACATTTCTTACAGTGTTGTGTTTAGGCTCCGGCCTCCGTCCCGCCCACTTGTGACTTTCGTATCCCAGCAGGACGTTCGGCAGCTGGGCTTCTCTGTTTGAAAGCGTCGGTCTGACGGTCGGAGCCAGTCAGCGGGGAGGTGCGACGACGACGACGACGACGACGACTCAAGCCGACCGAGATGGCTTGAGGAGCGGCCGAACGGGAGAGTTCTCACAGCCACGTCCACCTACCGCGGATTTTTGGCTGAACCATGTCCGGAGTCCCGCTATGGCGACACCCTTTTGAGTCCACCGCCGGGTGCTTTTGTCAGAGTTTGAGGCCGAAGAGAGACACACCGCCGTCAGCATGGCCAACGTCAAAGTGGCCGTTCGAGTCCGACCGCTCAACGCGAGGTAAACTCGGCTAACTTTATTAAGTCAGCCGCTAAGGGGCTTATTGCTACAAAATGTTGTTTTGCTTTGGTGTTTTTGAACGGAAATGTACACAAAGTTGTACTTCTTCACAGAATTTCTGTGCCCTTACAGTGTCAGTTTCGTAAGCTAGTTCAACATTTTTAATGTAACGAGAGTAAAACATTTCTTGTTTTTATCAAAAAGTGGGCTATCGTAACATTCAACGTCTTAAATAAAAAAAAATAATAAACACAGTGTAAATGTTAATTGAAATAGTTTTATGTCTGCCAACATGCAACATTTTATTTTTCAGATAAAAAAAATTGTTTGATATCGTGTCACATTCGATGTCGCAATATAAAAATAGTAAACCCTTTTTTGTTAAATTAAGAAAAATAATAAAAATATTTTAATACCTTGCAACATTCAACATTTATATAGTTTATTTCATTATTTGGTGTTAAAAAGTATTGTTACGTTTGACATTTTTTACTTAAAAATAATAGTGCGCTGTTTTGGAAAATGCAACATTTGTTGTTATTTTTTTAATTATGTAATTTTGCAATGTTTAACCTTTTTACTCCTAATTTCTAAGATTTCTGAATTAAAAATAATTGGACATTGTAATCAAAGATGTTTTGTTTGTAACATAGTTTTACATTTAATAAAAAATAGTGCGACATACTGTATTTTAACATCCAATATTTATTATTAATAATAATAATATTGTAATACAAAGTGTGATATGTGTTATGAAAATACTTAATTATTTTATCTAAATAAAATCGTATTTTTTAAATATTTAAAAACAAATCTTATCTATTTATTTCAACACTTTCTTGTTACCTTCTTATGCTGGCCATTTTTAATTGACTTCTAAGAATATGTGGCAACCGATTTTGTTAATGTTAAGTGCTGTGGTCCTGAAATGGCCCCCTGGCCGGACGTCGGCAAGCCCTGCTTTACAGGTTCCGCTATGATTCCGATTCTGATGAAATATTACAATCAGGGCTGGCTGACATTAGCATTTACTTAATGTAAAAGTGGCATCACAAAGGCCGTTGGAGCTCTGAAACAAACAATGTTCCTTTTCACACACGCTTCCTGCTAATGACACTCCACGCTCCGTGGCCACTTCCCTCCGAGAACATGACACGATGTTCTTCGAGGGAAGGGGTCACTCGGCTTACAGTGTCATCAGCAGCTTGCAGCAGAGAGACTGGTGACGTCACAGAAAGGCATAGAAATGGACATCCTTTCTGAAACATTGACTAGTTGCACAAACGTTTGCAGAAAGTCACATAAAGTTTACCAGTCGCTTTGCCGAAGAATACCGTAGTCGCTTGTTAGTGCTAGCAGTGCACATCAGCTGGGACGCGCTTTGAACCATGGAAACAGCTAAAAATCCAGAAATATAAAAAAATATCATCCTGACAAATTAACTAAAATAAACCTATTAAAAATCGATTAAACATACCATCCTACCCCAGCCAGGCGTCAAATTCATTATTTGAAATAGACATATACTTGGGGGGGGGGGGGGGGGGGGTGGATCTAGTTAAATTATAAGGAAAAATATTTAAAATAAATGTTAAAATATTATTTAAAAAAAATTACAAACATAAGAGATCAGTCCAATTTTAAAATACTTGTAAAAACATACACCATTATATTGAAAAAAAATACTAGGCAAAAATATTACACCAAAAATATTTTTTAAAAACTCATTAGACAAAAAGTATACAAGTGTTAGACGAAAATAGAGAGAACATTAAAAAAAATGTTCTGAGAAAATAGAAAAATACTGAGAGGGAAAAATGAGATAAATAAGTATTACCCCAAAATACAGTATTAGGCAAAAAAGAAATAAAAAAATAGTAGGAAAAGTATAAAACAAATTCTTAGGGAAAAGCAAATTAAAATACAGTATTTGGCCCAAAAAATCTGCAATTAGACAAAATTTTTTTTGGGTAAAGCAGATACACAAATATTAACAAAAATACTACACAAAATGTTATACAAAACATTAAACAAAAACACAAAAATAGATTCCATATTCATAAAAATACATAAATATTTGCAAAGAAAACTAGACCGTAGGAAATAAATACTGGGGAAAAATATCAAAATATTACACCAAAAATATTAGAAAAAAATACAAGCATAAATATTACAAAAGCTAATTCTTTGGGAAAATAATTCTAAAATAGTAGATGAAAAATACCCAAATATAAGGCAAATATATATATAATAGTCGGAAACACCCCACAAATATTCACAAAAATATGAAGCAAAACAAAACATTTGACAAAAAATACACACATATGACAAAAAGATATTCCAAAATATTCACAAAGAAAAGAAAATGACTAGGCAAAATATTAGGCCAAAATACTCAAATCTTACAGCGGTCGCACACTGATGTGGGACGGCCTTCCACTCCTCACCAAGTCCAGTCTCACGCTGCTGTGCGCCAATCCCACTCTGAGCTCAAGTGACCGAATTGCCTTAGGTAGCGCTTGTGTTGCATCGCAGCGTTGACCTTGTTTTTTTGTTCCCACCCCTCCAACTAGTTCTGATTATCCAAACACACACACGCTGGCCTGGATAGAGTCCAGTCCTCTCGGTCTCATGACGTCCCCGCTTGATACTACGCGCTTGTTTTTTGTTGCAATCTCATCAGGAGCTCTCAAGCTCGCAGCATCGAACTTGTACTGTATTGGACCTGATCACTACAAATTCCTCACGAAAGCGGTTCCCTCAAATAATTGCTGTTATTTTGTTTGGACACAAGTCCGAGTATTGTATGATCCTAGCGTGTGTTGTTGTTGTCACCCGCCACACAGGGAAAGTGCAGATGGGGGAAGGTTGGCAGTCCAGGTGGACGACAAGTTTGTGAGGATCCAAAATGTCAAGGTTGGTACGCAGTATTTACTTTTTATCCCACTTATTTACGTTCTGTTTCGATCGACAACATTGTTAACTGTGAGATACCGGACTGATTTGTTCCTGTGACAGTGACAATAAAGTTCTATTCTATTTTATGTAGTCTCGTCTAGTCTAGTCTATACTTATTTATTTTCATAATTATTTGAATGTTGGGGGGGAAATGACAAAATATTTGGTTTTAAAAAAAAAAAATATAAATATTATATATATAAAAAATAATTAAAAACAAAGGATTATGAAAAAATAATGAGGAAAAAATACAAACATATTTCTAAAAGTTAGGAAAATACGAGATTGAAAGAAAATACACTACTATTTCTAAAAGATGAAAAAAAAGCGAAAGAAAAAATAAAACACGAATAGTTGATCCTTGAGATGCTCACTGATCTGAAGTCCCGGGAGATAAGCGGAAATCCCACTGAATAAATAACCAATCAGTTTTTGTGCCATTTGAAGCGTAATTGGACCATTTTCAAACAGTACAGTAAGCGTGAAATCTCTGTGACCGACTCTTGTAAGCCTTCCACTTTCCTGCCAAGTGTTTGTGAGGCTCCAAACAAAAGATAAGAAGCGCCATTAAGGGCGGAATTGAGACTTACGCTTAGCCGTTGGCTCGTATTCACTGACTCTCGCCATGTGGGAATAATTACCGCGTGGACGATTCCGTCTCGTAACGCGACACCGACCCGCAGTGCCGAGGCGTCCCATTGGTCCGCGTGTTTTACGTTTGTAAAGAGCGTACGCTGAGGTCTTTGTTTACGTTTGAGGAAAAGTCTTGCGGTCGGGGGGAGGAGGGAATGTGTTACAAATGGGATGGGACTGAAATAAACCATATCGGGCCTCCTCCGACGAATCTCGGCTCTTGCGGCTCTCGTGGGAACCGTTACTAGTGTGGAAAGTGGGACAACTCGAGAGCAGAGATGAAATGGGCTCAATGTGTCACATGATGGCAAAATGAGCACAGTGATCACCATGTTGCTCAAAGGAATACGTCAGGGATTTGGTCATGGAGTGGCACAAGTTACAGCATTAGCTATGGTTGTACAATCCGACCTGAAACAAAGCAATAATGTTGAAAATACTTTAAAAAAAAAAAAAATATATATATATATATATATATAAAAAAAAAATATATATATATATATATATATATTTTTTTTTTTTTTATTTATGGGAAGACCTAAATATTAGACAAAAAAATACCCAAATATTATTTTAACAAATACACAAATATTACAGTAAAAGATAAAAAAAAATGTAAGACCAAAACACACAAATATTTGATAGAAATACAAAATATTTGGAAATAATGAGCTCACAAATGCTCAGAAAAAAATACATATCGCGAGAAACAGATTTAAAAAAAAAATGAAAATAAATCTTATTTAAAATATTACAACAACAAAAATATTTGGAAAAAGACACTAATATTGACTGAAAATAAACATATATTAGGTAAAGAAACCCCCAAGAATTTTTGGGAATTTTTTTCTTAAGGGAAAACTAGATAAATGTGAGGGGAAAATATTAGTCCCACAAAATATACAATACTACACTAAAAATGAATATTCAAATATTGAGAAAAATATCACATTGATATTTATATATATCAAAATATATATAAATATTATAATATAGATTCTCCAAAAATATAAGTAAGAAATAAATATCCATCCATTTTCTGAGCCGCTTCTCCTCACGCGGGTCGCGGGCGTGCTGGAGTCTATCCCAGCTATCATCGGGCAGGAGGCGGGGTACACCCTGAACTGGTTGCCAGCCAATCGCAGGGCACAAATAAACAAACAACCATTCGCACTCACAGTCACACCTACGGGCAATTTAGAGTTTTTCAGTTAACCTACCACACATGTTTTTGGGATGTGGGAGGAAACCGGAGTGCCCGGAGAAAACCCACGCAGGCACGGGGAGAACATGCAAACTCCACACAGGCGGGGCCGGGGATTGAACCCCGGTCCTCAGAACTGCGAGGCAGACGCTCTAACCAGTCGAAATAAATTTTACAACAAATAAACATTAGGCAAACATATAATATTAGGAAATAAATACACAAATATTCAGAAGAAAAATAGTACTAGACTACTAGATAACGTAAAAAATATAAGAAAAAGATATCTACAGAAATATTTTTTAAAAATAGGAAGAAAATACTAAACTTTTAGACAGAAAAAAGGAAATATTAGGCAAGAAACGCTTTATTTGGAAACAATAAAAAATTATTCAGGGAAAAAAAAATACAAAAGAACTAGATAAACTATAAAAAAATATTAGGGATAAATTGGAATAAATCCCCAAATACTAATAAGCCAAATTTATTCCAGAAAGACCAAAAAATGCAAACAAATGAAAATATTTTCCAAAAAAAACCCAAAATTTGAATAAAAAACAGCCAACAACCAAATAAAAAGCAAAACGCACTTGAAGAGTTGATGCGATTGGATGCTCACAAAACATATTATGCTTGCAACAAGGGATACTCTGCGCTGTCTTTCCATTCCTCATGATTGTTCCCTGGCAGTTAGCAGAAAGGTGTGCAGTGCACTGAGGCAGACAGCGCTAATGAATGGAAACAGCTTGTTCACATTTTTCAACCACAAACAAAACCCCTATCTTTTTTTTTTTTTTTTTTTTTAAATCCCACTAAACACCTTGCGGCCTCTGCTCCACAGCTTGACCCGCGCGCCGACCACGCCGTGGATTCCAGGGAGAAGCTCCTGGAGTTCCGCTTCGACTACTGCTACTGGTCGGCGCAGCCCGAGGACCCCCGCTGTGCGTCGCAGGAGGAGGTAACCAAAACAAAAACCCACCACGATAAGATCCGTTATCCCGGAATGCCTCCCGCCGTCAATGCTGTAATTGGTTAATTAGACGTTTTTGTGATGGCGGGGGTGTTGCTGGAGGAAGCAGCTGTTTCTTTTCAGAGCTGACATAAAAAAAATAAAAAAGATGGCCGACACACTCTGGGACGAGGCATTCCGCCGTTGACTCGTGGTGGGCGAAAAGGACACCGGGGGTCAACAGCGGGAATGCTTCGTTTTTCCCGTCTTCTGAAGCGCTCTTGTTCAAGCTGATGTAAAAATGCGTTCGAGTTGGACAAAGACGACGGTGTCGTTGGACGACAGTCAGTTCCGGACCATTTTTGGGGGGAGGGGGGTCTTAACTAGCAAAAAAAAAAAGAAGAATGTAGACACGTGTTTTAAATTGCGAAAAAAAAATCCTCCCTCTTCTCATCGTATCAAAGTAAAAAATTGCACAATTATTAGGATAAATATTAACAAAGAAGTCAAGAAATATTAGGGGAAAATACAAGGCAAAATATTTTTAAAACTAGGAAGAAAAAAAAACAAATACTCAGAAAAAAAATACAAAATAACAGGGGGAAAAAATATCCAAATATTCATTACAAAAACTCAATAGGCAATATTGGGCAAAAATATATAAAAGATTAAGACAAATACCACAAATATCCTAAACTGAGGCAAAATATGTCAAAATAAATATTTGGTAAAATGTTACCAAAAAATGAAAAACATAACAAAAAGTACTAAAATATTAGATGAAAAATGCAAATATTAAGCAAAATCGTTAGATGTTTTTTTAGGGGAAAAATGACCAAAATATTAGGTAAAAATACAAAGATACAGACCTAGACTCAATATACACAAATGTTTGGCAAAAAAATAAATGGGCAGAAGAATACAAAAACACCTGGGAAAATATTAGGAAATAATGGGGGAAAGAATTCTTACAAAAATTACAAAAATATTAGTCAAATAATATTCGGGATAAATGCTTTGCTTTAAATTTGTATTAGAAAAATATAATATTAAACAAATGCACAAATATTAGAGGCAGAAATGCAACTTCTTAGGGGGAAAAAAACTAAATATTTGGCGAAAATATTAAGAGAAAAATATAAAAATATTGGAAAATAATCCAAAAATATTTCTGAAAATTGAAAGTGAAAATACTAGACCAAATAATATATTATTTGCAATACAACTTTTCCCTCTCCTTTATCGTCTCGTCATCTGAAAATAGTTCAAAGCATGGAGGAAGAGTAACCTCTGTAAACTCTCTAGTCCCCATGAGATTGCAATAATGAAGGGGGGGGGGAGGGGTAATGCGCTCGTTAAGTGAGACAAACTTGATTTGAAGCGTTTTTCCAGTCCGCACGACCGGCGGTGGACCCCTCGGGATAGCCGAGCGCGGTCTGCCAGTGCCTCCGCTCGCTTTGAAGCAGGACCGCGTGGGCGTCGCCCTCCAAATTTGGCACGTTAAGCTGCATTTAGGGGCGCAGATGTGGTCGACGTTTAAAAAAAAATAAATAAAAATAAGTCCTATCTCTGCGTCTTGGAGGTTTTTCGCTGAGGAAGGTTGGAAATACGTCATCCCTATTGGTCATTTGGCTAAAAGCACTCAATGTTTTCATTCCCCTCCCTTCCCTCCTCCTCCTTGGAGTTGATTCTCACAGTTTGTAGGTCTGTGTGTCAATAAAAGAATAGTTGCTCTGTTTAACCGGAAGAATCCATCGCGCACCCGCACACACGCACGGCAAAGAATGGAGATATGTAGGCCGTGTTGACGTTCGGATGATTTGTATAGACATTAAAATTTCAAGCCGGTAATAAATGCGGCTGCTGTGTTTTTGTCAAAACAATTCAATTGACTTCTGTGGAGCGGAGAAGAGCGGAGGGAAAGGGCATGACATCATCATAATTGGCCATTGTGTTAATTCAAATAAAAAAAAATAAAAAATGAACGCCCCTCCTCACATGAAGGCCTGTTCAACCTGCAAAAATGTGTCTCAAACGAAAACTCCCGAGTAAGGTTTGGCTTTAAAATAAAATCGAAGTCCTCGTAAGCATTTTAACTCCTGGGTGCAGCAGAGCAAACACTGTGCATTCCCTATACGTCGCTGGCATACATAGATGAACAAAGATACATTATTTGTGGTCAATAAATAATAATTTACCAATTAAGTGACATTGAACGATGATCGGGAATCACTACATTCAATCAACGTTCTCATCAATCTGACTGGAGAAATTATTTTTTCTTTGCTTCAAAATCCTCCTTCTTGCATATTTGTTTTTGTTTGTTTTGTTTTTGCGCAAATTTGCGAAACCCACCGTCCTCTGCGCTTCTTTTGTGGCCATTTAATGAAAAGCAGACGCACACACGCGCAGTCCTACAGTACGCCTCCCTCCCCTGCGCCGCCATGCTAATTTGACCTACAAATTCAGTCTCCAGTGTGACAGATGAGAGCATTGTTGAAGCGGAGTTCCGCATAGTTCTGCCTCTTTAACTCCAGAAATCTCTCTCTCTCGCACACACACACGCATATGTAGGATATGGCTGACAGTTTGGATTTTGGCTCAGTGGGGCCAGCTGCTCCCAGAGCAGCGGCATGCCAGCAGAAAAAGTGTTTTTTTTTTTTGTTTTTTTTAATCGGTTTTGTTTTGTTTTTTTCCCCCCTGCTGCAGCTGCAAACTTGTTTGTGAGAAAAGTCCTCTTCTCTTTGTTGCACTTTATCTTCGTTCGTGGCCCATGTTTCTTTACACAAATACACACGTTACATGCGCACGCTTAGTGGACAATGCGCAGGCTTAAAAACAGAAGTTCAACACAACTGCCGCCATTCCAAAACACTGATGTCGTCCCATTTCAACATTCTTAACCGTCATACAAGTGTAAAAACAATTGAGAATGAACATAAATGCCATTATTCTGTTCTAGCCAAATAAAAAAAAAACTAATAAAAAATAATAAGAGAAACCTTACAGTATTGTACTTATTATAGCGTAATTCATTGGAATGTAAAGAGTTAAACAGTTCATGCTTTCATGCTTTGTTCAGCGGACATTGTGCTGCTCCTTCTGGTGTTTGCACCTGGCCAGCAGGAGGCAGTATACTACATACATAATAAAAACACGAAGAAGACGATTCACAACGAAGCTCGGCAAGCTGCAGTAATAGTGTTTTATTGCAGAGGATAAAGAATATATGCCTGTGATTTATATTGTCTGAAAACAAACGGTCCCATCATGTGTTGGCATTAAGCTAGCTAAGTCTTAAGAACTTAAGAAAGTCCTTAAGACAATGTTTGCTTCAATACACACAGTGTAATTCTTCTTTTTTAAAGAATTGTTCAATATCTATCTGCCCAACTTGCTTGTTGTGAAGTTCGCCGCCATCACAACTCGCTCTCGTACCTTCAACTTTTTTAATCACGCATAAAACCATTACTTGCTCATTTTTGGCTATTAACGACTACTGTTATGTCATATTGGGCACATACCACAGCTAGCTCTTTTTTTTCACCTGACAGGCTTGACTCAGTGTTGGCAAAGTTGCATTTTATGAAATTAGCTAGACCACCGTGTTTTCTTGTGCTAAAGCTAATGAGGTTGTTCATCCTGACTGACCCTCTTTTCCCGTCTTGTAAAATGCACCAGAAGGAAATCTGTATTCCGCTTTTTCTGCGTCATTGTTTTCTCAAAGGCAAACTTTGTTTTGTACACAACACAAGCGCCTTCCTCGACACGCTGATGTTTAGTCTGCCCCCCCGAAGGCTCATTTTAGGATCCGATGTCATAATTTTTTCTGCTTTTTGCATGCTTTGTTTCGCGTTGTGGACATAAAATCTCACGCGGTTTGTCCAAAAATACCTTCGACAGTCTTCGTTTGTACCAAAAACCTCGGATTTACTTTGTCCCTCAAGTCAAACTTGTGTAGTTTAAACAAAGTTTGGGGAAGCCGACGGGGTCATTATTTTTCAGTCACAAATATTTTGTCATATATTTTTGTGTGCCAAAATCAAATAAATGTGTAGCATATGCGTAAGTAATATATAAAATCTTAATGATATCAATTGAAATATGAAATGATTAATAATTGATATAATCTTTAATGATAAAAAGTATTTATTGATAATCATTTGTTTCATGACCAATATTTAATGACTGATATATGCATTTCATCACCTTTATATTTAATTGCATCATTAATGAAGGGGAAATTTAATATTTTTGTTTTATTTTTTAAATTAATTAATTAAATATTGTAATTAAATTATTTAATTAAAATATGCATTAATTAAACTGTGACATATAATCTTTAATAATAACTAAATGAATCGTAATTTTTTATCATCATTTATTTTTAGGTCCAGTATATACATTTCATGACCTACTTTAATGGCATGATTGTTGAATGGACAATTTCAAAAATTATATGTATTGATTAATTTAATAACTGATGTAATGATAACTTATTTAACGACAGATTGATGCATTTGAACACCTTGTTAACTATTTAATGACATAATTAAATTATGGACAATTTATTCAATTTAACATTTTAATTCATTCATTCATCTTTTAACTATCCTATTTATTTGGCTTCATGTATTTTATTTTACTTCACCAACCGTGAAATAAAATATATGCAAAAATATATATATGTATACAGTAACTGCAGCAAACATCTCACTTTTATGTTACTTTGTGTTTGAAAATAAAGGGCTTTTTAACGACAACAAGGCTTCCTAAAGTGTGGGGGGGGGGGGCAGAAAATACAGTAAAATAGTAAAGAAATTATTACACTGAACATTTTATGTTTCCTCACCGCTTGCGTGCCTCGCACACACCCTTTCTTATACTGTAACCCCCCCCCCCAAAAAAAGTTACAGTTCAAAGTATTGAAATAATAGGTGTGGCTTGAAATGGAAATGCCCAAGTGTTGAGGACAGTGGAGTTTAGCCGAGCGAGTGAACTCTCTTATTCTTTGGGACCCTCAGCCCTGCGGCGGCCCCCGTGGAGTGATTTTAAGAGGGTCAACTTTAACAAGGCCGGTATTGATTGTGGGTGTTAGAGGGAGGAGAAAGGGAAGGCCGAAGACACAACTGGGCAGAGGAGGCGGCGCCACTTTTTTGTCTTGCCGTTCAAGCTTCCTTTGAGGCAGAGGCAGAGGGTGGCTAACCCTTGGTGGTCCGGAGTGCTTCTAGTGAGCAAGAGTTATGTAACAAAAGCCACGTTTCCACTACGAAGAATTACCTTTTGCTCTCAGGGGAACTGTGTTTTTAACCCCCCCCCCCAAATCTGTTGACTTTAATCCCAACCAATTGACATCCTCAAAAGTTGACATTTTCAAAGCACAAAACAACAGTAACTACTTTTACAAACATTTTTTAAATTATTATTATTTTTTACATTAAAATGCAGTGAACCTCTGTATATTTGCAGATTTTTTTTCATCCTTTCATCTTTTATTTGCTGAAAATCTTGGCTATTCATAAAGACCTTTCTTTCTTTCTTCCTTTCTTTCCTTCTGACGCACATGATTCGCTGATGTGTCAAACCCGCTGCAGCGTATATCGACTTACTCGATGGCAGATTTTTTTGACTTAAGTGTTGGTGGCTGGTATCGGCAGCCTTCACGAGTACTTAATTCATTGAAATAAGGCCCGTATTGTAATCATGGGTTCGTGATTGTGTACATACTAGAAGCATGGTGTTGATGCTTTATGGTCCTCTCCGTTTTAAGTGCTTTGGCGCCGTCTTGTTGCATCCAAATGCAATTACAAACCTTATTTTTTGTGGTGGGTGGGGTCAGTTATTATAAGCATAGATACTTTTCCCACTTGTTGATGATTATGAAATTACACGTCAACTGTTTAAGACGTTAGCGGTTGCCACATTCGATGCACATTTTTAAGAAGTCGGAATGTAATCGCTCCGTGTCCAATGTTGGGTGACGGTCACGGAGCGTCGCGGAAACACTTGAACTGGTCGCACGTCGCTGCTGCATACGCTCGGTTGGCAAGGTTACAAGAGCGGCACTCCATGGAATCAAAATGAGATTAAAGGCCCGGTATGCACAGAAAGATAATCTGGAGGATTTTGAGCCAGATTCAACTCCTTTTGACCAAAGTCAGCACAATTATCTAAATACTGCCCATCATAAAAGTTGTGTGTGATCACCGCCAAGGACGTCCGAGCCATGGACTCCGTTAATTGTCTGAAGCTTGTGCGTCTGAAATGGAGTTGACTTTTAGATCAAGTGTCCTGAAGAAACGACGAGGAGAAACCGACAGCAATGGCGTTACTGGATACATTTCTATCATTTCTTCTGCTCTTTTTACCCCTTCGACGACTTCTCTTCCTTCTTCGACCATGAGGCGCTTTCAATCTCGCCATCTAAGCCAGCTGTCGGGGGACATTGAAGTCACCCGACAGATTTCCCAGCCTCAAACATATCCGAGATGTAATTATCCGAATCCGCAAAGCTGGAAACAGCAATGTTAGGATTCTGCTAATTCTGTCTGAAAGGCGTAAGTGAGTAAACGCTACCGTTACACCTCTGTTGCGCCATATTTGCAAAGAAGTTTGACTTTTGAATTGACAAACGCATTTCCAGAACTGCTGAGTCAGTGCATTGTATTGGTTCAGCGTCGACGTAACTCTGAGCACACCAATTCACACGCTCCTTGAAGCGCTCGAATGACCTCGCTAAGAGGGCTTTCGCGAGGCTTTAAAGCAAGTCCAACCTAAACCCATCCCCATCGTTTTTGTAAACTCCGCGTATGAACGGACTTGGACTCTCCTGGTCCCGACTCACACACGGGGGGAGGTATGTTGAAAGTATGCCTGCCTTTGATCTTCAGTAGTAACATTGAGAACGTTCCTCCCCCCTTTCTACTTACCCACCGAGATTTTGCAGTCCAGAGGTCAGCCTGCCTGGGGGTCAAGGAGAGGTGGGGGAGACCCCTCGCTGATCCGGCACTTTGTTATGGTTCTGATGTAGAATGTGCTAAGTCTCAAGTCTGCTCTAGATCACACTCCCAATGTGTTACCTTTGGACGGATCGCTTGTGTTGCCAGAAGATCCACATCAGGAACTGAACTCGCTTATTGGGGATGAAAAAACAAAAGAAAGCAAGGAGGGGGAAAACCCAGAATCTGGATTCCCACATTCTCCGCTTGTAACAATGGACCAGCAATGTATCATTATCTGAGGATGTTGGAACTTGGTTTCTTCAAACAAAGTAATGGCAGTTGCGCTCGTCTTCACTGTCTTGTGAGTTGGACTCGCTTGTCTTCAAAACAACGTGAATGTCGCTTAAAAGATAACTTTCATTATCAGAGAGTATCAGAACATGGTTCGTTCAAACAAAGTGTTGGCGATTAGCTCGTGTTTGGCTGTCTTGTGAGTCTTTGCTCGTGTCCCAAAAACAGGCATGTCGCTTAAAAATTGAAGTCTATTATCCAAGGACTGTCAGATCTTGGTTTGATAACGCAACGTAATGGCGATCGGCTCTCGTCTTGCTCTTCTTAAGAACCAAGCAATAAGACGAGCAAAGATGAGCAAATTGTTTTATTTTTAACACAATGTTTAAAATCTACAAGCGGAGCATCTCTGAGTTTGCTCAACCTTTTCACATTTTACCAGACTGCAGCAAAAATGCGCATTCAAGGCACTTTGATGAGGAATAGCGCTAACTTCTATCTTGTTTAGCTGATCGTGAGTGGGTGCGTGACAATAAAACAAAAGTCTTGCACGAAGAATGACGCAAAAACAAAGTGGCCTTAATTGATTGTTTGGAGTGGGATTCTCCCGGATCCACTCCACTTTTTACTTTGCTTTTCAGTCCAGGTTTATTTTCCTGAGCTGGTCTTTCTACCCACAACATACTACATGCTGCATGTTTGTTTACCCAGAATATTAGCTGACCTCGCTGCTCCTTGCCCAAACATCTCAGGAAGCGACGATTGCCTCCCTGGCTTCTGGCCCGGTGCCGCCTCAGCGTCATTGTGCTGGTGAAAGCCACACTTGTGTTTTTTTTTTTTTTTTAATTATTATTATTTTTTTTTTACACAATGCCATTCGCAGCGAGAAAACTCTGAAAACACGCTCGCACAACCCACAATGTACTCAGTAGTGCCCACTAGTATGTTAGAACTATTTTTTTAAAAAGAACAACAGATTGATGGTTCATTTTCAGTAAAAGTTTCAACTTTTTTCTTTTTTTTTTATCGATGTACCTATCTAATCTATCTGTTGTATCTATGATATAAGATATATGTTCTATCTATCTCCATCTATCTCCATCTGTTGGTCAGGTGTTCCAGGACTTGGGCGCATCGGTGCTGGCCGGAGCGTCCGAAGGCTACAACGTGTGTCTGTTCGCTTACGGCCAAACGGGATCCGGCAAGACGTACACCATGATGGGCACGCCGGTGAGCGGAACGGGGACGACCTCGAACTCAAATCTAAACAGCTTTATCAAATCAAGACATAATATGCTCGTTCTTTCTACGTCAGCCAAGATATTTATTCTTACCAGGCAGTTTTTGTGTAAGAGCATTTCACTTGCTTCAAGAATTTTGTTCCTAAAAAAATCCTATTGAGGTATAAGAATTTGTTGAAATGTTATCACTGGTTATGAGGAAGTTTATCTTAAAAAAAAAAAAAAAAAAAAACATTATTCTATAGGTGTAGGTAGAATAAATAATAATTTCAAGACATCAGTGTTTTTTTTTAGGCTAGCTATGTTTACTTGTTTTGTTACTGTTCTACTGGCAGATAATTTTGCTTAAATCAAGTGAAGTATTTGCTAAAAAATTTTTAGGCCTATTTTCTTTTTTCAGTGTAATAATTTCATTTAAGACTGACTGACTGTCAAGCCGGCCGGTTATCAGGATGTTACAGAAAGAGCACAAAAATTGGGGGAATTGAGTCACGAATAGGTGCGTTTTTCAGCAAATAGTTTTGGTTTTGTAGGCCATTTCCCAAATCGTCAAGAGTTGACTGTACAGTAATTATTACACAAATTCTAAAAATCGTTATTCTGTCTTCTATGTGACGTCAGGACTCCACTGGTTTGACTCCTCGAATCTGTCAGGTACGCTAGCAGATTCAAATATGCTTTTCTCTTAATTTAGCAAAAGTTACTTTCAACAAATTGCACCTGGCTTGTCCTTAAAGGGCCTGTTCCGGTCTCAGGATACGCTTCCCGACGGGCAGAACTCGAGCAGAGTGGAGATCAGGTAATGCTTCTTTTGCGTCTTCTCTATTTATACTCGAAATCCAAACATGTTAGTTAGCCTTCAAAGCTTGGGGGCAAACAAATTGTAATGAACTTGTTTTTCCTGTTCTCGAATGTGTTTGCGCACCTTTTTCGCTCAACACTCCGCCCTCCCACTCACACAACATGAAAGACAATCAAGTTTGCACAGCAGAACCAAGTGGTGTTTTTATACGAATGCCCTCAAATATAATGAATCAGGCATGTTGCTGAAAAAATCCGTTTTTACACCAGGTAGCTGTAATTACCTCTACCATAACCAGTTCCACCAGCTGTAGCCATATAGACTCCTTTGAAGCAGACTTGGCATCTGTAAAGCTGTCATTCCATGCTAACAAACAATGCGAAACAAGTTAGACAGGCTAACGAAACTAGCGTTGATGTTGTGGTAGCAATATTCCTTTAAGCAACAAATATTTGAACTCAAACTATGCAGCAACACATGTAGACAGACAATATCACAATGCTCACAGGCATATATTTATGATTTCACAAAAACAGCTAAAATTATTGTGGCTTACCAAGTTGTGACCGTCTTTGCATATTTATTATGTATGTGATAGACTGTCCTTGGTGGCCAAGGTGCACACACCCAGTTCTCCCTGCAGTTCAGTAAATACCCTGTGGCCCCTACAGGTGGCGATGCGGTTGTATAACACTTTATTGTCACCTTGCATAATGCAGTCTCAAGCATAGTCATGTAATCCCTGTGTTGATTTTCACTCGACTTTGCTGTGAATTATCAGGAGGAAAAAGGGAGATTGTGGTCTTCCAATGAATTTAGATTTTGTTCATTTCGCCTGTGCAGTTTTCTGGAAATCTACAACGAGCGAGTGAGAGACCTGCTGGGCAGCAGCGAGCGGAAGACGAGAACCTCGCTAAGAGTCAGGGAACATCCTGAGAAAGGGCCCTACGTGCAAGGTGAGCACCTGCCATCGAAAGCCGCGTACACACACATTCTTATCACAAACTGATGTTGAGATTTATTTTATTTATTTATTTATTTATTTTTAATCATCGTGAAATTTTATGTAAAAAGCATTTGGGTTAATATCATTATGAAGGGCCTTGGGTGACCTCATCAAAATCACTCAATCATGAAATTACAACCAGGTAAAATGTTTGCACATCAGTACAATAAGTTTCTTGCAATGTTTTTTTTGCATTTGGTCGGTCTTCTATGGCGGCTGAAACTGTGGCTAGTTTCAGAGTAAATATTTACATTTATGTTTTGTAATTTTCACCATTCTGCTTCATTTTGCTCACAACTGTGCCAACAAGTTTGCTTTGCTACCGTCTTCCTGAATTAAGTCTGCTAATGCTCAAGAACATGGAATAGTCCATTGCATGAGTAGGTCTAAAGAATCATGATAGATAACTCACTTTAATATGTTCTAAAGCGTGTAAATTAAGACTAGAGAAATAATAATTGCTGTAAATCAAAGAAAACTATGAATGATTTTTTGAAACATTTGTGTGGCCCCTGGGAAATATCAGGGCCCCAGACCCTAAAGGTGAGTTTGCTCCAGCTTCCATGGTTTCGTTACATAAAAATACACAAAACTTGTCCAAGAAAAAGTGATGAATGCTCATTTAATACCATGGTCAGTGAAAAGAAATTTAGTTCAGACTTCTTTTTTTAGTCCTTTGTTCTTAGTCATTTTTTCCCCAGACTTTTTTTTGGTTCACATCCACTCATTGTCTGCGTCCAGAGAAATCCCTGGTGCCCGCAGGAAGTGAGCTCATTTCCTGAGAGCACCGTTTACACAGGTTTAAGAGATGGCACTCCACGGCTACTTGAACGCAACACGTGCTGTGTTTGAAGTCACCACAACTCATCTGTTGCGCACGTTTAGCCTCATTCCAGCGGCTTGAAAGTCATCCCTAGTTCCTCAGTTAGTGTCCGTCCCACCAAATAAATGCTGTGACCCCGCTTAAAACCAATGGATGCCTCCAATAAATGCCTTCAGAAATGTGGTCGCTCCACAATGTTGTGTGTGTCCAAGCTCATGTTTCCAGGAGTTACGTGACTACCTTCCGCTCTTGGGGTTTTAGTCTTAATAGTCATTTAAATTTTATTGTGTGCACGATATATGAAGACTATTTGTGTTCCAGCTGGTCCTTACGAGGTCGCGCCACAATTTTGTGTGGGTCTGTTTTTTTTTTTTTTTGTGTTCAATCTAGTCTTCCTCAGTTCTTACCCTCAAGTCCTTTTCATTTTGCTTTAAATTCCACTGTCCCTTAACATAGACTGTATTACACAGGTAACAATGTTTGATACCATTCAATGTTTTTTTTTCACGTACACCATTTGGTCACTTTTTATTTGTCTTTTTTTTCCCAGACCTGTCCCAACATGTGGTGTCAGACTGCCAGCAGGCCGTGAACCTTCTGGAGGCAGGCATCGCCAACCGCATCACAGCGGCGACGCACAACCACGAAGCCAGCAGCCGCTCCCACGCCATCTTCACCATCCAGTACACTCAGGTATGACCACCACGGTTAATAGTAAACGTGGAAATGGTATCATTTTATTGCACAGAATCTCATTATGGTCCAACTTGATGGTCACAGGCCATACTTGAGAACAACCGTCCTTCAGAAACCGTCAGCAAGATCAACCTGGTCGACTTGGCAGGAAGGTGAGACCCTGTCATTGACAAAGCTGCCCCCTAGTGTCTGCACATATAAATACAGTCTTTTTCCAAACTGGATGAAATTCATGTTTTCCTTAAAATTCTACACATTTTTGAAAAATTTACAAAGTACTCATAAGTATTCAGTGAGGCATAAGTATTCTTTAAGGCTGAATTTTCGCATTGCACCTTTTTAATAATTTCAAATAATCTGTTTGTGTTGGTGTCTGTAGTGAGAGAGCGGATCCCAACTACTGCAGAGACAGACTAACGGAAGGATCCAACATCAACAAGTCGCTGGTCACGCTGGGCATTGTCATTTCCGCCCTTGGTTAGCGATCGCAAATTCCGATATTATTCAAAACGATTGTTTCACTCTTGGTTGTTAATGATCCTCTGCTTCATCCACAGCCCAGAACTCGCAGATGTCCAGCAGCTGCCAGAGCATCAACAGCGTGGCGTCGGAGGGTGACGGCAGCACGGCGGGAAGCCACAGTAGCTTCCTATCTGGCGGAGCGAGTGCGGGGAGGAGGCACTGCTTCATCCCCTACAGGGACTCTGTCCTCACCTGGCTGCTGAAGGACAGCCTGGGGGGTAACTCCAAGACCATCATGATCGCAAGTATGTGAGACAGTGTAAGAGAGCGAGTGAGAGTATTCCAATGCAAGAAACATGAAGTTCCCCAGGGATTGATCCTTGGCCCAATATTATTTATTTTGTTTATACCAGTAAATGATATATGTAAGTTATCAAAGTTCCTCAAACAGCAGGGATAAGGACTACCTGTGTACAGTATTGTGTTATTTGAGCAGTAATAATGTTATGAGTACTACCAAGTTAGCTGCAGCAGATGTAAATATGTTGCCGGCTATTTTCCTTGCAGCCGTCTCACCGTCTGCCAGCAGCTACAACGAGACCCTCAGCACCCTGCGCTACGCCGCCCACGCCCGTAATATCGTCAACAAGCCCCGGGTGAACGAGGTCATTAGCGCCGTGGCTCCTCTCGCCAGTTTTTCACGATAACCCCCGACTGTGCGTGATAGAAATAAACTCCAAATAATCCTTGTAACGTTGGCGCAGGACGCAAATGTACGGCTGATCAGGGATCTGAGGGAGGAGATCGACAGGCTGAAGAGCATGCTGCTCAGCTTTGAAATGGTGAGTCAACATATCTACAGTCTCTCAGGCTCGTCTTTTATTTATTTATTTATTTTCCTTTTCCCACCTTGACAGCAGCGTAATCCCAGTCCGTCCCTGAGTGACGAGAGGGAGGGGATGCTGTCTGACATGGTGCTGCAAAATGAGTTAAAGGTAACGCCTATCTTTGGGCAGTCTTTCCGCACGAAGTGAATGACGTTTACGCATTGTGAGAGAAAGCACAAGTGAGCGTTCCGTGTCAACGTCCGAAAGCAATATTTGCCAGAACAATTTGTTGGTAAACCAATTTGTTAGTGAACTGAGCTTCCACCTCAATGTCAGGCCACTAGTAAGTCAAGGTACCACTGTATGTGTTTTAAACGTCATCCTCCGTGTTCCTCAGGTGGAGCAGCTGACCAAGGACTGGTCGGAGAGTTGGCAGGACAAGCGGGAGCTGCTGGAGCAGTACAGCGTGGACATCAACCGGGACCGAGCCGGCTTCCTGATCAACTCCATGCGGCCGCACCTGGTTGCCCTGGATGGAGACGTCCTCAGCACCGGAGTGGTCTTCTACCATCTCACGGTATGGATGGGTCAATGTCTATTCAGAGAGGTGTGTGCGTGTGTGCGTGTGTGCGTGTGTGCGTGTGCGCGTGTGCGCGCGTGCGTGCGCGCGACCAAGGCTCCAAGGGTCCCTAAGAAAAATTTGATTTTGGGGGATTTTTGTATTGCAAGAACAACATAAATATTTCAGATTCGTAAAAATAACTTAAAATGTACAAAAAGAGAGTATTCAATGTAATATCAATAAAACATCAGTCAAATAAATAACAATGTAACTTAACAGAGGTAGCTGAAACAAGGTGACAATTATGGTTTAAAAAAAAATAAAAAAAGTTGAATAATTGAGTCATGAAACAATGTAAAAATGTGTAAAAGCTTTAGTTAAAGTAACTAAAACCTAGCCTATTTGAAACATTGACGTTTTTTGTTCCTCTGTTCTTGACTGTTAATTGTTTTTGGGGCCCGCTTGTAATCGCAGGCCGTAAGCAGGTGTTGTGTTGGCTTATGCCTTTGTGTCGGCTTGTTTGTGTGCTCAGTGGTTTGACGGCCATTTCACTCTTCCTTTTGCACGTTTTTCGCAGCTGTCCTAGACTAATATTTCTCTTTTTCTTTGCTAGATTCTTCCTCCTCCTCTTCCAATTTTTCTGTTCTGCTACATTAAGAAAAGGTAATCACCTTTTCTTTCTGACTTCTCTTTTCTTGTCCACTGGACTCTGAGTTTGGCATTGACAAGCGTGCCTCTCAGGCCTGACACTCATTTGTGAAGTGCGTCGGCCACCTGAGAATGCATGTTTTTTTTTTTCATCCCCGAGTAAACAAGCGGGGGGGAGATTAGAAATGAAAGGATTGTCGAATTGAATCTATTGTATCATTACACCCATTTTCATTACAGGAAGGAATTACCCGCATTGGATCCCAAGACCAGTTTGAAGAACCACAAATAGGTACAAGCCCAGTGGAGAAACACACTACCCGCATTCACAAATTCCCAGTTTTTCTTGTGGACCCTATCCCTAGCTATTAGCTGAAAACTCACTTATTCCCATTTTCGTGCTCTTTCTGAAACACCGTGAGATTCCACAAGACGGCGCCAAAGCACTGCCGAATAGGAAAGTAGTTCATTGGCGTCAAGAAAGCATGTTGAAGTGATACATCTCGACTGAGAGGCGAGCTTTGTATGTTGGGAGGAGCTAAATTTACAGTATGTCGCAAAAGGCTATCGTTAGTTGGGCACTTACTGTACATTATCTTGAGCGGCTAGCTGTTAGCATCTGATCAGCTGTTAAATTCAACTACTGCCAATTGTGATCCACACCTTTCTCTCCATCATCTTGAGAAGTTTGCCACCCTGCTTTCTCCGGCATCAATGGACTACTAGATCACGCTGCTGTTCACTGTCAATTTTTTTATTTATTTTTCAGCAAATAATTCTCAAATGCGGTTTTGTGATTGGCGAGGTTTCACTGTTCGTCCCCTTTAATGACCCTTTTAATTGTGTTTTTTAGTTCTGCCAGGTGGTGCCAGCTGTGTGATCCAAAATGACGGCGGCGTGGTCACGCTCAGGCCGCTGCCAGGTTGCACGTGCCTGCTCAATGATAGGGAAGTCACCGAGCCCTGCAGACTGGCGCAAGGTCAGCCCATCCAATTGTTGAGCAATTATTTGGGGTTCTGAGCACTGTGCAAATGGCTGTATGGCGAACTGCTGTCATAAGCTGAGGCCCACCACTGTTACGACTAGACTTTACGCCGATTTTATCGCCGATAATTAGCATTTTATGCTGATCGGCTGCAATGTCATAATTCACCGAGCTGATAAATGACGTCATTGATCGGCTCCGCAAAAGAAATTTACTCCACGTCGCCATCGTGCACAGTATATTTGAATCCAAAAGCTAGTTTATTTTTAGCCTTGTCACGTGTCTTTTGAAATAGTACTGTAAATATCTGATGCCCAATAGTTATTTAAAAAAATAAAATAAATAAAAAAAATTAAAAAAACATGTCGGGGGTGTGGAACAGACATGTCTGAGACAGACAACACGTAATGCGCGGATCAGACGACAAAACAAATTTGCTCTTACACGATTGCATTATGTCAGACTACTGCAATAAAATCTTGTATTCCGATACCACCACATCCCGTTTTTTACGATCAGTGGGCTTTATCTTGTCAACTCAAATGCGACCGGATACACACGTTACCGTGGCGACGACAACAAGAGTGGAGCGCGCCCGACTGGATTATAAAAACAAAATGGGAGAAAACGTGTGTTTGTTGATCACCGGTGCCCAGGACAACAGAGGACGTTCGTTTTAGGCTTGCTTGAGGTATGTTCACGTACTTTGAATACGATACGGCCCGCAAGCAGGCAACAAAACGTTATGTAGCCTAGCAAGCTAGCGGTAGCACGAACGGTTGTACGTAAACATGCCGCCGTTCTGTCGAATCATGCTCTAAAGTTCCGGTGTGGGTGAAGTAATTTAATTAAAAATAAAGTAATTGAATTAAGGTCAGTTAGCACCCATTCTTTCTGTCACGTTGTAATGTTGGTTTGACCTGACTGATTAGAATACACGATCTGACTAGAGCAGTGATTTCCAACCTTTATGGAGCCAAGGAACATATTTTTCAATTGAAAAACCAACAAACCAAAATGTCACAAACTGTGGATAAATAGAGGAACAAAGATACATTATTTGTTGTAAATAGAATTTTTTTAGCAATTAGGTACACAAGTATCTACAGTAAATGAACAGGTCATTTAAATAGACACATTCCTCTATCATGTGCTCGGTTATCGGTTTTTTAAACTTGCTGATCGGCCCCAAAAATCCTGATTGTGTAAAGCCTAGTTACGACTCTGATGTTACCTCCGAAGATGGATATTTGCCAGGTCCGCTTTGTCCCGTTGCAGAAAGTAACAGTGACATGACAAAAAGGCGGAAAAAAATCCCCTGGCTTTTACTTTGTGTTCTTTTTTTTTTAATTTTCTTATTTGTATTTTGGGCAGCACTTGGAATGAGTGGTTGGTGTCTGTTTCAGAGTTTGGAGGTTTGGGGTTTGAATCCGGGCTCCGGCCTTCCTGTGTGGAGTTTTCATGTTCTCCTCGTGTTTGCTTGGGTTTTCTAGGGGTACTCCGTCTTCCTCCCGCATTCCAGAACCCGTTAGGTGAATTGAAAATTGTCCGAGAGTGTGTTTGTTTGTCGATATGTTCCCTGGCGATTGACCAGTCCAGGGTGTACCCCGCCTCGTGCGCAAAGTCTGCTGGGATTTGCCCCCGAATGAGGGTCAGCGTTATAGCAAATTAATGGATGATTTGTATTCTTATTGAGAGACAAATATACAGTTATAGAAGGTAATTATGACAACTAAATGTGGCGCTTTGCTCAAACCCCCAATGGATAAACACATGCAGCGCACAGCTACCCTGGCTACTTTACATTAACACCCTGTGCACACTACTTCTCTCTTGTCTCCAGGAATGGTAATCACCTTGGGAGGCCTTCACAAATTCCGCTTTAACCACCCGGCGGAGGCAGCCGTCCTCCGGGAGCGCAGACGGGTACGTGCAGATCAGCTCAAACAAACCGTTGATGTTGTTTTTGGGTGCTGAATGTTTTGCTTTCGCTGTTCTCAGGCAAGTGAAGGCACCTACATCGACCTTTGCCCTCCAACTCCTGACCATTGGTAAAAACAGAGGCCTCAAAAATTCTATCAGACCAGTTTCTCAGTCTGATTTTGCTTGTGTGCCTCTTTTGTAGCAAAGAGGAAGAAGGGCTGCCTGCGGTGTGTTTGTCCAGTGAGGAGTCGACCGCCAGGCGGCGTGTGGAGGAGCAGCAGTGCTACGTGGAGGGTTTGCGCCAGGAAATCGGTTCTGAGCAGAGGCGGGCCGAGAAGGAACTGGAGAGAGAACAAGCCCACTTTCAGCAGCAGCACAGCGAGAGTAAGCAAAATTGAAAGCTGCGGTTAGCGATTAACCCAAAAAGGCTGCTTCAAACTAAAATGGCTGACTTCCTGTTTAGTTTAATACTTGGGTCCTTGAGACTTTTCTGTGCGTCCTGTTATGAAAGACATGTTCACCCAATTTCGTGTTGATCGGCGAACGTGTGTAGGGGCTAATATTTTTCAAAATCTCGGAGAATCCTCAAAATACTCATTGAACTTTGATGTCCTCCCTTGCCCACGTTGGATGTCATAGGCAACAAAGCTTTTCAATTCAGCATCGCCCATTTGTCTTGGATACCTGCTTCTGATTAGGGGTGAATTCCCGAGTATTTTTCTAAGTACGAGCCCTAGAACTTGCCCAAAATGGCTACTTCAAACCAAGATGGTCCACTTCCTGTTAAATTTAACGTATGGGTCCTTGAAACATTTTTGTGCATCGATGTGTCCACCCAATTTCGAGTCGATTGGTGAACCTGCTGTCAACGAACCCTAAAATACATAAATGGTCTCCAGGGTACACACTTGTGAAAAATTGCTGAGTGTTCGGGCATGTTTAAATGCAATTGATTTGTTGAAAGAATAATATACACAGTGATTACAAGAGATATGTTAATGTCATAAACAACTCCTGACTTTTTGTTGTTGTGACTCTTAAACCAACAGTCCACCAGTGGATCCTGCAGGAGAAATGTCACCTGTTAGCCGTCGAGCAGAGAGTCACCCAGGACCTCGGCGTTCAAACGGACTCCCAGCCGGATCCACTTCTGGAGCGTCTCGCGGGACTTATGTCGGACGATCGAGAAGTTCAGAGGGAGAATTGTCCGTCACTTGTTGTCAGGGTCAGGAAGAAAGCTGTCCAGGAGGAGCTACTGAAGCATCATGCGTTGTGTCGTGCCGAAAGACGTCTCCGCCGGAACAAGCTACAGTTCCAGCTGGAGAGAATCGCCCGCAAGCGGCATCTGTTGGAAGCAAAGAGGGAATTGCAGCATCTGGAAAAGGCCCTATCCCCTGGACCAGAGAGCCCTGAGCAAGTGTCCCCACCCAAGTTTGTTTTTCCGAGACATTCCTTCTCTGCTGATCTTGTGTCCCGACTGTACCCACATCATACCCCAATCTTCAGGTAAGCACACACAAGCTTTACAAAACATTTTCTGACCTCACTAATAATATAACATTTGAAATATTAAATAAATACCTGAAAGTTTATTTTGCCTCATCAGACACTTCCTCAAGAGAAATAAATCCACAGAACTGACTTCAAACTCCACATCTCTTGCGTGCATTAACAGTAGGAAGTGGGTTTCAGATGAGTGTCTGCCCCGGGAAAGGACCCAGAGTTGTTCAGGCAACCTCCCCACAGGACTAAATCAATCTTGCCAAGGAAGAGGGAGATCCTCCGAAAACATAGCACTGAATTCCAAGGTGGAGGAAAATTCCCAGGAACGGCAATATAGACGGTACACTGAACGCAAACCTTTGCTGCCTCAAAAAGAATTGTCTTTTAAGAACAGGTCAGACCGGAACGCAGCAGCTACGCCAAAGTTGCCCCTTTGTATCCCTGTGCAGCCACTTGGCAAAGAAAATGTAGCATCCAAAACAGACATACCCATGATTCATTGCAATGATGTAAAAAGACAAACCCAGTCAGGAGTCACCAGCAAATCCTTTTCTAGTTCTGTGAGACCCAAAGCGTTGGGAAAACTGCCATCAGGTTCTAAAAACTGTTCTCCAAATCGGTTTCCCAGAAGCCATGAAGATAGTGGCGGGATGAGTGGAAGTACCATTAAAACAGCCATCTCATGTGAGGAGCTCGAGCAGAGGCGTCCATTTGAGTTTTCGAGGCGATGGCACAGCACGGAGGCTCTGATAAACAAGACAGGCCAGTGGGTGGAGCGACAGCAACAATGGAAGGCTAACTGCGAATGGCAAGTACAAGAAGAAGGGCGCAAAGAGGCTTCCGACTCTGAGAGCCTGTTCTCCGTCGATTCTTTATCCTCTGCTTACGCGACGGCTCTTCTGGAGCAGCTGAAACGCGAGGAGGCGGCTCAGAGCGAAGCAGACAGCGAAGACAGTGAGATGTCGAAAGACTCACTAGTTGTGGAGAAGTACTCTGTTGTAAAGAGGTCTTGCCAGAAAGTGGTTCCGACGTACACTTTTGTGACGGATCCCCCATGCGGCAATAGGATAATGGCCATGGGTCTAGAATTGGGCAGCTATCAAGAACCTAAAGTTGTCCCTGCAAAGATGAACTGGACCCAGCAAGATCACCTTAAATCAACACCTGAAATACCATTAGGAGACAGTTTGAGAGACATTGCACAAAATTTGACAGAAGATAACATTGGTCAAACAAGTGTCCTTGGTTCTCCTGGCGTGAGGTTGTCCAAACATCTGCTGCCGCCAATGGATGCTCGCTCCTCCTTTGAGGTAGCAGGTGGTTCAGTGATCCACAGAGACTCTCCGCCCTTCCGAATAGAAAGCAGCGAATGTTCCTGCCCGGTCAGTGTTAGCCTGTCAGATGGTCTGAGTCCATCTCAAGGTTATAGTTCAACATCCACCAACAGCCAAGGTTTGAATGACCAACCAACCGAGGAGCTGATGTCACAGAATGAGAAGCACTCAGACACAAGGGCTGAGTGTTTAATCATTGCAGATCCATCATCTCTTTCCCAGAACTGTAAAGAGGATGTTGCATTGGACCTGCATAGCTCAGGTTGTCAAACAGAGCGGCTGTTAATGTACCCTACTGGACAGGGTCAAGCAATTCGGACAGATGAAGTACTATGCAATCTAGATGTTACAGTCAAAGAGTCTGAACTGCCAGACCTCGGGATTACCAAAGATTGTTCCTTCGCGAGTGCTGAGTCTGCGGACGGGAATGAAACCAAAGATGCCGATACTGCATACTTTGCCCGGCAGTGTGAATCAGCTTGTAAAAATTCCAGGAAGAGAAACAAAGAGCAAAAAGAGGCATTTGTGGGCAGCCTGAAAATTCCCAAAAGAAGCCCTTCACCGGTTGCCAACCAGGGAGCTCCCTGGTCTGATAACAATAACACATGTAACTCCAAAAAAGAACACTGTGATGTAAAAATCTCCAACTTTGGACTTCTATCTGCTGATATTTCTGATTCCATGTTGAGGAAACTTGAGAAATTGAATGGTCCTTCTGTAGGAGACATGAGAGTACAGCATGTAGCAATAAAACAAGTCGTTGCCGAATCGAATGAGGCAGGGTCTCAAAATGATAACGCTGGAAGAAAGCATTGTTGTCATTCTGAGGCCATCTGCAGCGCCATCGACTTGAGAATCTCACAAGTGGTCCAAGGGCACTTAAAGTTGTCGTTGATTAGCAGCAGTGGTGATGGGAACAACTGGAGTCAAAGCAACTGGAGTAAAACCCTAGTCTCTGATTGTGATGATCAGAGAATCAAACAAATAAAAAACCAGACGCGAGATAACAAGAACAATCAGGTGAAAGGGTTGACCAACGATGGAGAAGCTGCTGAAAAGAGATTGAGGGCAAGTGAAGTAAAAACCGTTGTTACAGCTGCAAAACCCGTGGAAGAGCTGACTGCCCATGAAGTGTCGGACAGCTGCACCGATAGAACCAATGACACAAGTCAAGCGAACAAAACAAATGAGCTTAATCTGCCAAATATAGATTGTTCAAAAGAAGTACGTAGCCAAAACTGTTCTGAGGCTTTGGATTCTGCAGCGCCATGGCTTTGCCAAACAGACATAACCGAAGGGAATTGTCTGGAAGGCACGTCCTGTATTGACTGTGGTCACTCATGTAACCAACAATCACCAAAGGAAGTTGAACACCTTTGTAAGTTATCCTCTGATGGATACCATTTCACCGATGCCACACGAGGAAATAAACCTTCAGTCAAAGGGGCGGATCAGCATAGCAGTCAACGCTTGCGTGACCATTCTCAGACATGTGTGACCAATAGGAATTACAGCAACAACAAATGTCAAGATTGTCAGTGCAAGTTTGACAAAGCTCAAGTAAACCCCAAATGTCCTTGTATGACCGTTCAATCTGATTCAGAAAGGTTACCAGCGTTAGAAGACAAAAAGACGGTCAAAAATAGAAGCGGTTACGGATCTGAAATGGCTAATGTTGCCACACAGTGTCATTCATCTCTTAAAAAGAACAAGTCCAAAAGGTTCAGGAGGAGAAAAATACATCATTCATCCACTTCCTCTCAGACATCGTCATCAGATGCAGACCAAACTTCTAGCAAACGGTCATCTACACAACTAAGACTTGAGAGTGAAGGCAAAACAGATGTAAGCAAGTCTAATGCTGAGAATTCCAAAGTAGGCACTAAGATAGAGATGATAAAAGAGGTTACACATTGCAGAAAAAGACTCTCGTTACCTCCACTAACGATATCACCAAGGACAAATGACTTGCAGAATGGAGTCAAGTCTGAGGAATCCCTAATGCATTTCGCCTCCAGCGATATCAACCCATTCGTTCATCAGTGGCAAGACGGCGACCGGTTGTGCGGCAAGAACCCTACATTCGGTAGTGCCGCCGACCTGTCCCACAAATTCCCGCTTTTGAACGTCGCTGAAAAATGTATCACAAGGTGCTGTAGCGTTGATAACGGCTTAAACAGGCAGAATTCGCCCTTTAATTCCCATCTAAGCACCTACGCTGCCCACAAGGGGCTCTCTAGCACGCTTAGCAGCATTGAACCGTCAGTCAACACCACCTCATCCAGCGGATTTTTCCACTCATCTGACCCGGAGTTGAGCCAAAGCGTGGCCCAGAGAACCATGAAAGAACACGGCACTCAGACCGAGCTGGTCCCACCGGCCACTCCAAGTAGGAAGGAGCAGCACAAAAGGACCCACACGGACGCCCCGAAGACCAGTGTTCAAATGAACGAGTCTCTGACGTGGACCAGTATGGAAAGCATGTCAGTCCAGCTTGCGAAACTGATCCACAGCACTTCGGACCTGCTGGGAGACCTCCAGGGACTGAGGACGGGTCGCATCAGCGGGTTGAGTCCTCGATCAATCCCAAATATCAGCGTTGACTGCTCGACTCAAAACGCTTTGGATGTCGGGGTTCAGACGGAAAGACCTTGGACACCTGCGAACACAGAGATGCACCAAAGGCCCAAATACCATGAGGTCAACGTCACATTGAGACTGACTGGGGCTGAGTCGGTTTCACCAGACAAAGACTCTCTCTATTTGGTGAAAACTGAGACGGGTAACAAAGAAGAAAGGACATCTAATGTTTTCCAACCCCAGACCTCTTCTTTAAAAACGGCGCCTGTCAGTTGTCGAAGGCAGGTAAAATCTGCTCCCATAAAGAAAACCTTGCCCGAGACGTTGCACCACCGTAGTACCGTCGCCTCTGAAAACAGCTGGAGACCAAACGGAGGCAAAGAAAAGCAGCGTCCTTGGGTGAGAAATCCTTCAAAGCCTGCGACTACTTTCACAGATCGGGCCTCCTCCCCCATTGTAACTGTGGGTGTACGAAAACAGTTGAAGCCTAGAGAAAGGAATCAGAATGAATGCACGGAAGAGAAGAGCTTTACCGATTCTCCTTGCAGATCATCAGGACTGGATTGTGGCATTTGCTCTAGTGAATTGCCGGAAGAGGTCAGTGAAATGAGTTCAAGCCCTAAAGACTCTGAGGATTGTTTCCAAAGCTCATCAGTGGACAGAAGAAATACTCATCATAATGGGAATGCCCGTCCTCAGCCCAAAGGGAACTCTTCACAAAGTCCTCAGTGCTACGACTTTTCTCTGCATGATTACGTCTGTGCCACAGCAAGGAAAATTGATGCTCATGTCACCAAATATGAAAACATGCCATCAACCAAACCAGCCCACCAAAGACCTCTGGCGTTCTCTTTTTGCGGAGGTACCTGCAGTCCATCCCCGGCTGCATCCCTGACGCCCAGTGAGTGCAGCACCGACGTCCTGGTGAACGCTAAACCGATCACCAGCGTGGACCCCGACACACTGCCTGAAGATCTGCCCTTGCACGATAAGTTCAACGACTGGGCCGGCATCACCCGTCTGCGTTCCAGGCGCTGCACTTTTTCAGACGCGGCTGAGAGTTGCGCTTTCAACTCCGAAGCGAGGTTAAGAGAGATTGAGCGTCTGCGTCAGGAGAGGGAGCAAGTGATGGCCTCCGTCGGCCTCGGGGCCAACTCCACGCCGCTGACCGTGGAGCTCGCCGAGGCCAAGCTGCACTATGGCCTGGGAGAAACGGATGCTCTGCTCAAGATGCTGTCACCCAGATCCACGGAGGAGCTCGCGGTGAAGTGTGCGACGTCCAACCTCGGAAAACAGCAGCTCCATGATAGGTAAGCTTTCTGCTTGTAACCTCTGGTATCCGACTGACAGATCATTTTTAGATTTGGTTGCGTGGGCTGAATTATCTGAGCTCAACTCTTTACTTGCCTGTTACTTTTCATAACTTCACAGACACCGGTTGAGCATCGAGGGTTTGCGTGAAAAGGCGGAGGAGGAGCCTAAGACGGGCCCACGAGCTCGTAGCCTCAGCCCCTGCACACGTCATCTCGGAAGCCCTCCGGCGACGCCCGGCCGACGGCTAAAGCCAGAGATCACCGGGTACGACACCGACGACTCATCCGAACTTAAACGTGCATTTCATCGAACTCAACTTCTTCTTTTGTCGGCAGAATACGAGACCCGGCGAGCGGCGACGGCGCATACCCGTCAGACGTCGAGCAGCTGCTGTGTGATTACGGTCGCGCTCGGGAGGAAGCCATCGGCGAGATCACCAAGGCGAGGGAGCGACTGCACGAGAGGACCGAGCGGGAGAAGAGGAGGCTTCAACAGCAGGCTTCATCACCGGAGTCCAAGGTGCCGTACGTCTAATGCTGCGGTGTGCAAAGTGTGGCCCCAGGCTGTATTCTTCAAATCCAAAACCACCAAGCATTGGTCGCATTAATTTACTGGTTTTTTTTTCACCGTAACATTGGTTAATCAAAATGTATTTTTGTATTCATTGACCTCATTAAATAATGGGTTTACTGATTTACTGTTAGCACATTCACTGCCATTGACGGCTTTAGAAGTCAAATATCCATGTTAACTGTGAAGGCTGGCAGTGAATGAGTTCATAATACACATTTGAAAAATCGGAAAATAAACTTGTACATTATGTTGTGTAAATGTTAATTATAATTACATGAATGTAAACTACAATTTGAAAAATGAATGAATTCTTTTGGTGTTAAAATTAATTTAGATATTTTATATATTTACTTTTTCAGTTGTCTTTTAGTTTTTATTAATTTATATAAATGGGTTAATGTATTATAATTTAATTATAGAGTGTGAATTTTCTTTTATTAAAATAAGTGAATTTACATTTAATATTTAATTTTATTAAATGATTGATTGATTAATAATTAATTGAATTATAGTTAATACAATTTATTTTTAAAATGCATGTATTTTATATAAGAAGAATCACCTTTTATTGTCATGAACATGCATGCATGCACACAAAACTTGTTCTCTGCATTTAACCCATCAGTGACCACATAGACATGTTAGTGGAACACACTGGAGCAGGGGGCAGCTGAAGCGCCCGGGGAGCATTTCGGGGTATTAGTGTCTTGCTCAAGGACACCACAGCCGTGAGTCCGGGGGATTTTGGCGGATGGCCCAGTCGGGGTCTTGAACCTAGGTCCCCCACGGTGGCAGGCGATGAGCTTAACCATTGGGCCACGGCTGTGGCCAATACGAATAATATTATTATTATTGTTATTATTATATATTACATGTACATTTTTAGTTTAATACAATTATCTGAAAATAAAAAATATATATACTTTTAAAAATATTAAATAATTCTTTTATGTATTATGAAATTAAGAAAAGTATAAATAATAAAATTAAAACATGACAACAAATTAAAATGTTATTATTAAACTTAATTATTTTACATATCGTCGCTGTCGAACGGAAGCCTCTTATGTCCAAATTTGGTCAATTATAGATTTTTTTGTCAAATCGATACTATTGGTCTTTCCCCACGTGGGTCTGTTATTTTGTCAAATAATTGATCAATCCAAAGTCTTGAAAATGGCTTGCTTTCTTTGACGATGCAATGTTAATGGATCAACAAACATGCAATTTTTAGGGGTTTACGGGAAAGGAATTGTTTTGGATTTGGCGAAATGCCAACGAAATATTAGATACACATTTTAAATAGTTTTTTTTTTTTTTCTTCATCTTCCAGGATGACCCGAGGCAAGGAGCCAGGATCAGCAACAGCACCTTGTGCACCGGATCCAGCCGGAGCCTTTCATCTGGACCCACGTCGGGGTACAACAGCGGCAATACACTCCAACTGCAACACGGCCACACATTCACTCCTGGACATGTGAGTGAAAAACAATTACAGTAATGCATGTTAGACACAATACAGTTCAAAACAAGTATGTTAGAAATTGTTTTTTTGTTTTTTTAGATAAGAACAAAAAAAAGTATATTTTCGAGAATAAAACTGTATATATTCAATGTGAATAAATTAGTATATTTTCAATGTTCATATCTTTTTAGATTGGAGCTATTCTGAACAATAAATGCCACATAATTGCTGATTTGACCAAAACGTCGATCCCTTCTTTGTTTTAGGCCAGCACATTCGTGGAGGAAGGTGAGAAAGCTTCCTCTCGAATCAACATTTCTGCTCAGGGTGAGTCACAACTTGACAACAGTATACTGTGCGGGTAGTACGTGTACATGCCAAATGGGACAAATACGTCTATTTTATTTATCAGACGGCCGAGTTGAGCCCCTGATGACCTCATCGCCGCGGTCGCCACCGTCTCGTAGTCGACGTCGCGCCGCCTCCTTTGGCTCCACGTGCTCTTCGTCCGTATCCGGCAGCTATCGGGACATCGCGGCCGCGCTGCTGGGCCGAGCGCTGGCCGAGGTAACGCAAAGCCCTGCATTTTTGCAACATCAAAAGTTAGAAACGAATACTTTTACAATCCCACGAGAATAATGTTGTCCATTATCAAGAAAAATTTAGTTTCATTTTGACAGAAAAAAAAATGAGAAAAAGGAAGTCAGAAGTAATAATTGTATGACCAAATGCTGTACTTGCAGGAGAAAAAGTTGTATATTTTCGATAAAAGAAGGCCAGTCCTAGAGGAATAGTAATTTTTAGTTGGGGAAAACCCTTTTGGAAAAAAATTTTATATTCTTTAAAAATATCAGATTTTTCTCTTTTTTCAAGAAAAAAAAGATACTTTGGGTAAGAGTTTTTTTTAATGGTCTATTTTTTGGGGATAAAGCAAGTCATATTTTCAAGATATAATAAAGTACATATATTTTTTAATTTGTATATTTTCAACGTTAAAAAAACATTTAAGGGAAATAAAAAGTTGTCAAGATAAAAAAGTAATTTTGCAGGGAAAGTTGTATATTTTTAAGACAGTCATAATCCTACGGCAATGAAGTCTAATATTTTGAGATAAAAGTCATGTGTTCGAAAGGGGGAAGTTATAATTTCGAGAAGAATTTTTTTTAAATTATGGTTAATAGTAATTTTTGTGATAAAAATGATGTCCTTTCAAGCTAAAATGTCATATTTTGGAGGGTAAAATGTCATATTTTGGAGGATTTGTATGTTTTCGAGATAAAAAGTCATCTATTCTTTTTCAATAAAAAGTCATATTTTGGAAGGCTAAAGTTGTATATTTTGTAGATAAAAAGTCTTAATTTTCTCGATGAAATGTCACAGTATTTGGGAGGGTGAAAATTGTATATCGTCAAGATAAAAATGTGCATATTTATTAGATAAAAAAATCCTAATCCTATGGGAATTAAGTGATTTAGGTAATATGTTCGAGAGTTAAATCTTATCTATGATTTACCAACCCGATGTTGCTGATTTTGAATGCGTCCTGCAGGTCCGACTGGCGTCCTGCGGTGATTTGAGCAACCTGGTGAAGGGGAAAGCGTCGGCCGGCTGGAGGTGACGTCCGCAATCTCGTCCGTCATTATCTGGGCACACCTTGATCGATTGATCGATTGATTGCTCCAGACACCAAGGAGAAGAGCGAGGCATCCAGGCCTACTACAGGCCGTCGTCGAGCCCTTCGGTGCACGCCTTCCTGGGGGCCGCCGAGCTGGACGGACCCCCGGAGCGCCTGTGGGCGGTCCTCCGTCGGCCCCGCAACGCTCAGGACTACCACCCGTCCGTCCGCACCGCGTGGACTCGCCCGCTAGATGGCAGCACTCACCTGGGTCAGATATTTACATTATTGCCACAGTTACACCCTGGAATAGACTATTCGTATTTTCATTGTTTCCCAAGGGGGAAAAAGTCATGATAGCAACACTTTTACACTGGAACAAATTATTTTTTTACTGATGGAGGAAAAAATTTGCGATGGCGAAAGTTTGACCCTGAACCAGTTTGTTAGGGCAGAAACATAATGGTGACAGTTTGACCCTAGAACAGACTATTCTATTTCCATTATTACCTATTGAGGAAAAATACAGTATATACTGCAGTATAATAAATAGAAACGAATGATAAATTGCATTAAAAATAAAAATGAATCATTATATCCTGTATGTATATATACCTTTTTTTTCTTTTTATTATTTAACATAGACATTTTAACTAGTCCCCCCCCCCCCCCCCACATGCCTGTTTTAATTAATCAAATATGATCTTCGAGCTCAAAAGTTTGCCCACCTCTGACGTTTGGGTTCCACATGTCAAATTCTGAAGTTTTCCAGAACCTTCTCCTGTGTCTCATTGTCTCGCGTGAAAACGTGTGTGTCCAGTCTACATTTTAACAGACGCGTCCAGCTGCCACTTCAGCCAGCCGCGAGACTTCTGCTGCATCAGCGCCGAGTCCCAACAGGTTAGCACGCCGCCAGCTAGTCGTCAGCCACAGTGGACAACATAAAAAGTCCACACACCCCTGTTCAAAAGCCAGGTCTTTGTGATCAAGATAAATAATATCCAAACTTTGTCACCATTTGAGTGACCTTTAACTTATACAACTCGGTAGAATAAAATGTAGAGAGGGGAAGTACAAATAAACAACTGAGAAAATGTTGCACAAGTGTCCACACCCTCTCATAACTGGAGATTTGGCTGTGTGTAGAATTAATCAATCACATTCAAACTCGCATTAAATGTGAGTCAGCATCTCTGATGTTTATTTATACTTCCCCTCTTGAAAATATATTTTTTCTTAATGGAGTTGTACAGGTTATAGGTCACGTTAATGATGTTAATGGTCCATTGGAAGCCTTTCGGAAGATTTGGTCTTTCCATTTTTACATCCTCACTGATAAGAAATTATTCGTTGTTGTGTAGTTCTTGAGGTAATATTTTACAGTACTTTTTATTTTACAGTAAACCTTGGATTCTCTTCGTAGCGTGAACTGTTCAACTTCAATGAACCACGCGTTTGAAATAAACAAATTCAAAAAGACGTTTGCAACCCCAGGGCGACGTCCGCGTGCTGGCCATGCAGTCCGCGTTCGACGAGTCCCTCCCGCGTCCCGGCCCCGACGCCGTCCGAGGCGAGATGATGCCCAGCTGCTGGCTCCTGCAGCCAATCGGACGCGGCGGTTGCGGGCGCGAGGCCACCCGGGCGGTCTACCTGCTGCAGGTTTGTACCGCCGCTGATGTCGAATTTCTTGTCAAAACTACGGAGCCCCAGATATGACGTGGGAAAAAATATTTACATTGTGGCCACACGAAACGGTAGATATAACGTTTGCACAAAGTGATCATTTGTGGCCGCGTGTTTGGTTTAATGAACATGGAAAATACAAATGAAAATCATTCTTGGAAAGTAAATCAAGCGCACCCTGTCGAGAAACAGTCAGGTAGACCTAAACCAGTCTTTTCCGACCTTTATGGAGGATATTTTACATTAGAAAAATCTTACGGAACACCACCAAGCAAAAAGTCGCAAAAAGTACTTACAGTGAAACCGCGCACGGCCACAATTTTTTTTCTGCATGTCGTGTCTCGCGATCCGTACAAAACAATAGTCGTGTGTTGACGTTTCCCGGGTCTTGTGGTCCAGGTGGACCTGGGAACGCCGTCTTTGCCGGCGCGGCTGCTGGGCGCGGTCGCTCGGAGGCAAGCGGCCGTCGTGGCCGACCTCGCCGACGCGCTGGACACGTGATCGGCCGTCCGCGCTGGACACGTGATCGGCCGTCCGCGCCTCGCAGAGGAGGGATTCCGACTTTCCATTTTGCACCTGACTTTTGTATTGAATTGATTTTTAAAATTTTATTTGTACACAACGAGGGCACTATCTCCTTATGAGCAGCTTTATTTTGATATATATATATATGAAGGTCGGGTTTGTTTGTTTGCTTTCAACAATCTTAATGCGAGTTTACCAAAGATGATTTTTGTCTTAGTAGGTTAGTTCCAAGTGGATGTTTCGGGTATCATGTTGGTGAGTACCACCATTGATTCATGACTAACATTAAAATCCAGTAACGTGTTAGCGGCACATGAAGACAATCGGGTTGTTTTTGTCCCCATTTGGCCCCTTCCAGACCGAGGGCGTCAAACGACCCGACTATTTTGTGTTTTTTGGCATGTTTCCCACGTGGCAGACTTTGCGAATCACCGACGTAGGAATCCTCCTGCGAGACTTTTAACAGTCTGTCAGCCAATCACGACGCTTCCTGAACGTGCCGACTGTAACGCCAAATAACTCTGTAACTCTTCCTCCTCCACAACGCCAAGCGGACCTTATTGTTGTTGAGTTATTAGTGACTAGTGAATTGTTAGCAGCCCGCACACTGCACCGCTTAACTTTTGTATTAATGTACGCGTTTTTCGTACGCCCCCAACACCGCCCACAAAATTTCACTTCATAGCGCCCTCTGGAAATTTAGAGAAAAAAAAATCAGCCGCCGCTGATCAGTTTTACCAATCAACATGAAAGTGAGTGGATATGTCTATTATACCGGACGCACGAAAACATCTCAAGGACACAGGCTTGAAATTGGACAGGAAGTCGGACATTTTGGTTGGAAGCCGCCATGTGGGGCAAATTGCAGGGCTTTGACAAACTCCCCTGGCAATTGGCACATACGAGCTCCAATCAGAAGCAGGTGTTTAATTAGGGTGGCGCATAACGGCAAAGTCTGATCATCGTGGATTTGCTGTGAAAAAAGGGGCTGCGAGGTTTGATCATTGTTGCTGAGAAAAATAAGATGGTGGTGAAAAAGGGCTATTTTACAAAAATGCTGCGACCCTAGTGAGGATAAGCGGAATGGAAGATGAATGAATGAATGCAGCATGTGTTGTTGTTTTTTGCGACAACTTCAAAGTCACTTACACTAGCGTTTTTTGTTTTGTTTTGTTTTTTTTGTACCTCATCTGAACTATGCAAGTTCTCATTGGGAAAACCAAAGACATCCAAAAACGAAGGTACCATGAAGGAATGCAGTGACAGCCATTTTTTTAGCTATATATTTAGCTATATATATAAAAAAAAAAAAAATTATTGTGTTCAACTTATGCTGTAAATGTGTTTTTATGTGTAATATGCATAAGCATTGTGCATTTTGTGCTGTTTTTTTTATAGTAAAGATGTTATTTGGACATGTTTGAATTAAAAAAATGCATATTTTTACATTTGTCTGTTGTATCATTTATAGCAAAACACATTGTGCTAATATTCATTAAATGTATATTGCTCTATCGTATTGTCACTTATTCATGAATTAGTTTCCCCCATGATGAGTTATGAATGCTGCTTACAGTTTGCGCGCAAAGGGAGAATTGTTGGTGATTGTGGATGTTGTCATCCTTTCTTTGTGTTGCGTTAGGGGTGGGTGTTGACGATCTAGGGTCTGTAGTGGGGTGATGATGGGTGGAGTCCACGCGCATGCGCGCAGCTCAAGACGTGCCACTTTTGTTGCAGCCCAGTTTTGGGAATGTGTAGTGCCCCCCCTCCTCTCCTCTTCAACCACCCACTCAGCACGGACGGGATGCGCCCACTCGTTATTTTTAACCCCACAGGGCGGGTCAGTGGGCCGGCTGCCTCTCGGGAATGAGCGTGGAGAGCCCCCACACCCTCCCTCTTTTTTCTTCTTCTTTTTTTTTAAACCCCCCTTCTCCTGGTGCCCTCCACGCAGGATCAGCGCGGAGTGGGACCCCGATGCGTCCAAGGGACATTAAAGTGACCGGCGGCTGGGACGAGAGAAACCACTCGGACGGATTTCATTAAACCAAAGTGAGTGCAAAGTTAAAAACGTCATGTTTCTTTACGGACTTTGGTTGCGTGGCTGTCATTCGTCTCCGAAGAGCACCTGTTGCGACGTCACGTCAAACACTTTCCTCACCGTTTTAAACTCAACATTGGATCGTTATGATCATTTTCAAGTTGACTTTTACCCCTAATTTGCGTCATTTTGCAGCCGGGCGCACGAGGGACATTTTACGCACGCACGATGACGTGCGCGTAAAAGGACAACGCGTCCTCCTCCATTGAAAGTGTCATCGCGTAAACGTCACAAAAGTCATCTGAGGCTTGTTGTTCATGGTGTAAATGTGCAAATTGGACCGTTTCCGTCGACCAAACCCACTCAAATGTGAGTATAATGCATTAAAACAACTGTTATTGATCTTAAAACGAACAGAAAGCTGCCATGTCATTCAGAAAATGAGTCAAAATGTACTTTATGCTGTTGGGGGGGAAAGAAAAGGGTTTTAGATCCTGCAACACACAAAGTACAGTCCTCTTTATTGAATGTATCTAAGATTAAAGTGTACTCTAAGCTGCTGTACCTAAAAAAAAAAAAAAAAAAAATTTTAATGTCTCTGATATCCAAAAAGATGCACACAAAGAAAAGTGAGACAAGAAATACAAAAGTTTCTTCTTTATTGCGTATAAAGCATTTAAACGTAAAAGCTTAAAATGAACGAAAACGGTGCTATTTCATCCTTAAAATGAATCAAAAGTCTGTCATATGGGGGGAGGGAAATATTGTTTAAAAAAATAAAAAAAATTGTATCCCAAAACACAGGAATACAAAGCAGAGTGAGCCAAGAAATGGGAAAGTTCCCTCTTGATTCCCCTTAAAAGGACATGCGTGTCTGGACCAGCCAGCACTTTACAATGTAAACACACTCCAGAAATAGTTTGTACACTTTTTTATTTTCTTCTTTTAAGCAAGGCCTCTGAGGTTGTCCACTTCATTAGGTTGTATTCAAGAAGTAAGTAGAAGAAAGCGCTGCCTAAATGTTTGTTGTGTCTGGATTGAGCGCTGCCACCCTGCTCTTCCTCCTCCTCCTCTTCCTCAGTGCAGTTGCTGCAGTTTGGAGTTGCAGAACGCAGCAGGTCGCACGTGTCGTCTCTTATTTCAGCGCCTGTACACTCGCGACTACAACGCCCACTCAAAGTGGGTTTGTGTTCATTGCGTCATCACACGATGGCATATTGATAAAATAGTTAACAGACACGGAAAGGCCTCGCCAAGGGCTTTCGTTTGAGGTATAACTCGATGGGGTTTGTGGTGCATTGTTTTTTTTCCCTTTAAAACCGGTGAATAAATAATCTGGCAAAGTTGCTACAATTACTATTAAAACTATAATAACAGTTTTTCCACCTCAGAACTATCACCTTTTGCTTTTAAAACTCATTCACTGCCATTGACGGCTTTTGAAGTCAAATATCCATGTTAACTGAGAGAGCTGGCAGTGATTAAAAAATTGAAAAGGACCTTATTTCTCGAAAAAAATAACTTTTTAATAACATTAGAACTTTTTTGTCCAAAAATGCAACATTATTCTTGAAAAATTGCCATTGTTCCCCTCTGAAAAAATACAGCTTTAGTCATAAGACTAAAGTCTTTTTGTAGCCGAAAAATACCGCTTTATTTTCTTTAGTTGAACTCTGACAAAGGTAATCGAGGCCACTGGACTCTTTTTGCTTAAGATGTTACACCTTTAAATCCAAAAGCCTTGTTTGTGACTTCTTTGGTCTGTGTCACATGAGGTGTTTGGTTGTTGTTGTTGCTAGGCGAATGACTGTTTTACATAGCAACCGGTCGCTCACCTGCCTAGCCACTTTTCCCATGGAATGAAAAAATTTGTGGCCAAAGCGCTTTACAAAACCTCACATTTACGCACCAATGTGCGGCTGCTGCAAATTAGGTTTCAGTGTCTTGCCCGAGGACATTTGGACAGCGGATAGTTAGAGCAGGGAGTCTAACCGACAACCCTTTGGTCACAGCAGGACTGATGCTACCAACCGAGCCACAGCCGCCCCGGTATGGATGAAAGGTTACGATAGATGGATGGATAGATTGTCATTGTCACTCGTTTTTTTTATAAGGGGAAAAATGCCGCACGTACCAGAAGGAGCAGCACAATGTCCACTGAATTGAAACAAAAAAAGGTGTCAAAAATGCTTTAAATCTTTACATTCTATTTTATCATGTCATTACTGTATGGTTTTATAAAGTACAATAATATAGAGTGCTATTTTTCTTTTTTTATAATGTTTTTTTTTTTTTTTTTTTTTAAATGAAATTGTTTTTTTTTTTTAATGGGGAGGCTGGAACGGATTAATGGCATTTGCATTCATTTCAATGGGGAAATATGATTTGAGATATAGAATATAGATATTAAAAGCGAGCCGAATATACGAGATGGCACTTCGCAGGTAAAAGCGATGTAAAAAGTCATTTGTTCCTCAGTCTACGAAATCGATCAAGACAAACAGGGAATAGGATGATGGTGACGTCACGTTTATGCTGTGTTTCTATGTGACGACAATGTCCGATCGCTTGTAATCATGTATGCAGCCGTCCCGTGCCCTAAGACGAATAAAGAGAAGGCATGCTGACAGTTGGCGGGCCCGTTAGTCCCGTTGTGCCCGTGCCTGTGTGTGTTAAGGTGATAAGCCCCGCCCCCTGACCCCCGCCACCTACGTGCTTGATAAGGTCCCTCTGCGACCGCGTGATAGCGAACAGTAAACTGAAGGGAAACCTTCGGAACTCGTCACTGAAACATCAGCCGTGGACCCCCCCCCCCCCCCTTGGTACGTCACCCCCACCCCATAAAAAGTGCTCCGTGCACGTTTACTTGTACAGTCAACCCTTGCTATTCCATAAAATTTTTTTTACTATTGCCTATTTTAATACATTACCGGCACAAAATGGATTACAGATGATTTGATTATGAAAAATGCATCACGTTAGTGTGTTATATTTCAAAGGTTGGGGGGAAAAACATTTCTTCAAAGTCCGAAAGATGTGTCTTTGTGTCTACGGCAAAATAGGCCTCAGAAATAAGAGAATTATTCCTCAACCCTAACCCCCCCCCCCAAAAAAAACTAAATTGTCTGCTGGAGGGGTGGGGGTGGTGCTGATATATTTTTTTTTTGGGGGGGGTGGCTGAAAAAAAATCCAAACTTGAAACGTAGTATTGTATAGCTGCTGTACGTGCTCATATTTTGACTTAGTTTTCGTCGGCAGTGGGCGGGGGGGCATTTTTGCAACAACACCAATTCATTTTAGGGGTGCTCAAGATCGTTTTTTTGGAGGCTAAGGAAAGAAAACTTCAGCATTAACACATAAAAAAAAATTTTGGGGAAGGGCTTGAGCAATCTTAGCCCCCCCCCCCCCCCCCCCCCAAATAGGCCTAGGGACACCCCTGTCTCAATCTTTGGTTGGCCACTTTCTCATACTGAGAAAATGTTCCTGAGAAGTGCTTCACATCTGTGTTGCATGCTGAGGTGCTAACCTAGCTCGAGATGGGTGGACGACATCATTCATAGCGGTGTCACTTTGTTGCATCGGAGTGTGTTACTCCCAACACACACACACACACACGATAAGGGAGCTATGCCGTAGCCTGATAAACCGCCATTCCGCGCTAAGAATGAACACGCTGTCAATGGGGCTGTGGGTCAAAGTGACAAAATGGAGCTGGTCCAGGACGTCTTATTGGCGGTTTATTGACGTCGCTTTTCCGACAGCTGGACTATTTATAACAACACGTCCGGCGTACTTCATAAGCCGCGCAGTCCTACGTGCAAAGCACCCAGCGGTGTTCATACGGAAGCATAGATTTGCCGTCTTGATTTTGAAGTTGAAATTGAGGTCATGAATTTTATGATTTGGGAAAATTCAGTGTCCGAAATTTGATGGTGAAAAACAAGTATTCGTGTTAATTGTTCAAATTCAATCCTGTACATCTTTACCCTTATCGTATTCATTCTCCCCTCGAATAAAACTTCATTCATGTAATGTTTGAACTTTTGACACAAAAGAAATACTTTATTCCTGTAATGCTAAACCTTTTTTTTTCTGTGAAAAATAGTTTTTGTCCTAAGATTAGGATTGTTTTCCGTCTCATAAGTGTTATTTTCTTGTGAGAAGTCTCCTCATCAATGATTTTGTGTGCACATATTCATAATTAAAGTTGTATTTCATGGCCACTAATGAGCATTTTCGGTGCACGGTATACCTAATTTGTGGCTGCAAATGAGCTTTTTGTGGGCACAATTTTGTATTACGTGGCCACGAATTAGTATCTCATGCGCGCGTTATAACCAATTTGTTGCCGCTAATGAGCATTTTGTGTGTCCACGTTATATCTATATATTGTGTCCTGATATGTGTGTTTTCGTTCTGTTCCAGACCACTACCAGGAATAAAAGCCACATTTAAAACAAAAAAAAAAAACTGTTTTTTTTTTTGTTTGTTTTTTTTTGGTTACCTTTTAAACAAGAGGACCCAAGGACGCCGTGACGTCCCTTCCACCGAACGCCGTCCCCTGAAAGCTCCACCATGACTTCCACCACAGACTTTGACAATGCAGAGATCACGCAGCAGTACAGTCGCATCAACACTCGCTTCGAGCTTCCCGACGAGGAGCTGGACAACGACAACAGCTCGGCGCGACTCTTTGAACGCTCGCGCATCAAAGCCCTCGCAGGTGTGTATTTGTGTGTGTGTGTCTGTATACTCGTCTTAATTTGGCTCCAGCCTTGACATCCTACCTGCCAGAGGTGGGAATAAGTCGTAAATCCAAGTATTAACCTGCAAGTCTCAAGTAACTGGTGAAAATTAAACTAATATTTCATGCAAGTCAAAACAAGTCATTACTTGGGTGAAGCAAATCGTGCTCAGAATGTGTACTTGTGTAGTTAGCTGTAGCTCGCCTTGGAGTTGAGTTTTTCCTTACGTTTTAGCCAAGCGTGTCCTAAAATTGGCGACTTAAGTAGTCTCGACTTGAGGCGAGTCACGTGACTGGATGTGCCCCACCTCTGCCACCCGCATTCCTGGAATGATTCCCATCTTGACTGATGCGCACAGCTGCAGGCTCGCCAGCTCTTTGGAATTTTCCACCTCAAGCCTCAACCGCCGCTAAGCACCTGTGTAACAGCTAGCGGGGTTTTAAAAATAGACGCGCTTTCTCTGCGGGAAGGACAGACAAGCATGAAAAAAAAGGAAGGTCGGAATGCTTTCACTTTACTACCTGCAGAGTCGTGACGAGATTCAGTTCAAAATTTGAAGATTGAAATAAGTACGTAGTTATCAGGTCAACAAAGTGGTTCGTTTTTTTTAATTTTTCACTTTACGACAAAAAATAAAATAAAAATCAACTTACAACAAACACCATCGAGTTGTACCTCATATGAAAGGCAGTGAGGAGGGCTTCCGAGATCTGTAATTACTTTGGCAATCTTAATTGAATAAAGTTGTATTTTTACAAGTCATAATCATATGAATAAAAAAGCTGTGTCATTGTAAAGGCGTAATCTTACAAGGATGAAGTCAATTTGTGCGAATAAAAGTTGTCATAATAATTAGGGGGTAAAGTTGCATTTTTCTAAAAAAAAAAAAAAAAAAAACAATAAAAAAATTTAAAAATGCAGTATTCTGATTAAAAAAAGTTATCTTACAAGAATAAAGTTGGATGATTTCTCCCAAAAGTTGTCATGTCAATAGTAAAAAGAGACATTTTTCGAGAAATGGGAGTAGTCATTTCTTTTCTAAGAAAAAAAGATGTAATGTTACCAGAATAAAGTTGTATCAAAAAAAGTTTAATTATTCAGACAATAATGAAAAAAGTTGGGATTTTTTTCTGCTAAGTAGTCATGTTACTCATGAAAAGATTTGTCAATAGAAAAGACGTAACCATATTAATATAGACAAAAAGAGATGTAATTTTTGCAAAAATTAAGTTGGAATATGCATACAAAAAAAAGAGATGTCACCTTACAAGGACAAAGTCTGATTTTTTTTTGACAAAAAGTTATTCTAGGAAAAGATTTTAAGAGTAAAGTCATTTTCTTCTAAGAAAAAAAAGGAACTGTTACAAGAATACAATTATATTACTATTTGACAAAAAAGACCATCTTAGGTGAATAAAGTCAGATTTAAGTCTTTCAAAAAATACAGGCGTATTATTATGAGTATTTGAAAAGCTGATGAATCAAAAAGTCATATTACAAGAAAAACAGGAAGTCAAACTTAAAAAAAGGCATAATCGTAAAACAAATGTAATCCTTCAAGAATAATACATAACGGTACGTAATATATCGGCTTTTTTTTCTTGTTCTTTATGACTGGCCGACTCGTGAATGATACATTGGGAGTGGGCGGGGCTTCCGTGTACATGAAAGAAGGAGAACAAGGCAGCTGGTAGTTGAGGTGGAAGTAACTGCTTGCAAATGAGAGCCGCAGGCTGGCGGAGGACTCGTGCCGCCTGAGAGCGGCGGCATCATCACACAAAGTGGCGAAGACCACGAGGAGGAGGGAGGGAGGGGAGGAGTCGGCGCTAGGAAAGGAGGACAGAGAGCCGGGAGACGGAGGAGAGGCGAGACGTGGAGTCCTGCTCCTCTACTTGAGTGTTTATTGGTGGGCGGCGGGCGAAGATGAGCAGCCCGTGCCTGCTCCGGGCGGCCCCCGTCAGCCAGCCACGACTCCGGAACGTCAGGATCAGCCTGAAGGCCGCCTCGAAGATCCAGGACGCCAAGGATGCCCGCTACCCGCCGGCGGACGACGACGCCCCCGTGCGCAGCCGGAGCACCCCGCCCGTGCACCGGGCCCTCAGGAGGGCGCCCGGGGGCCGGGGCAAGCGGCAGCAGCAGCATCGCCCGGAGACCAACGGCACTCTCCCGGGGCTCGCCCCCGTCCCCTTGCCGACCCCCTCCCGTCAGCGCCCGGTCCACCCGTCCCCCTCCTCCTCGTCCTCATCGTCCTCCTTGTCCGCCCGCGGCATGAAACGGGCGCGCTGGCTCAGCTCCAGCGCCTCCAACATCTACTTCAACTCCATCCTGGACGGACGCTTCAGGCAGCTGCAAGGTACCGCGGGGCCTCCCGGGGTGGTCTCGCTTCCATCCTCTTTGCATGGATTGGGCAGTGACGGGAGTAGAGCAGTGGTGTCAAACTCATTTTTGTTGCGGGCCACTTTGTAGTTAGGGTTTCTATCAGAGGGTCGAGCGTATAAATGTATATGCCTCCGCATACTACATTGACAGTGGAACCTCGGTTATTTCATATGCCCTTAGTTTTCGTACAATTGAAAATGGTCCAAACGCTAAATGCATCCACCTGCCTGCGTCACTCCCAACTTTCCTATTTTCAAATGCTTGCCATTTCTCAACGTTAGAAACGACGACAATTAAAAATTTTAGTCCAGAAGAACATGAAGTAGATGCACGTGATTTGCTTACGCGGGCCACGTGAAATGATACGGCGGGCCCAATCTGGCCCCCAGGCCTTTAGTTTTACACCTGTGAAGTAGGGAGTAAAAGTAAAAAGGAAAATGAATACTTGAGTACAGATACTTGAAAACTCTTAAGTAAATTTTTGTACAGATACCTATTTAAGTGCTTTGTTTCAAAATATATTAAAGATGCTTAAAAATGCGTCTATGGCTATTTGCCGGAATGGCGAGTTACTTAGTAGTCGTGACTAGTAATAATTAAGTAGTAATTAGTCCCACCTACAAGCTGAAAAATACATCTGGCCTGAAGTGTTTTGTCTTTTTTTTGTAGCGTCTCCGTTGTGGTGACCCCCGTGCGGTTCACGGTAGTTAAAGTAGGTTTGAGCAGATTTTTGGTGTTAAAGTAAAAAGTGGTCAGAAACATCAGTACTCGAGTACAGATACCTGAAAAATATACTTGGGGACAGTAACAAAGTGTTTGTATTTCATCAAGCTAGTAAGGGGTGATGAAGTATTTTTACTGTACTAAATCTGATTTTTGTACATATACCTACTTAATGGAGATTTTTTTTGCAGTACAGCAGTTGAGTTAGTACTTCTACATTTAGCAGAGCTACTTAAGTACGGAGTGTCAGTACTTTTGCCACCTCTGGTATTAGAGGATGCTGTGGCTTTGCCCCACTTGTTCACTGGCTTCAATAATTCATGGCGCCGACTTCTAAAAAGGTTTGGGATGTTTTTCCCCCTCCCCGCCTTTTAAAACCATAATTAGTCTTTTAGCGTATTTGGCTTTTGTTTTTTTCCAGAATTTACGGTTTGATTGAATTCATTTTGATCCTGTGACAGCGGTGCATTAGAGAAAAGACGGTGGCGAGAGAGAAATCGTATTTTCAGACATCAATGCAGAGTACACAAGTAGGATACGCTCAACGCACAATTTGGGACTCGACCTGGAACTCTCTGCGATAATGTTAGGGTTTAGGTCTTGGGTTAGGTCCAGTGTTACGGGTTAGGGTTAGATCCAGAGCTAAATAAACAATACTTGTCTGTTGTGTTCGGTTTTATGGTCAGGGTTGGTGTGACAAGGTTAAGTCTAGGTTTAGTGTTGGGGCTCAGTTTTAGGGGTTAGGGTTAGGTCCTGACCAAATTAAAAGAATATGGAGGGATGGGATTACGGTCTGGGATTTAGGTTTAGGAATTAGAGATTGATCCAGGCCAAGTTAAACAATATGGAGAACTCGAGTTCATATTGGGTGTTTTAAGTGTCGTGGTTAGATTTATATGGTTGTGGTTGGGGGATTAGGGTTAGGGGTTAGGATTAGGTCCAGACCAAACCAAACAATTCATAGGGTTAGGTTCAGTTGGAAGTAAAAATATGCAGGGTTAGGGGTGGTAGTTAGGTTCTAGGTTTGGATTTAGGGGTTGGGGTTTTAGGTTTAGGATTGAGTACAGACCCAAAATAAATGTGTTAGGGTTGGTGGTTAGGATAAGGGTTGGGATGGGAGGGTTAGGTTCATGGTTCGGGGATTAGGAGTAGGATGTTAGGGGTAGGTGAATAGGGTTGTTGTTGGGTGTTTCGGGGCAGTGGGTTCGGTTTTAGGGTTCGGCGCAGATCGTTAGGAATAGCGTTAGGGTTGTAGGTTAGTGCTAGCGGTTAGGGCAAGACCAAACCATACCATCTGGGATTATCATTAGGTCCAGACTATACTAAAAGAGGTTTGAATTAGTTATGGGTTACACGATATGTTGAGTTCGAATCGGGGTTGGGGTTAGTGGTTACACAATTTCCAGACCAAACTAAACGATCTGTATGGTTGAGCCATGTCTGAATCAGGTCGGAATCAAACTAAATGATATGTATGCTTAGTATTGGGGTTAGGGTTTAGGTTACCATACTTAACCCTATGTAGGGTTCAGGATGGAGTCTGATTCATCTTAAATTTAGTGGCAAGGGTTTGGGTCCAGACCAAACCAAATGATAGGATGATCCAAATGCCAGGCAATCAAAGACCGGCTAGTTAGTCATGTTTTTTTATTTTATGTTTCCCAGAGTCCAGCAAGAATGCTGAGTGCGGGGGAAAATGAGGTAACGGGACGGCGTACATACAGTACCGGCCGAGTACATCCCGGTACAGCCGAGTACAGGGAAAATCCATCAGCATGAATAAGTCATGTGGCCTTTCACTGGAGTGCATGAGAGACGACTTAAGGAAGGGCTTGTCAAACACGCCACTGTTTAGTCAGTCTCGGGCTGATACGACAAGAAAAAATACAAAAACTGGAAGGGGGCGGAGTCATCTGTGACGATAATGATGATTATGATGATAATTGTGCAGTCCGGACAGGTTCCTTCTTTCCTTCATGTATTGAAATATACCGCAATGTTATGCCGCCTACTTTTGAAGCCGTACCGTAACAAATTCAGGGTTGTCTAATGTGTTATTTTTATTGGAAGGTACCTTTGTTGGCACCGCTGCACCATGTGTTTATTTTCACGACATTTTGACTTTAATCGTATCAACTAAACAAAAGAAGGGAAAAAACTGGAGTAAAGAAGTCATATTTTAATAGTAGCATAACATTTCGACTTTTACAACTTTTTTGTGACATCGCGACTTGATTCTTTTTGCGACAAATTTTTTTTTCCCTCATACAACTTTTTTTCTTGAGCACAGACAACCTTTTACTTATTTTATCATGAACAATTGCAACTTTATTCTCAATTAAAAACTTTGGTCATATTTCTAAAATCATGTCTTTCACTAACAAACATAAAAATGACTTTTTCCTCATATTTAATATTTTTTGTTGTAATTTAATTTCTCGATTTGTTTTTTAAAATAATTGAACACTATGACTTTTTCCTAAAAAAAAAAAAAAAAAAAAAAAAACTAATTTTGTTCTCATAATATTTCATGTAATGTCGTGTAACATTACAACATGAATTTCAACTTAGAACTTAAGCGGTTGGCTCTCTGGCACTTTTTCCATAGAAAAGCATTATCAGTTGCACGCACGCACGGCACGGCAAGCTTTGTGACTTTGCCCATAAAAGATTCCCACGTCCAAGTCTGTTCAGATGAAGAGCAAGAAGAAGTTGGGGAAAAAAGCTAAAAGACAAACAAAATGACAAGCGAACATTGAGCTGACTTGAGGAGACAACGCCGCGTACCACGACGACGCGATAAGTAGAGTCGGCTAAATAAGTGATGGCGTCTTGCTTCTGGCTGCGCGCTCGACAAGTAGACCGTGAAACTGTCGCGCCGATTCAAACGTGCAAATAAGCGCCGACACCTGACGACCATCACAGCTGCAGCTGTACGCGCGCATCGTGGAAAGCAACATGTTGCAATGTTACGCAAATAAGGCTTTGTGTTATCCAGATAAAACTGGTAACGTTAAAAGATCACGTTAGAGAAATTGTGGTAGTGGTATGAGGAAGAAAAAAAAAATAACACAAGTTAAAAATAGAAAAGAGTCGTAGTTATAGTAACAGTTGTAATGTCGCAAGTATAAAGTCGTAATGGGACAACGAATAAAAATAGTCCTTGTGCAAGAAAAAAGTCATCTTATGATGAGAAAAAAAAACATCGCATTTATGGAGAACAAACTCGTATCATGAGAAAGGAAAAAAAGAATGTGGCCTTTCACTGGTGTGCATAACAAGAAAAAAAGTTAGCATGTTAAAATTGAAAGTCAAAAGAATGAAATGTTAATATTATGAGAAATAGTATGTTTATTTATTTAGATTTTTTTTTACTCATAATACTACCCTCATATCATGACGACCTTTTTCATGAAATTTTTGATCAATTATGACTTTATTCTTTATTCAAATTATGACATACCTCTCATAATAGGCCAACTGAATTTTCATACAATGATACATTTTTTTTCTCTTGAAGGTTTTTTTATTTAATCATAGTCTCATCTTATTCCAAAATAATAAAATCTAGAATTTCCCCAAATTTCTCCTACTCTTGGACAATTTGCAGCTGAATGATCCGACCCTGTTTAATCTTCGGTTGTTTGTGTTCACTCCAGACGAGCGCGAGGCGGTCCAGAAGAAGACGTTCACCAAATGGGTCAACTCCATCCTGTCTCGGCTCAGCTGCCGCATCTGCGACCTCTACTTGGACCTGCGTGACGGACGGATGCTCATCAAGCTCCTGGAGATCTTGTCTGGCGAACGGCTGGTAAATTCATCTCATCTTCATCTTCACATCATCTGTTTTGTTTTTTGTTTTTGTCCTGCGTCTTTAATTTTAGCGAATGTCAAAATTGCCAGCGAAAACGCAACAATCTGAGACCGGTAGCCAGTGTCTTTCTCTGTACAATAAAAATAAATTACAGCTTTTTTCCTCATGCAATTGAATTTTTTTTTCTCAAATCATTCCAACCTTATTTAAAAAAAACATTTTTTTTTTGCTAAATATTACAACTTTATTCTTAAACAAATACTTTTCTTGATAAAAATATTTCCACAAATGTATTCTCCTAAAATTGCTACTTTTGTTTGGTAATTCTTTTTCCTTTTTACTCTTGGTATTTCCCTCATACAATTATAACTTTATCATAAAATAAATGTATATTTATTCATTAAATCATGATTCAAATTTTGTAAGACAAAAGATTTCAATAGCATTTTCTCAGAATATGACAATTTTCATTCGTAAACATTTTTCTTGTAACCTTATATCATAAAAGCATCGTAATTTAAATTGTGCAGCCGCTAATTATCATAACATTACGACTTTATTCTCAAACACAATTTTCTTGTCATATTTTGGATTTGCTCTATTTCTCATGATAGCTCGACTTAATTTCTTGCAAAAATATTTTGAATATGTAACTTTTTTGCCTTTTTCCATTTACGAAGAAAAAACATATTCTCGCATCGTTCAGACATTATTCTCAATCAAAAAAGACTTTCTCTCATAATATGACTATTTGCTCATAACGACAAAAAAACTATCAACATTTTTGGCTTGTCTGTGTTATTTTTTTCCGACGCTTAGCCCAAACCCACCAAGGGCAGGATGCGCATCCACTGTCTGGAGAATGTGGACAAGGCACTGCAGTTCCTCAAGGAGCAGCGCGTCCACCTGGAGAATATGGGCTCGCACGACATCGTTGACGGCAATCACCGCCTCATCCTCGGCCTCATCTGGACGATCATCCTCCGCTTCCAGGTCCGGCCGGCCGCTATAATTGTTGATTTTTTTGTGGGTATTTTCGGGGTCCTGATTGTGATTTTTTTTTTTTGCCTATGCCATGTAGCGCGAGCAGAGCATGGTGTCAAAAGGTTTCATCATTAGCATCTTTGAAAATTTGAAATAATTAGCCCGCTGACACCACTGCCACCAGTCGACACGAAATTGGGTGGACACGTCTGTGATGACGGAACGCACCAAAAATGTCTCAAGGACCCGCGACCGAAATTGAAGACGAAGTTGGGCATTTTTGTTTTGAGTGAATTCCAGGACTTGGGAATTTGCCCAAATGGGACCCAGTCGGAAGCAGGAATCCTCGACAAATGGCTGATGCCAAATTGCCAAGCTTTTCTGCCTCCGCCTTGGATGTGTCAAATTTTGATGATCAAGCTTTGCGGTTTGAGTTCTTCTGATTTTTGCTGCAGCCGTTAGAGAACGCGCGGAAAACATCAGAACGCGTCTTTCACCTTCTCGGAAGGGGTATTTATTTTTAATTTGACAGCGACACTGTTATTTTTAGTTCAAACAATATGGGCCTCTGCATTATTCAGTCCTTGGTGAAAAGATTTAAAAAAAAAAAAAAAAAAAAAAAAAAAAAAAGCTGTTGACTTTTTGTTGCTGGTTTGCGAGGGCTAAATTTAGTCGCCTCTGAGGGTTTGTCTGTTATGTGACTGCTCCAATTACGGGCGTCCAAGCTGGGGAAATTCAAGAAAGATCAAGCTGTAGGATGTTTTCTATTCTATACTGTTTTCTCGATTTTCTTTCATTCTTTACGTTGCTCGTCGTCGTCATCCCAATCAGATCCAAGACATCGTTGTGGAGACCGGCCAGGCCGACCAGAAGGAGACGCGCTCGGCCAAGGACGCTCTTCTTCTGTGGTGCCAGATGAAGACGGCAGGGTTAGTCAAAAAGAAATACTTTTCTTTTTCACTGTACTTTTCACTCTCGCAAAGGAATCTTCATTAGGGAAACACAGAAAAGACAAAAAGAGTGAAATTATGACCCTTTTTTTCCTCTCTAGTTATTCCAGCGTGAACATCACAAACTTCACCACAAGTTGGAAAGACGGCATGGCCTTCAATGCGCTCATACACAAACACCGGTAAGAACAGCTGGGAATTGTCAAATGGATTCTTGCATGAATGAATAAACTACGTCGTATGAAAATACATCTTTTTATTATATTTATTATTCTAAAGAAATATAGTGTTATTGATTTTTTTATTTTATACAAATATATTATTTTTATTTATTTCTGTTATGTGCAATTATATTATATTTATGTGTATTATAAACAAATATATTTTAGTTCATGTTTTATTAATATTATTATTATGTTCCATTACAATATATAGATGCATTATTATTGTTTATTGTCATTACATATAAATATATTTTTACATTATTATATTATGCATTTAATTTTATGCAAACCTATTACATTTATTACACAAATATATTATTTTATTGATTTCTATTCCATGTAAATATATTTTTTTATTAATATTGTGTATTACTATTACTATTATAGGTATTCTTTTTCTATTATATATAATTTCATCATTGTTATTACATATACAAATATTATTATTACATTTATTGTATTTATTTAAATAAACAAAGAAGATTGTCAATCCTTCCCAGACCAGATCTGGTGGACTTCAACCAGCTGAAGAGGTCCAACCCGACGCACAACCTCCAGAACGCCTTCAACGTGGCCGAGAAGCAGCTGGGCGTCACCAAGCTTTTGGACCCGGAGGACGTGTTCACGGAGAACCCGGACGAGAAGTCCATCATCACGTACGTGGTGGCCTTCTACCACTATTTCTCCAAGATGAAGCAGCTGGCTGTGGAGGGCAAGCGGGTGGGCAAAGTCCTGGACCACTCCATTGCCACGGAGAAGATGGTGAACAAGTACGAGACGTTGGCGTCGGAGCTGCTGGCCTGGATCGAGCAGACCGTCCTGGTGCTCAACAACCGCAAACTGGCCAACTCGCTGTCGGGCGTCCAGCAGCAGCTGCAGGCCTTCAACACCTACCGGACGGTGGAGAAGCCGCCCAAGTGAGTTATACAAACTGATGCCCCCTGGGGTCTGGGTACATGGATGACGTAACAAGGGAAAGAACTACAATACCGTGTTTCTTTTAGGACCTAAACAAGTGTCAGACAGTCAGACAGACAATGATTAAAACTTTTTTTTTTTTCCCAATGATTTCATGACGTTAGTCGACATTGTATTCTTCCGTTGCACTGTGACTCATGTTTCTCTGTCAATCGTAATGATTACAACGGTGTCGTCCCAACAGGTTCCAGGAGAAAGGCAACCTGGAGGTGCTGCTCTTTACCATCCAGAGTCGCATGAGGACCAACAACCAGAGGGTCTACACACCCAAAGAGGGAGCGCTGGTCGCCGATATCAACAGGGTGAGTTGTCCCGGACCACAACGCCTGCCGCACGCCGAGTGACGCAATCAAACATGCAACTGAACTGGACGATCGCGAAACAAATTCCAGTCGCCGACTGACCCTCGCAAGTGGCGACTCGCTGCAATGGAAAAACTGTGACCTCTGTTGTTGTTCTCTGGAATAACGTTTTTAAGGCGCCACATATAATGCGGATCACCATGGCCACTGCAGCTATGTTGTAGTAATGCAACGCCATTCACCTGCGATTCAAATTTCAAATCACTCCAAAATGGTCAGCGAAAACGAGTTGCAGAACCCAGCACACTGTCCGACAGTTCGGTCACGTCACGTCGCTCGCTGCGCTGAACCACCGCGACTGTCAAGTCATTTCTGGGATCCACAGGCCTGGGAGCGACTGGAGCGCGCCGAGCACGAGCGCGAGCGAGTACTGAGGGACGAGCTGATTCGCCAGGAGAAGCTGGAGCAGATGGCGAGACGATTTGACCGCAAGGCAGCCATGAGGGAGACATGGCTTCTGGAGAACCAGCGATTGGTAGCTCAGGTAAACAAGAGTGCGTAAAAGTCAGGGGTTCTCAAACCTACCTCGTAATCGTAGGCCACTCCACAAATGAGTCAGCTACGTACTATTCGTAACCTCGAAACTGTACGTTGGTACCGTCGAAAACCGAGAACACCCTGTCGTGTTTTGTTACTCGTCCACGACCCACCCATTATGGATCGGCCAGTTGAGAATCACTGGTTCAAAAAGCTTGGCGGGTCTCTCCAGGACAACTTCGGCTACGACCTGTCGGCGGTGGAGGCGGCCAAGAAGAAGCACGACGCTATCGAGACGGACATCGCCGCCTATGAGGAGCGTGTCCAGGCCCTGGTGGACATCTCCGGAGAGCTGGAGGCCGAGCGCTATCACGACACCAAGAGGGTGGACGCCCGCAAGGACAACGTCCTGCGCCTGTGGGACTACCTGCAGGAGCTGCTGAAGGCCCGCCGGGGGCGTCTGGACAAGAACCTGACGCTACAGAGGATCTTCCAGGAGATGCTCTACATCATCGGCTGGATGGATGACATGAAGGTAGAAGATGATTTGATTAAAATGTACAGCAGGACATCATTTGACCCTCTGTAAACTTTTGAATGCACATGTCCAACTGTGCAATCTCTATGAAAGACTCTTAAGCGGATGGGTTTGCCCGCGCCTTCTTTGTCAGGTTCGTCTGCTGTCTCCTGACATTGGGAAACATTTGTTGGAAGTGGAAGACTTGTTACAGAAACATGCTTTACTGGAGAACGACATCGCCCTGCAAGCAGACCGCGTCCAGAACGCCAGTGCTGCTGCCCTCAAATTTGCCAACGGAGAGAGTAAGTATTGATGGCGCAGAAGTTGGAACTAGGAAAAGTGCAAACATCTCGAAAAAGAGACGAGCTTTGTGTCAATTGCTATTGGCTAAATTTAGCCTGCGTTGTTTCTCATCTCCCAGGTTACAATCCGTGCGATCCTCAGGTGATCCGAGATCGGGTGGAGCACCTGGAGCTCTGCTACCAAGAGCTCCGGGTCCTGGCCGTCCAGCGCCGGGCCCAGCTGACGCAGTCTCGTCGCTTCTGGAGCTTCTTGTGGGAGGCGGCGGAGCTGGAGAGCTGGATCAAGGAGAAGGAGAATATCTTCTCCTCGTTGGACTACGGCAAGGACCTGACCAGCGTGCTGCTTCTCCAGAACAAGCACAGCGCCTTTGAGGACGAGCTGGGTGCCCGCCAAGTCAACCTGCGACAGGTACTGACCGAGCGTGGCTAATGTTTAAACCGTGCATAATGTTAGTTCCACTTTTTTTATCTCATAATTTGTATTGTCACGTGCAGCACATGTTTTTGTAGTACAGTTGAGTTGTAAGCACAGTGTTAGTGTTGGAACTTCATTCTGTTACAGTGGCTTACAATGAGCCTCTGCCTCGTTTCTGCCCCAGGTTCTAACCGAGGGCGGCGAGATTATCCGGGACGACCACTTCGGTTCGCCGAAGATCCGAGAGTGCACGGATGGCGTTGAGAGGCAATGGCGGCAGCTGGAGGATCTGGCGGCCTTCCGGAAACAGAACCTCCAGGACACGCAGAGGTTCTTCCAGTTCCAAGGGGACGCCGACGAACTCACGGCCTGGCTGCTTGACGCCAAGCGGCAGATGAGCGGCGACGACGCAGGTCACGACGAGTACACCACCCGGCGGCTCCTGCGACGCCACGACGACCTCCGTAACGAGACGGGGAAGACGGCCGCCACCGTGGACGCGCTGTACAAGCAGGCCAACGCGTTGCCCGAGGAGCTGCTGAACACGCCCGACATCCAGCGTCGCCTCAAAGACATCAAGGATCTCTTCATGGAGCTCATGTCTCTGGCCGACGTCAGGCAGAAGAAGCTGGATGACGCCATGGCGCTGTACACCATCTTCAGCGAGACGGACGCCTGCGAGCTCTGGATGGGCCAGAAGGAGACTTGGCTGGTGGATTTGGAGGTGCCCGACAAGCTGGAAGACCTGGAAGTGGTCCAGAATAGGTATGCAGTTGTTATTTGGAACACACTCGATGATGTTAAGAAAATCCACAAGTAACTGACACCCGCCCCAAAAAACACACAAGAAGGCAGAAAAGGACGACTTTTGTCAAAATGAGTAATCAAACTGGTGAATGCTGAAACACAAATTTAAGGGGCTTGTAGTGGTTCTCAAACTGGCGCTCGGGGACCCTCAGGGGTCTGCAAGCCGTAATTTAGGCGTCTGCAAAATATTTTGCAATAAATTCCTTTTGTTTTCAAGAACAAAAGGTCTATTTTTTTGAGAATATAGTCTGAATTCCCAGAATAAAAGGTGCAATATTATTAAAATAAAGTTGTATTTTTGAAAGTCACTCTCGAAATATATACAGGGGTCCCAGTTTGAGAACCACCGGTGTAGAGAATGGATGGATGAATGGATGGATCTTTACTTGGTTCCAAATTTAGCTGGCTGGGTCTTTTGTCTGTTTCAACACGTTTTGTTGCCTCCAGGTTGAGCATTCTGGCTCAGGATATGGCAAATGTTCAGTCGAGAGTGGATGATGTCAATAAGGTGGTCAAACAACTGGAGGACAGCAGACACCCTCGCACCAAAGAGGTCAAGGAATGCCAGATGAGACTGAATAAAAGGTGATTTATTTTATTTTTTTTCGCTCTAGCTCCAGGTAAAATAAAACAGAAAAATCAATATACTTGGTTCCAAATTATTAGATGTGCTGTTTGCCTACAGGTAAAAAAAAAAGCTTGTAAAGAACTGCCAATTTACTGTATGTCACTACACGCACATACAACGGGATGATGTTGGCTACACAGCTTCTTTAATATTGACCAAAATCAAGATGACGACATCCACATCTTTGTTCATACAAAATGACTCGAAATTCCGTGTTCTAATTTGTCATTTTTTTAAGCATGAGTATACATTTCATTATTATAGACTCTATAGGACATTCCTCGAAATCCAGTGAGCCAAATGATTGTAAACCTTTTTAACAAATGCAGTACTTTGAATAGGATGGCTGTCATTACGCAGATAACATTTTACACCCCCCCACCCCAAAAAAACAAAAAAAACAAAACAAAAAATCACATTTGTCGAACAAGTTACATATTACCATAGTACCTTCATAGATCTTCCTTTTAAGGATGCGCCACAAGTTCTCAATGGGGTTTAGGTCAGGGGATGATAGTGGCCAGACCATGAGTTTTTCATCCCATCACACTTGTTCCAAAATTATTAAGAGCATGCTGTTTTTGTCAATGAGCTCATCGACAATTGTATTAGTTTCTATAATAATCAGTCTTTTATTTAACAAACCCGCACGATGACATCAGTATCAGAAAAAAACAAATGGTTTGTAAAGGAACGTAACAAAAATCTTAGCGGCAGTCTGTAAATTACACCGAATATCCCAGAGAGCAACATCCGGACATTCTTTCAGGTGGGCCGCCTTCAAGGCCATGGTGGACGACAAGAAGAGGAAGGTGGACTCTGCGGTAAGCCTGCACAACTACGGACTGGAGTGCGACGAGACTGCAGCATGGATCCGTGACAAGACGCGCGTCATCGAGTCCACGCAGGACCTGGGCAACGACCTGGCCATCCAGAGGAAGCTGTACGGCATGGAGCGCGACTTGGCCGCCATCGACTCCAAACTCGATCTCCTGAGGGCCGACGCCGACCGGTTGACGACGGAGCAACCGGAGAACGCGCCCGGCATCCTCGACCGCCGGGCCGAGCTGGACGCGGCCTGGGACGAGCTCCAAAAGACCCTGAAAGACTGCGAGGACACGTTGGGCGAAGTCAGTAAGCTGCAGATATTTCTGCAGGACCTGGATGACTTCCAGTCCTGGCTTTTCAGAGCTCAGAAGGCCGTGGCCTCGGAGGAGATGCCCGCCTCGCTGCCCGAGGCTGAGGAGCAGCTGAGCCTCCATGACGCCGTGCGCGACGACATCGACAACCACGAGGAGGACTATCGCGGCATCAAGGACACCGGTGCGCGGGTCACCAGCGGCCAAGAGGACGACCCCCAGTACTGGGAGCTGGACCAGACGCTCGGTGGTCTGGACCGAGGCTGGTACGAGCTCCAGAAGATGTGGGACCGACGCAAGAACTTCTTGGACCAGGGCTTGGGCTTCCAGCAGTTCTTAAGGGACGGCAAGGCGGTCGAGGCCATCCTCAACAACCAGGTAAAGGAAAACCGCCTGAACTTTTTTAACTAACAAAAAGCATGGGGTTAGAGGTTATGTCTTGTTAGAGGTTTGTTGGCTTTTGAGTTAGTTAACATGATAAAACAAAACAAAATTCTCCACTATAATTTGAGGAGGGATGAAAGAAGACTTGGAATTTTGGTGCAGGTAAGATAAAATTGCGTATTGAAGAATTTTCTGTCATTACAGTCTGCTTTCATTGGTGTACCGGTTAGGGCAGAGATCCACCACATCTGGCAGATGGTGGAGAGTAAAATAATAATAAAAATATCATACTCTGATTTACCTCCACCTACAGGACTGGAGTGGAAGTGCATTGTTTAGCATGTTTTGATTTTAGTCACTGAAATGCATTCGGGGGGAACTACCTTCTTAACTCTGCACTAAAAGTGTAAAGAGAGAGGTTGCCTTGTTAGCCATTGATGGGCTAAAAGTCAGTTAGCATGATGACACAAAACACAATTCTCCATGATAATTTGTAAAGGGGTGGCGCAGGGGCAAAAGAAGAAAGCTTGAAAATACGATGCAGATCCGGAGTTGGTATTTCTCCTGTTTTTTCTCCAGGAATACACGCTGGCCCACGTGGACAAGCCCGACACGCTGGCCGGGGCCGAGCAGGCCCTCAAGAAGCACGAGGGCTTCGTCAGCACCATGGAAGCCAATGAGGACAAGATCGATGGCGCCGTCCAGGCGGGCAGGCGGCTGGTGGACGACGACAACTTGTATGCGGGGAAGGTGCAAGACAAAATGGAGTCCATCGGTGACCGGTACGTGATCACACTTATAATGTACTTCTCTGAGATTTTATACTCCCATCAATAAACAGTCTGCATAAACTAACACAGCACCCAAAAAATTAAATGCTTGTATTTTTTTATTGAACACAAGTTGTAAATGTCACAGTTGAGGATGGAAAAAGTCTGCGAACTCCTCGGCTAATGACGTCCGCGAGAACGAGTGGGAGTCAGGAGTCGGCCAACCTGGAGTCCAATCAATATGATGAGATTGGAGGTGTTGGTTAAAGCTGCCATGCCCTCTAAAAAAAAACGCGCCAGTTTTGAGCTTTCTGTTCTCAATAAACGTTTCCAAGTTTTTGTGCGACCAATTTTTGTGATTCCCCCGCCCCCACCTAAAATTCTGCTGTGTACAACCTTTAATGACCATTTAAAAGTCAAAGTTGATAAGTGTACCTCACAGTCCCACACAGGATGCTTTTGCCCCCATTAACTCCCACAATGCATCTGAGCAAGCAGGTTCCACCGGTAATGGATATCGATTCATTTAAAAGTGAGAGTATATACACTGATGGCCGTTTTTGTGCCAGGTGTTTTTCTGAAACGGGAGCCTCTCTCTGCAGGAAAAAGGCATGACTCTGAAGTTGCTGCTTGTCTTTTGACATTTAGGCGCAACAAAAACAAAGCAAGAGCCCGGGAGGTGTCGGAGAAGCTGCGAGACAACCGAGACCTGCAGCACTTCTTACAGAACGCTCAAGATGTGAGTTCCCCATTTGTGGTTTTGTTGCTGGTGTAGCACTTAGCGTCCGCTGATCTCATTACGTCTCTGTCCGATACCAGCTGACTCTGTGGATCAATGAGAAGATGCTGACCGCTCAGGACACGTCGTACGGCGAGGCCCGGAACCTGCACAGCAAGTGGCTGAAGCATCAGGCCTTCATGGCCGAGTTGGCCTCCAACAAGGACTGGCTGGACAAAGTGGACCAGGTACCCCTTTCAGAGATCCGGTGGGACAACTGGATCTGGCAATTTGATTACCAGAGGCCAAGTACAACTGTGCTCCACCATAATGAAATTTTGGTACAGACTTGTGTAGCGATATTACTACCTCTGCTGAGAAGTTGTTTTGTTAGCCGTTTGATGGTTAACCAGTCAGTTAGTGTGATGATGCAAACCAATTTTACACCAAAATGTGTAGCGCAGTAGCGCACGAGCAAAGAAAGAAATCCAGATCCAATTATGTAGCTACATTATTACCTCAGCCAAGCACCAGAAACATGAGGTAAAAGGTTGTTTTTCTAGCCGTTAGCGCGATGACAAAAAGCCAAATTTTCTCTGTAAATTTGTAGAATAGCACACAGGCAAAGAAAGAAATCTTTACATTTTGGTACAGAGGCAGATTATTTCCACCAAAGTCGAAAAGCATGTAGCGAAATGTTCTGTTAGCCATTTTTGGTCAGCAAGTTGTAATGCAAAACCAAAATTTCCATGGAAACTTGTAGCGGTGTGACACGCGGGCACAGGAAGAAACTTTGTAAATTCCGTGCAGATGCGGAAAAAGAACTTTATACTTTTCGACATCTCAGTCTACTTGCATTACGGACAAGTGAGGGGCCGCAACCTACCAGATTCAGCAGACGGAACCGTGGTGGAAAAAAGCTTGATGTGGGTGGTACCGACTTTGTAATGCGCGGTACCACCACCTGCAGGACTGGAGTCAAAATGCATCATCCATCGTTTTTTCGATGAAATGAACTACTGAAGTACTTTCAGCAAGCACCAAAATCGTGAGGTGAGAGGTTCCGTTTTGTTAGCCTTTTTGTTGGCTAGCGAGTCAGTTACAATGTTTATGCAAAAACTAATTTTCACGCAGAATATATAAAGTGGTGGTGGCGCCATCCACAGGACTGCAGTGGAAGTGCATGATTCAGCACATCAAATGAGTCCACAGAACTACATTTTCACCACCACCAAGCAACAAAAGCGCGAAGCAAGAAGTTATTTTTTCATAGCCGTTTGTTGCTTAGCGATTGGGTTACCATGACAACACAAAAACAAATTGTCTGCTAAAAATTACAGAACGGTGGTGCACGGGGAAATGAAGAAACCTTAAAGTCTTGAGTTTCACTTTTTGGCGTTACAGTCCACTGATATTGGGGTCCAGAAAAGGGTGCAGTGAACCACCACATCCAGCAGATGGAGCCATTTAACTGACGTGTGCTGAATTTGAATCCGCAGGAGGGCCAGGAGCTGATGGCTTCCAAGCCCGAGTTGGAACCGGTGGTGCGGGAGCGCCTGGCCGCCCTCCACCAGTTGTGGGAGATGTTGGAGTCCACCACGCAGGAGAAGGCCCGGCTGCTGTTCGACGCCAACCGCTCTGAGCTTTTGGACCAGAGCCTGGCTGATATCAGGAAGTGGCTGGGCGAGCTGCGGCAGCAGCTGCAGAGCGCCGGCGGCGAAGACGTCAGAGACCTGACAAACGCGAACATCCTGCTGAAGAAACACCAGGTGGGAGCAGGTGGTCGACTGTTGTGCGATGAAGTCAGTGTTGCGTGATGAACTTCACAACTGTGCCCCAGCATTATAAAAGGATTTGTTTTTGCCAAAACTAGATTTAGTATCGAATTTTTATTGTTTGGGTCATATTTTGTCCATATGTCATAATATTAATATTTTTATTTGTAGAATTTTTTTTTCAGTTTTTTTTTTTTTAATTCGGTATATATATTTCTGTACTCTTAAACTCACCCAATGAAATATACTTAGTATTAGTATATGTAACTTTTTTTCATCATATTTTTTATATATATCATCACATTATTATATTTTTGATTTTTTTTTTTCTTTTAGATTCTTTTTTTTCTTTTTATCCAACACTACATATTTTGTGTTTTGTAAGGTTTTTCCCAATTTTTCATATTTCATGGCATTTGGCTAATTAATTCCGTTTGAATTTAATTAAGTTTTTGAACAATTTTTCTTTCTTTCAATCCAAAACTCACTCAGTGTAGTGTATTTTGAATTGAAAAGCAAAACAAAACACTTGAGTCACGTTATGGTGCATTGCAGTGACGATGTTCCATGACAATGGAACAATAGCGATGGCGTTAAATAAATGAAATGAAATACAACAATATATTTTGTATTTCTAAAACTTCTTTGTCACTTTATTTTTACATAATCTTTATTGTATTTTATAAATATGGATTTTTATTTTATTTTTATTTTTTAGGTTTAACGTAATTTTCTTCGCAATATATATAAAATTTTTATTTTTTATTTTATTTATTTTTTTTAAACTTCTTTGTCACTTTATTTTTACATAATCTTTATTGTATTTTATAAATATGGATTTTTATTTTATTTTTATTTTTTTAGGTTTAACGTAATTTTTTTCATCCAAAACTCAATAAATGCAATATATATCAAATTTTTATTTTTTATTTTATTTTATTTTTTTAAACTTTTTTGGACATTATGTATGAAAGAATTATACTATTTTTATGTTTTAAAGATTTTGGTTGGATTATATATGTTTTTCTTTTACCCCAAAACTGGCTCAACCCAAAATCTTCAGTATTATTTAAGGTTACCTTTTTCTCGTTCACATTTTTTATGTAATTTTGAGTTTTGCGCTTTCAGTTCCACACACTCCGCCTCTGTTATTTCTCTCATGCTACCTTCAAAGATGGATTATAACCGTGCTCTGTATTGTTTCTCGTATCCTGGCGACTAGGTGATGGAGAACCAAGTACGTGATCGCGCCCGGGAGCTGGAGGAGCTCCAGGAGGCTCTCAGGACGCACGGCGGCGGCGGCGGGCAGGACGAACAGGACGAAGAGCTGGAGCAGCAGAGTCTCCAGGCGGAGTTCCAGCTGCTGACGGCACCCCTGGCCCAGCGCAGGGGCAAGCTGGAGGCGGCCAGGGCCGTGCACCAGTTCTACAGGGACCTGGCTGATGAGCTGGTGAGCCAGTTAAAACCTTTATTAGTAATATTTTCCATGATTTTTAAAATGTTGTTGTTTCTTTCAGCTGTGGATTGAAGAGAGAATCCGCTGGCTCTGTCGCAAGATCACGGCAACGACCTGCAAACTGTGCAGATGCTGCTCAAGAGGAACCGGGTCAGTTGAGATTGAAAGCAGCGCAAGGTCCCTCCGATGGACAGGACAGCCGGTCTCAATCGAAACCTTGGCAAAAATCCAATGAGCTAATATTTATAGCTGTTCAAATGCCAGGTTTTTGTGATATAAAAAAAAAAATGAGACCGAGACGGATAATTTCAAAACCTGTACGACTCAAGTGTTAGAAACCAAACCTGCGGGCTTCTGTGAGAAAGCAAAGAAAATGTCAGGAAAAGCCCACTAGAACATCTAAACTCGAATTGGCATGAATCAAAAGCACTTTAAATGGCACTCGGTGAGTGCTGACTTACCATTTAACATGCATTGGCATGTGACTGGTTAATTCTGAACACAGCCACATCTTCACTTATCAGAAGGTGTGCACACTTGCGCAACCACAATATCTCCCTTTTTTTAGTATTACTCCCCCTCCTTATTGAAAATGTGTGTTTTTTAAATTTTTATTTTGAAATGATTTATCTTGGTCTGAGTTTTTTTATATCCCAAATACCTGGCATAGTTTTAGATTGATATTTTTATTGTGGAAAAACAAAAATCCAAAAATTATACAAAACAAATTTAATACAAAGATATCTGAAAGTTTTATCTTTAAAAATCTAAAAACATATATAGATATAAAATATACAAGCCAGGGTAAAAAGTAAATGAGACCAAAATAAGTTTAAATGATTTTGAATAAAAGGAAAAATTAACCATATAAAAAATTGTAATACATAAGAGGAAACTCTGAAATGTTACAAAAATAGTCAAAACAAAATGTAGGAAAATGTATTCAGTGGAAAGCACAATTTAATTCCAGTATAGAGTAAATCAAAATATTTTTTTCTATATTTTTTTTCTTTTTTATCCCAAAAAAAAATAAAATAAATTGCACGGTGAGGATGTAATAAGTGAACCGTTGGCTTGCGCAGACGCTGCAGAGGGAAATCGAGGGCCACGAGCCCCGCGTGGACGAGGTGCTGGAGCGAGGACGCAGGATGGAGGAGGGACCGGGAGACCCCGAGGCCGGGCGGCTCGCCGGGCAGCTGCGCGAGCTGGAGGAGGCGTGGCCGCGGCTGCGGGCGCAGATGACCCGCCGAAAGGAGAGGCTGGACGCGTCGCACTGGGCGCAGCAGTTCTACAACGACGCCGACGAGGCCCAAGCGTGGATTGGCGAGCAGGAGCTCTACATGATCGCTGAGGAAAAGCCCAAGGTGCGATGCACATCAAAAGTTTGCACACCCCTGTGCAAATGGCAACTTTTGGTGATACAAAAAAAAAAATCTCACCTTTCAAAACTTTTTCAGGCATTAATTTGACCGTACAACTAAATAATAATAAAAAAATATATATATATATTTTAGACAAGCCAAGTAAAAATCGAGCAGGCTTAAGAATAAGTATACTTTTAAACCGCGTACGCCGGTTTCATCCCTTCGCCCAACCTAACTTGCTTTTGGAGTTACCGTGTTTTCGTTTGAAGAGTTCCCACTTTTGGTCTTCCTGTTCGTGCAGGATGAGCAGAGCGCCATGTTGAGTCTGAAGCGTCACAACATCGCCAAGCAGGCCGTGGACGACTACGCCGACTCCATCCGCAATCTGTCAGAGCGAGCTCAGAACATGTTGACGGAGGAACATCCCGACGGGTCTGCAAATTCTCCGCAAAATAAAGATGATTCTAATTCTGATTCTGATTCTGAAGTTCCACTGAAAGCTAAAATCCAATCCTGAGTCTTTTTCCTTCCCTGCGGTGGGCGCGCGTGCAGCGAGAAAATCATCCGGCGTCAGGGCCAAGTGGACAAGCAGTACGCCGGGCTGAGCGAACTGGCCGAGGACCGGCGCAGGAAGCTGGAGCACGCGTGCCGCCATTTCATGCTCAGCCGCGAGGTGGACGACCTGGAGCAGTGGATCTCCGAGCTCGACGTGGCCGCGTCCTCGCAGGAGATGGGCCAGGACCTGGACCACGTCACGGTACGCAGTAGTCGCCCTCACAAATTGTTCACCAGCGACAGTTATGAGAAGAAGTAATGATAGAAAAAAAATATTCCAAAAAAAGAAGCTTCAAGTTGTTTAATGCTACTCCCAGTTGAAGTTTACTGTTAAACCTAACATAAAACAAAAGAGAATTGGCACTCGCGCAAGTCTGTTAGCTTAATGCTAACCCACGATGAAAATGCCATAGGTGGGCTAACCATACAAGCACTTTGAAGTATAATGCAGTTCTTTAATAAAGTATTAATTTGGATAAAATACAAGTGTCAAACTTAAAATAAAACATATAATAAGCAAAAGATACTGTTTAAAAGTGTAAAGTATAATTCAAAAAAATAAAATTGAATATAGTAAATAAGAAAAAACATTCACAGCGTAAAAAGTGTAATACTTTAAAGTGTCAATTTGACTAGAATATAATAAAATAAGCAAAATACTATATATACTTAATGGAACTTATAAATAATTTCAAGTGCAAAAAAGTATATAAAATATACATAAAATGAGAAGAAATTGCTGTCTATAAAGTGTGTTATTTCAGAGTGTAAGAAATATATCCATGTGAAAAAATTATCAAAATAATAATAAAAGTGTAAGAAAATATATATTGATGAAAATAAGCAACAAAAAAAAAGAGAATAAACAGCATACCACTTAAATAAACAGCATACCACTTAAATAAAGAGTATTTTAAGGTGTAAAAACGAGTAAGGAAAAAATATACTAAATATATATATATAGTTAAAAAAAACATCAAATTAACCTCAAATAAAGTTCAGCTGGTTTAGTAGGCTTTTCCAGACTTTTCTTTTTTGCTTTCCAGCCCAAAGCATGAACGTTTTGTGCAAACACTGATTCCTATTTGGAACAACTCATAATTCCCTGCACTTAGTCGAAGACCCCACTTACAGCTAAAGAAGAAAAAAGTGTCAAAAAATAAATGCAAAAATATCCAAGTTGTAATTTAACTCTTCCGCGGGTCAGCTTCTGAGGGACAAGTTCCGCGAGTTTGCGCGTGAGACGGGCGCGCAGGGTCAGGAGCGCGTGGACGCCGTCAACCGGACCATCGACGAGCTGATCGAGGCGGGCCACGGGGAGGCGGTGGCCGTGGCCGAGTGGAAGGACGCCATCAACGAGAGCTGGGCCGACCTCCTGGAGCTCATCGACACGCGCGCTCAGCTGCTCAACGCCGCCTACGAGCTGCTCAAGTACGATTTTGTGTGATTTTAAGTCTATTTTGTCCAACTTAGACATTGTGCAACTCGAGAAGTTGGACTTTGGAATTTTGGGCTACATTAAAAGTTATATTTTCCCCGATTTCATTTTTTTGTAGAGATGTATTTTTCTTTTCCCCAAAACTTTGCTTCAACTTCAAATGAAGTGTTGGTTCAGACATTGAAATTTTTTTTGTGCTACTTTAGTGGATGTATTCTCCCCCCCCCAAAAAAAAAAAAATTATTGTCAAAGTCCAAAGTTATAAGACAGCGATTCGGGCGCAACTTTAAAGCGTTATCCCAACGTGGCGTTAAGGTACTTTGACGACGCCAAGGAGCTGGTGGTCCAGATCCAGGACAAGCAGAAAGAGCTTCCCGAAGACGTGGGCGAGGACTTCAGCAAAGCCGAAACCTTCCACAGGATGCACGCCGCCTTCGAACGCGACATAACATCCCTGGGAAAGCAGGTAACGACAACGTCGGTTTCAGTCTTGGCTTTATATGCTGCCCCCTGGTGGATTTACAATCCCAATGATATTATTTTAAAATGTGAACGATGTTGAGGCTCGTTTTTTCGGTACTTTTTACTTCAGTCTTCTAGTACTACTACTACTACATTCAATCGTGAATATGTCAAAAATGTAAAAATGCAAGTAGGTATATAATAATAATTACAAAATAATATTCTGATTTTAAAGTTGTTTTTAAAAAAGTTGGTATTTAATCGTGCATTTTTTTGTGCGTTTACTTATTAATTTAAATATAAAACTTTTTAAAATATCTTTGGACTTCAATCATGAATGTATCAAAAAGTCTAAATGCAAATAATGCAATTTTTGAATGACAATTTATTATATTGTGATCCAAATTAAAAATTTAAATAACTATACAAATAAAGTGAAGCAATAAAATTATATTATTATAAATAATAGTAATACGTATTACTTATTCTTACGATGCATGTAATATTATTATTGGTATTATGTGATTGTAGTTTATTAGAAATAATAATAATATAAATATAATTAAAAGGTAATATAAATATAAATAATGAAATAAATGTGTGTATAAAAACAAGTGAAGGAACTAATACAAATAAATTTGAAGGTATTTTTTAAAGCAAATTATTAATATAAAAATATAAAAATAAGAGTAATTTAAAAAATTGTGCTAATAATCACTAATAAAATTCAAAAGTAATAAAATGAAATGCTTAAAAAACATTAGTTGTGGTAGAAGAAATCATGAAAAATAAAATATCGGTATAATGTAAATATGCTACGTAAAAAGTTGTAATAATAAAAAAAGTGATGGAAAAAAACAAAGGAAATAAACATTTTAATAATGACTTCATAATTTTGAAAATGATTTTTAATAAAAGCATACCAATTACTTATGATATTAAAAAAATATATAAAAAATAGTTTAAATAAAAAATACACATAAAATATAGGTAAGTGCAACAGAAGTCTAAAAATATAACATTTTACACTTGGTGCGCTATTCATTTATATTATGTAGACTATTTATTTACATAAACCACAATGTGCCCCACTCAAGAAACGAATTTAAAAGTAGCGTGAAGTTAGGCGGGCAAAGTGAATCCCGCAAGCGCGCATGTCGGTCCCCTCGCAGGTCGAGCAGCTCCAGGAGACGGCGGCGAGGCTGCGCGCTCAGTACGCCGGCGAGCGGGTCGACGCCATCCAGGCTCAGGAGCGAGCGGCCGCCGAGGCCTGGAAAGCTTTGCTGGACGCCTGCGACGGGCGCCGCAAGCGACTGCTGGACACGGCCCACAAGTTCCGCTTCTTCGCCATGGTGCGAGACCTCACGGCCTGGATGGAGAGCGTCGTCCAGCAGATCGACACCCAGGAGAAGCCACGGTCAGTCGGCAAAAGAAACGAGATCGATACATTGAATTGTCTTCACTAGTCAGCCTTTGTATTTTTAAATAGAGTGGACAAACTTAATTTTTTCATTTTGCAGGAGTTTTTTTGAAAAAACTTTTATGGCTTCCGTAACATGACATTTACGTCATCTGGATACTTTTCTTTTTTTTTTAACATGAATTGTGGTTTTCCTCAGACTTTATACGAGAGGTTCAACAATTTATCGGTTAATCGTCCGAAAATCGACTATTTTGATCATCATTGTTTAACCTAAAATTGTCCGGCTCCTCGGAATTTCAGTCTCTCATCAGTACATTTTCGTCGTCCTCCATGAAAGCAAAATGATTATCTTTGTGGAGACGTCCGCGTTTTTTGGGGGAAAAGAATGATCGAAATTCTTTGCCTATTTTCGACACCAAACAATTGAGTGAATCGTAATTTATGCTTGCGCGTTTTCTGCACTGTCCATTTGACATAACGTCTTGTTTTTGGATAAACTGATGGAAATTAAATCATCAACAGAATAATCGATTATTAAAATATATATATATTTTTTTTAATTCCTATTTTTACATGATATCGTATCGCATATTTCTCGTATTTCCATTTTTCTAACCAGGGACGTGTCCTCGGTGGAGCTTCTGCAGAAGTATCATCAGGGCATCCGCTCTGAGATCGAGGCGCGGGGCGTCAAGTTCACGGAATGCAGCGACGCGGGCGCGGCCCTGCTGGCGCGCGAGCACCGAGACTCGGCCGAGGTCGCGCGCAACCGACGGCCGTCCGAAATCGCTGTTTTCTGCACAGATTTTGAAGCCTTGTTGTTCTTGTGAAGATCCGAGAGAAGATGACGCAGCTGCGGGACAAACGTGAGGAGATGATGCTCCAGTGGGACGACCGTTGGGACTGGCTGCGACTTTGTAAGAGCGACATCGTCAACATTTGAAACCGTCGACTCAAACTGATTTTGAAATGGTGAAAGTGAAGTTAGGTCCCAGAGGACCACCCACAAACAATTTACGCAACCGTAAATACTGCGATGAGATGAACCCACCTATCACAAATCATATTTGTAATCCAATAAAAGAAGTTTTTGTTTGAAGACCCTAAAACAATTTTCCAGTTTAAAAAAAAAAAAAATGTATCCCCCTCCTTTCTTCCCTCCCTCCTTCCCTCCCTCCCTTTATCGCGGTAATGTCAGCTCCGTGGTCGGGAGGTCAAATCCTCCGTGGGGGCTGGAATTCGACGCCAATTTTTGTATCGCACGAGGACCGAGTGGGCGTGTCTTAACTTAGCAGGAGAGCCAATGGGGCAAGAGTGGCGCCCGAAGCGGAAGTTGCGTCATAAAATGGTGACAGCAGAACAATTAGTCATCATTAACTATACTGTTTATCCTTCTCATGTAAAAAATAGATATACATGTTTTTGAATATTTCAATTAGTATATGTCATTTTCATGTTTGTTTCAGTTTTGTATTAGTCGAGGTGAGTAGCGGCGTCTGTTGACGAGCCGCCACTTTTTTCTTGCCCGTAGTGTTGGAGGTGTGCCAGTTTGCACGCGACGCCTCGGTGGCCGAGGCCTGGCTGGCGGCTCAGGAGCCGTATGTCGGCAGCGAGGAGCTCGGCCGGTCGCTGGGCGACGTGGAGAAGCTGCTCAAGCGTCACGAGGCCTTCGAGAAGTCCACCGCCGCCTGGGAGGAGCGCTTCTCGGCCCTGGAACGCCTCACCACCGTACGGGCCGACGTCTCGACAAAAAGCTCACGCGAGCCGAGGTCCGGGGGAAAAAAAATGGGATGACAAAAAAAGTTGTGTTGTGTTGCTCAGTTGGAGCTGTTGGAGCTGAGGAAGCAGCAGCAGCAGGAGGAGATGGAGCGATTGGAACAAGAACAGCAGCGCTACCATCAAGAAAGCAGGTACGCTGCTACCCTTCAGGACATTTCAAAACAACAACCAAAAAAATATATATTTTTTTGACTCGACGGCTTTTACAAACTGTGTCCACTTTGATGTATTCAAGTAAACTGCATTCATTATTTTATACATTTCATTTTCAAATGATTCATGTATGGAAAATTCAATTATTTTATTTAAAAATGTTTTTAGTACATTTGTTAATTTAGTTCATGGCATGTTTAGTTATTGTCTTCCTTTTATTTAAATGTATTTTAAATGAATAAAATGTATTGTTGATAAATCTATTTTAAAGACAAATTCATTAATGACTTAATTTGATTTAATGACCTTACAAATTTCATTTTTTTTGTTAATTGGAAAAAAAACCCTTATTTATTTATTATTTAATCATTGGCATGTATGATACATTCCTTTAAAAACATTTATAGTTTAATGTAATTCAACACATTTTAAAATATTTTGCAATTATTCAATTCATTAATGTATTCACTTTTATTTGTTTAATGTAATTCTATTACCTTTATTTGTGTGATCTATTTTCTGTAACTCTTCCGCAATTGGTAATTATATATTTTGTCATTTTCCTTTCTTTTTTTTTTTTTACTGTCACAAATAGATGAAAAATGTATTGTAAAAATACATTGATTTCATAATATATTCTCTTACATTTATTCTATACATTTACAGTTACATGACATTAGTCGTCATATAAATAATTATTATTAAAATAGAAATACATGTAATGGATTGTTTCGAAATAAAATTAATGTTGATAGTGTTGGTTGACCTTCGTGTTGTCATGCTGACAGAAGGGGACAATGTGTAACAATGTGATCTTTCTTCCAATCAGGAGAGACGATACTGGCTTCGCTGAATCTTCGCAACTCTTCACGGTGGAGGAAGAAACAGTGGTGAGCGTGTGCGTGGAGAAACACGCTCGATGGCGTTTCCTTCATAACTTAACGTTATCTCCTCCAGTCCGGAGCGGCCGAGCCCAGCTCGGGCATCCCCGAGGCGGCGTCGCCCACCGAGTCTGAGATGAAGGGGAGCGCCTCGCCGCAGTTGGAGGCGTCCATCTCGGCAGCCGAGGAGCCCGCCGAGGCGCCGCGTGCCTGGACGGTGCTGCAGGAGGGCATGCTGGGACGCAAGCACGACGTGGGGGGTTCTGGGAAGAAGGCCTCCAATAGGTAAGACGCGTTTATTCGCCCCGAGCACCGCCACAGGGCTTCATCTTTGAAATGAACTCAGCAGGTGTAAGATTTTCGGCCTTCATTTTTTTTTCAAGGGAAAAAGTCACCACCTTACGTAACCAAAGTTGGAATTTTACAAGATGAGAAATTCCACCGGCAAGTTGTGTGCCCGGAAAACAAACAAACAAACAAAAACAAACAAACAAAAAAAACGCCTCAATACGGTGTTTCCAACTCAAAACACCAGAGGGCGCAGTTTTCTGTTTTGCCACGAGTTAGTATTTTTGCAAGGGTCAATTTTCGATTCAATTTTTTCGTGTCAAATGTGCGTGTGAGTCGCCAACTGTAATCTGCAATTTGGTGGTGATTGTCCAGATCGGCTGGGGAGAATAAAGTCATATATTGCGTTTGGGCAATTTTTATTGATTTGAGTTTTTTTTTTTTTTTTTTTTTTTAATTGTAAGTCGATTTTTATTTAAAAAAAATTAAATAATAGAAAAAAAAAATTATGTTTTTGGAGAAAGAAAATAAGATTTAAAAAATCATATAAGAACAAAGACAGATTTTTTTTCCAGCAAGCCAAATATTAACTATATATATATTGGAATCTTACATGAAAAAGTAATCGTGCAAAAATAATCATACATTTTCAATGTTTTGCTTTTAGAAAAAAAATACATTGCAATTGTCATAATCTTGCAATAAAAAAAATGTAATCTTAGAAGATAATAGTCAATGAATGTTGTGTTAACATTAAATTTTTCGGCATATAAAGTCATATCTTGGAGGAAAAAAGTTGGAATCTTACATCCATGAAAAAGTCAATCTTACAAGGATAGTCATATTTTGTAGAACTGTATGCTTCTGAGAAAAAAAGTGAGATTATTATTTATTTTTATAACCTAGTCTCAATTTGTTCAGACTAAACATTTTGGAGCGAAAAGTCATTTTTCGAAAAAATTACTTTACAGGTGGAAAAAGTCTTGTGGGGCAAAATAATTTTTTTCAAGTTTTTTTTTTTTTCCCCCTCAAACATAATCTTAAAAAAAAAAGTTGTAATTGTTAACAAATCTTGAAAAAAAAGTTTTTTGTTTTAATCATTCTCCAAGAATAAAGTTGCAATGTTATGAGATAAAAAATATTACTATAACATTTGCAACTTTATCGAAAAAGTTGGTAAGAGGACTTTCTCTATTACAAAAACTATTCCAGGAAAAAGTTGCAAACATGCAAAAATAAAATCCTTGCTTAATGTGAATGAAGTCACTTTATTTGATTTTTCAATTTTTTTGATGTGCGCGGAGGTCGTGGAACAACCTGTACTGCGTTCTGAGACCCGGTCAGCTGTCGGCCTACAAAGACGCCAAAAGCTCCGCCCACGGCGCCACGTTTCACGACGAGGACCCGCTGCCCCTGGGCAACGCCAGCTGGGAGCTGCTGACCAACTACAAGAAGAAGAAGCACGTGGCCAAACTACGGTGAGACGTCACGTCACGTCAACGACAAATCTCACCACTCGCGTCAACGGCAACCTCCTCTTTTTCAGTCTTGCGGATGGCAGTGAATATTTGTTCCAGTGTAAAGATGAGGTGAGTGCATAAATTAATTCCAACACAAATTGTTATTTTTAAGAAAAAAATAAATTCACGGGAGGAAACATTGTTTTCAACGAATTTTTGGAAGCCATATTTAAAAAAAATAAAAATAAATAAAAAGTAGCTTTTTTTTTTTTTACATGTAATTTGTTTTATTTTTTTTCTAGAAAAAAGTATTAATCTTGGTGACAAAATTATATTTTTTATTTGTGAAAAGGTTATTAGGGGAGACAAATCAATTTTTTTTTTTTTTTTTTACACATACACAAAACAGATTTTTTTGTTGACAGTTGTATTTTTTAAGTAAAGTATTTGAATTTCTTTTTTTTTTTTTTTTTTTAACGACCCGTAATTGTTTTAAGAAAAGGACAATCATTTTTGTCTATTTTTGATCATATGTATGCATAATATATAATATATTGAAAAGGAGATCTTTTTGAGAAGTCTTGACACAGGCTTCCTACACATTTGAGATTTCCCAATTGCGTACTTTTTTTGCAGACCCTAATTTCCTGACATCTTGGTAAAAAAATTGAAATAATTTGTGACGTTTGAGTAAATAGGCGTGTATCATTGTGCTCATTTATATTCCTGTTGATGGTACACGTCGAAGGGCACCGACCCGCTTACACGCTGGTCACTTGCCGACCGAAACAATTCCTCAAACCACCAATGCGAAATTTCATCTTTTCTTGTCTTAATAGAAAGTTTGATCTCAACAATACACTAGTTTTCATTTCTTCTCCGTTTCAACGCGCGAGGGCTTGATGATGAAGCGTCATTTCAATCCCGAAACCTCTGATGGGAAAGTAAATGTGATTTAATAGTCCAGGAAAAATATTTTTTTATTTTGTCGCAGTGAAAAAAATAACCACAGGTATGACCATAAAATCAGCTGTGATTATTACAGTTGGAATGACAATTGAAACCCTACTTCCAAACGTTAACCTTGTATTAAGACCCTACTTTGAAACCCTTACCCTGTTTTGAAACAATTTAAAACACAAACCCTACTTTGAAACCCTGTTTTAAAACTGTACTTTGCAAACCTATCCCTGTTTTGAAACCCTACTTTAAAACCATAACCCGACTTTGAAACCCTTGACCGTAAGTCACTCTTAGTAAAAAGTTATATTTTTAATAAAATAAAAAAAACACAATTCTGATATGTGGACATTTTTCAGAAAACTCTCTGTCACGTTTCAATAAAGTAGTTTTTGTCAATCTTCATAGAAAAAGTTTATTTTTTCTCAACCTGGTTATTCCCCCCCCCCCCCCCCCATCTTTATTTTATTCACAAAAATATCTGTTCATTGTGGTCGAATACCATAGAAAGAAAAAAAACAAAAGTGAAGACAACCCCACCCCCCCCAATGTTGACTTTCAGGAGGACCTGCAACATTGGAGCCAGGCCATGGCGAGGGCCCTTCAATCGCACGCGGACGAAGAACAGGCGGCAGACGGGGAGCCGTCCTCGGGGGCCAGAACCCAAAGTCTGCCCCCGCCGGCTTCCGCCCCCAAGAAAGACAAGGAGAAGAAGTTCAGCCGATTCGCCAAGAAGAAGTGAGAGGCCTCGGGGTTGGCGGGCACCACCGTGGCAACCTGGCACATCGCTCGTGCGTCCGATCAGTCAAGAGCTGTTTTACATCATATATCAACATTGGTTCTTCCGCTTGTATTTAACACACAAATGTAGCTTTTTTTTTTTTTTTTTTTAAATGAAATCACAGAAATGCTCTTTTTACACTCAACCAAAGAATTGTTTTTATCTTTGCTTTAGCCGCAAGTTTCTTCACGTGCCTCACACAATGGTTGTGAATTGAAACGATACTGTGCGCATGCAATTGAACTGGAGAAGTCTACGATTTTTATTTGAATACAGGTTCAGGCTCCGCACTCGTGCTCAACTATAAAAGGCCAGACTCTCTAAAGAAACGTATACTGGGGAATGTTTTTCTTGGAAAAAAAATTAAACTTTGCTGCAGTGGGAATTGTTTTATGTCAAAATATAATAGCTTAATAAATAATTTTCTCACTCGAAAATAGTGATTTTTCTTTTCATAATTGATTAAAAATTTTAAAATTACAACTATGTTTTCTTTAAAAAAATACAACTCAATACATGATTTTACTTTAAAAAAAAAAATGAGTTTAGCTTCAATAATTGTATCAAGATTCAACTTTTCTGGAATAAAACAAAAAAAAAGATTGTAGTAATAACTACAATGAATTTATGCTGAGAATAAAGTGGTTACATAAATTAAAAATACTTTCGCAACAAAGTTTAAAAAATTACACGAACATTAAAAAAAATCTGTCCTGGAAAATACAGGACTGTTGATCAAGATTACAACTTGATTAAGGCAAGAGGAGAAAAAAAAAAACATTTACAACTTTACTACTAATTTTGGCTTGAAAAAAAAAAGCTGTCCACTAACAATACATTTAAGTCCTAATGTTGCAGGAAAAACTGACATAATTTGTAAAAGAAGAAAATGTAATTTGCGAGAACTTTTTTTTTTTTAAGAAAAAGGTCATAGGCATAAAGTCATATTTTTTCTAGTATCAGACTGTTACATCTACTGGGAGTTTTGACATTCCCTAAAATTATAACTTTATTCTGGAATTTTCTTTTTCTTGTACAACAAAAATAAAACTTGTAACATTCTGAGTTGATTTTCATGTGTGTCCCCTAATACTCCTACAATATGACTGTGGCAGTATTTTGGCACCATTGCATGACATGAACCAGATGTTGAATATGTTTGTTATTTGGTGCTATTGTGAGGCAGACCACTCCGCTTTGTCGAATGCTCTGTTTGCAGTTTCTTGAGAAAATGCCATCGGTGAAATGTAATTGCGCAGAATATGGACGCAAAGTATTTATTTGTCATTAATGTTTGGAGTCTCACTGAGCTCAGAGCCACAATGGTTGCTGAAGCTTCTCTGTTCACCTGGGAATGTTTTTTTATTGGGGGTTTAAAAATTCTACATTAAGCATTTGGAAAACACCAATCAAGCTCATCTAATCTGTCTTTTGTATTCATTGTGTGATGACAGGAAATAGTTAATAGTGACCTTTTTTTTTTCCTGGTTTTGTGTATGTTTGCGAGGTTCCTATGCTTGTGGATGAAATTAAAATGAATTGAGCAGATGACATTCATACCTGGAATAGCTTTATTACTGAGTACAAACAATTCAACAAACTTATTTTAAACGTTATGCAACTTCTCAGGTCAGGAGCTGGGTGAACACTTGCACGGGGAGCGGCCGCACATTGATCACATGACCTGAATGCTAGCATGCTAATTGCTAACAAGGATATTTACATTACAATCCGCTTGTCTATCCTTTAGGTGCAGCGTTAGCTTGATGCAAGGCCACATGAGGACATGGCAGGGAGGGTCGGGTATTTCATTTCCTACTGAAGTACATTTTTTTATTAAATATATTTCAAAATGTAAAATTGGGGGACAAGTAGGGGTGGACGATTTCATTCACAGCTCTGCTTGAAAGAAAAATTAAATAAACGTATTCATTCAAAATTATACACATACAATAAGGCGCTGGCCAATGGGGTACAGGGTGTGGGATTAAAACCAGACCACAGGTGGAAGCGGTGTGGAGAACACATCCACATGGACACAAAAATCCCTAATGTGTTTTGGTATCAAGAGGTGATCATTTTTTTAGTGTTTACAGACACTTTAAAAGAGAAGACCGGTCTACTGACTGGTCCCATTATTCAGCGCGCTGCATAGAGAGATGATTGTGTGTTCTTGCGTGGCTGTGATGAGGCATGCATGTACTATACGTGTGTGTGTGTGACGAAAGCTGCTTTTAGAGACATCCAAACCTTTCACCGGTCCTGTATCTGTTTTCTATTCATCTCCCGACACAGCAAGACGATTGTGTGTTCTTGCGTGGCTGTGATAAGGTTGTGTGTGTGTGTGGGGGGGGGGGGGGGGGGTCAATGAAGAAAGCTGCTTGTTAGTTGAGGAGCTTGGTGGCTCTCTGGTTGGCTTCGTCGATACGCATTTTGTTCATGTCCGCCTGGAAGCAGACAAAACAAAATGGTGAGTGGCGCAACATTATTACACATTTCGATGCTGTTCATTAAAAGAATCCAACATGTTCAAATGGGAGATGGCCGACCAGGTACATGTGGGCCAGGAAGATGGCCGAGTAGGACTACTGGCCAAGTAAAAACTGAAGTTTCTTTGTTTATTGACGTTTTTCATCAAAACGATCCTTGATCACATTTCTGTGCGCGCCATCATGAGTCATATTTTTGGGGGAAACAAAAGTGGAGGAAAAAATATTCGAACCCTACAAGAATAGTCGGAATTTTCAGGAGGGGGGAAAAAAAAAAAAAAAAAAAAAAAGCTATAATCATCCAAGAATCATATTTTTTAAGAAAATTGCTGAGGACATGTATATATTTTTTACATGTACTGTATTTTCACAAAATCTGAACTGAATAATGCGGCGCGCCTTGTGTGTGCACCGAGTTCCAAAATCTCCGCTTGACTGACTGGGAGCATTTCCTGCTGACACGCTTGCTAATATAGAGGAAAGGCGGACGTCAAAGGGTGCGTGTGAAAGAGGACGCTAAAGGCATGCCCCAAGTAGGTATAAAGCGCCGGTATGTGCAAAAACAAGATCGGTTTGGCTAAGGACCCCCGAAAATGGTACCTACGAAGAGACATGCTTACGAAGCACAGTTTAAACTGCAAGCTATCAGTTACGCAGAGGAACATGGGAATTGAGCAGGCGCGAGTGAATTCAAGATCAACGAATCCACGGTCCACAAGTGGACGCCTGGGCTAAGGTATCTGCTTTGACTGTTGTCGGAGCTTTCGCGAAAGCCGGCATCATTGCCGAACAGCTGTTCATTTCGCATACAGAAGATGAGGACTTTGGTGGATTTGTGGATGAGGACTGATCAAAAAATAACGAGTACATTGTTAAAATACTTCAATAAAGTACAAGCGAAATCAGTTTCGCTCCTGCTGCCTTTTTAAAAACATAGGCTAGCATGCTACCGTATGTTTTAAGCTAGCGTGTGTTAAATACAGAAATAGACCCTGTAACTGAGACTGCGCATTTTAATACGGTATGGTCGCGAAAATACGGTAATCATTTTTGCATTATACTTAATTATATTTTAATCCATCCTCAAGTAATAATATTAAAATAATACACTTTGTTTTCATTTTATAGTGTGTTGATTCTATATTATTATGAGTGCACTGGATATGTGTGAATATTGCTGCTGTGACAATTTAATTTCCCTCATGGGGCAAATGTTAGAAAAAAAAAAAAATCCTAAAAGCATTTTTTTGGGTGCAACAATCGACAAATGCAATATCTGTTCAAATATCATTCCCAAGAAGAAACCTCGGTTACCTTGTCGGTGATCCGATCGATCTGTTTGCTCTGCTTGTCGATCTCTGCGCCCATGTCCACCGCCATCGATTTAAGGTTACCGATGATGCCGCCGACGGCGTTCAGATTGTCTTCCATCTCGTCCTCACGGGCGTCATTGGTTATCCTGAAATGTTGAAATTCCTAAATTCCATACTTTTTAACAAATAACGTGAAAAAATAAAAAAAATACAACCAGTCAATTAAATTTGTTAAAACCAAACCCTGATAAATTCAATGCATGAACAGTTCATGAACTTTTTGGAACTTTTGAACTTCTATCGTTGGGACTGCATTTGCCAACAGGCTTTACAAGGCTGAGCCTGGCGTGGTGATGGACGGACGTGTGCGTCAGTTAAGCTTTACCAAGATTCCCACATAGTTTACAGGCAGAACACGCCCCGCTGCAACATGATTGGTTCCTGCCTCGCGGGAAGGGCAAGCGACGCAGATGTAACGAGATGACCATCCCAAACATGTATGATATTTGTCCGAGGTTAGTTTTAGGGCAAACTAATGCCGTCACATATTCCTTTTCCCGTCTGGAAGCAGTAGGTTCTACCGGGATACAGCAGGGAATCCTAATAACACGTCAGTGAATGAGAGTGCAGTTGGCCGTTGTTAGCGCATGTTAGCCAGTTTGCTCGTCGAGGGCCTGGGTGTCAGTTGGCAACATAACAGCTCCTGTATGAATGTATTACGCGTTTCTTTCATCACAGTTCGTTCGATTGAAGCGATAGAAAGTGCACCGGCCGCTGCTTCTATCCTTGACCACTTGTGGAGACATTACATTATGCTCCAAGTAGCGGTAGTAGGCTAAATTGAATTAGCAAACATCGTAAGTTACCAACAAATTGTGATTCAACTTGTTTATTTTCTAATCGATTTATTGTTTCAGACCTAAATTCCACAATTTTCCAGGAATACCGCCCCCCAAAAAATGGAACGTTACCTCTTGACGTACGGGCCAGACGGCGGCGGCGCGTTGACCTGGCCGGCCTGCCCGTTGCGAACCCCCGCCGGCTGCTTGGAGACCACTTTGGAACCGTCGCCGTTGCTCTCGCCGTCGTGTCCTCCTCCGATGCCCCACGTGCGCTTGTATCGTGAGTCGTTCTCGATGGACGACACCCTGCAGTGGGGCGGAAGAACACCACGTCACAACCAGCGAGGGGCAGCGTAAACCACAAGCAAGCCGCACACCTTCCCTACCTCATCTTTTGGTAATCGTCAAAGGTTCCTCGGCTTCAATGCGAGGGCATTTTGGGAAGAGTGGTTGTCATGGTTACGAGTGTACGTTTGCACCACACGCATAGACACAAAAAAAAAAAAAAAAAAAAAGTCTTGTCCAAGGGTGGACAAAGTAATGCGACCCAAGGAGCATTTACATTACAAATATATGTATAAATGTATGCTTTGGTGGCTCTGTGGTGACGTCTTGTTTTAAAAAAGACATTAAAGACCTTTAAGTTCCTACGGTTTCCTTGGCCATTGACCTGAACCAGGAGGAAGTGCTTAGACCCGTTAGACCCTCTCCTGAGCACTGATTATTTTTGTTATATATATATATAGACAAGACCATGTTTGATGTCAAAATAACACTAATGTTCAAATGTTTTAAAGAAGCCAAAAGAAAGCAAGAAACCTATTGCTTTTTATGTCCACAAGGCGGCCAACGTAGGGGAGACACACACCATGTTCCACAATTGTAAACGCCGGTTAAATTAATTGACAACAGCGGGGCCGTTTCCCCATGTCGGCAGAGGCGTACCTGTTGCACGGACAGATGCAAAGGCCGCAGCACTTGGAGAGGTCCGTCAGGTTCTTCTCGGCCAGCCTCATGTCCTGGTTGATCTGGTCCATGCCGTCCTCCACGTGATTCAGCTGCTCTGAAACACCAGCACGCCGTACCGAGTCAACCACCGTCACCGTATAAAGACATCTTGGCCGGAAGAAAGTCGTACGTCACGTCATATAATCCAGAGCAGTCACACATATACGCGGACATTAGCCACTTTATTGCACTACTCTCACTAGTTAGCTCTGACACTTTCACAATTAACATTTTATACTGGTCCCAACCAATCTTAATTAAAAGCACAACCTACATGAAGCTTAGTTAATATTTGACCAGCTAGCAGTAAGCTAAATTGTGAAGTTAACATAGCTTACCTGTCTTTTGGGGTTTTATGCTACTGGATGAAGTTACAGTATGATGATGTATTTCTTATCTTTGAGTTGCAAACCTTGGATGTTGCTTTTGTCTTTTTCTCCGATTTTATGATAAGAGACCAAATTTAATAATCTTCCGCACTCCGTCCACGATAACAGAATTTGCTTCACGAGGTGGCCTCTGCACCCTACATCGCTGCCGACCGGTGGGTTGCCACAAATCACACACAAAAAAACATTTCTTTCAAACAAACGGCACACCATTCTGAAACTGATGATTTGAAAATGTAATCAGGCAGGCCTTATAAAGTCATGTCATAGAGTCAACGTCGAGTCTTTTATGTTTTATCCAAGCAAGTCTCAATTCCTAAAATTAGCAACTTGGGTCTTGCTAAACCCGCGTCAAGCTAGCGCGCACATACACACACACACACGCACACACCTCCTTGCTGGTCCAACATCACTATGGTTTTGACACCAGTCTCTTTACTCTGCAAACAAGACACACCAGGACATAATTAACGAGGACATTATGTAAAAATGTTCATGTGCTTCTGCTTGTTTATTTAGTCAAGGAAACACTAAATGATGACGTGAGTGGTTGTCTCACCTCCTCCGCCATTTGCAGCATCCTGCGCGTGCTTTCAAGTGACTGTAAACAAAATAGGGTCACATTTTATCTTGGATTCTAGCTTCCATAGAACATAGTTAAACAAGACGATACGATGCAGACTTGTCAGAACAATATTCACAACGTCACACGCCGCCCATTTGTCAGGTGACAAAGTATCAGGAATGGAAAACAAGGCGCATGCAAGGACCTGGAATGCAGCCGGTCCAGGTGAGTAATGCCCCTGCGTTTCTATTTCTAGCAAACTATTGACTATAATAAACATTGTTGATGAAACGAATTGACTCGACTTGACTTGAAGGAGCAATAAGGCCACGCTTAAAACAACAGAAAATAGTGATAACTGAAAGACTTGTCATTATTTTTCACATAATACGCCCTCAATACACGTACATTGATAGTTGACTAATTTCTGACCTCCACTGAGCAGAAGGCGACAAGATGTCCGCCAAGCGGGTGTAGGCAGAAGGGAGGAAGAGACAGAAAAATATTACATCATAAGAGCGCAGGCACACACAAAACACGGCACAAGTCATCAGTGTTACAAAATGCCGTCGTCAAGGTAAAGGCGATAAGCACAACTCAATGCAGACTGAAATAACATGAATGAGACATGGGCATAGTTATTGATGGAGCAAAACGCACGACTATGGGCTCTGATTGATTTCCCTATGACGGCGCAACCAGATGATTTCAGCCCAACTTTTATCACAAAGTTCACTGGAAATATTGCAATACAGTACGTATATATTGTGCTACAACACACACTGCTTGAAAGTAAATGGCTGATGAAGTGAGCCCATTTGTTGAAGAGTATACAGAACGTCACTAAGTTGAACCCTCCTGTTGCATTGCTGGTCAAGTTTTAAATTTTACTCTAGACAAATTCTTCTTCTTCTTCTTCTTCTTATTTTTTTTTTTTTAATGTGAAGAAAAATTACAATGGCTTTATTTTATTTTTTGTATTTTTATTTGAGAATGATTATTGTATACTAAACATATTGATACTAAAAGAGGAGCAGAAATTTCTTAATTCATACACTTTTTTGTAAATATTGTACAACTCTTTGATTTTATTGCTGGGATTTACCAATCGTCACAAAACAATTGTTATCTATAATATATATATTTTTAATGGTAAAACAGGCATTAATCCATAAGCATTTTACAAAGACAATAACAGGAGGGTTAGGAATGTGATGACATTTCTATTATTCACGACAGGTCAGTGGTTCCACGAGAGGGAGCCAACGTTTTTATGAGACTCACAAACTCGTAATGTTTTCAGACTATTATAAGGCCGTATATATCAAATTTAACACCTTACATGAACAAAACGTGATCACCATTACAAACAGTATACCTGAATGTAGGCCACTTCTTCCTCTCCTTCACCACAGAGTGATAATTGACAGTTATTCCCATTCTGATCTCTGATTGTAATTTGAAATGTGCCAATTTCATTACAAAGAAAGTGTGTTGCTCACGTGTCTGCGGAATTTTTAAGATCTTTGGACAACACATTTAAGTGAGCATCACTTAAGTACATTTAGACGTTATTTTTTGGAAAAATTTGAAAATGACTTCAGGATTGGCTCAGACTTCACCTTTCTTCCCTTGTCTAATCTTTGAGGATTTTCAAGCGCTGGGGTCTTTATTTGCTCACACCGAGAGCAAACATTGCTTCTCTGAAACGCACGGGCACACAGAAGCTACAGCAATTCAAAATTGAGTTATGAATTTCCCTGTGATGAAAGAAATTTCTTTAAATGCCTCAGTGTGACTGACATTTTTGCACAGCAGGAGGTACCTGGTTAGTACAACAGTTCAATTAACAAAATGTCTTGATAGTGTTGACACGAGAGAGCAACCCAGTTTAGCAGGATTGTCACTGCCGAAGGCGTCAATAAGACAATTTGAAACTATCGCAGCTAGGAAGCAGTCTTTTACAGCACATTTTGACAACATGCCGTCACCTTCTCATGCGACATCTTTCTAATGGCTCGGATTACCTCATCAGTCACTTGGTTGGCCCTGGCGGTGATCTGCTCCACTGTCATGTCCTCCATCTTGCTGCTGTCCAATTTGGACGCTCCTCCCGTGGCACAGAGTTCAATATTTTGCGGCCTGTGAGAGAGCGACGCAGTGATTGAAAGAATTATATAGGAGGTTAAGCACCTAAAAATATATATTCTTAAAAAGAAGCACGTAGGGCTGGCGTGATTCCTTGATGAAGTCACTTTTTCAGGACTATTTCTTTTGAATAAATTTTTGTAGTGGCTCCCATACTTTAAAGCGCGCTGACGTGCACTGCACGCACTAACAACAAGGCTGCGAACAGAAAGGAGCCCAGCGGAAGGCAATCACGGAGTCCACTGCGCAGACCATTGCCAAAGACACGGTTGCTTTTTCTACAACCGAAGTTGTGGGAAAATGAATGTTTAATATTGTTATGAGAGGGGAAAAAAGGCATGTTGAGGGCTTGCTCAGGTGGTACCAAAAATGGTGGGGATAAACGACCAAGGAACACCAAGGCAGGCCCGAAGAGTTTTCTTTTCCTAACAATGAGCGATTTGCAGGCGTGGAGCGCAGTCATGAGACTCAACGCTGACGCCTGCCAACAAAAACTTTAAAGGGCTTGTTACAACTTAGAAACACATCATTAGCATGTATGCAGATGCATCATGAGTGCAAAGAGCCGCCAGCGAGTCACAAGACAGAGCTTTTTATGTACTTTGTAAAAAGCACAAGAAATTCCGCAAGGGTTGCAAAGGGTGTGAAATTTAACACTCGACTTAGGCTAGCTACCAAATATTTGCAGAATGGATGGACGGATGATTGAGTAATTGGATGAAAATTGATTTTGCATTATTAAACAAAATTTGCATGTGATATGAAGGTATTATTTTTGTCCACTTGGGGTCACCATCCTCATGCTACTGTAGCATCTGTGACTTTGCGTGTATGGCTTTTAAAAGGTGGGCCCTAGCCTTGTGAGTGACGTGGCCGTTGGCAAATGAGATTGTAGTTTCGGCAGATCATGTATGAATGCGCTGAGTACGCATTTGTTCCCCCCCCCCCCCCGTTTGTTCATTCACGCGAGATAAATTTCTGTGTCAATCCTTGACAACTTGTCGCTACACTACATTCTAACTAGCAATGGTAGGTTATATTTAATCAGCTGATGTTGAAACGTTACCTTTTGTTGCCGATTGTAGACATGCCATTGTGGTACACATGGCACTTTTATCTTCCTTGTTAACTGTGAAATGATCCCAAACGTTTGGATTCTGTCTTTTTACTCTTTCTTCCTGGCTCGCCACCATCACGCCAACTTATTTGTACACGCAGTGGTGCATGAGACTGCAGTAAAATTTGTCTTCTGTTGTGACAAAGGGAGCTACAGTATGCATTAGCACATTCACTGCCATTGACGGCTTTAGAAGTCAACTATCCATGTTAACATGTTCAATGCCTGTTCAAATTCTTGCGGTTCCTTTCCTAAAAAGAAAAATTGTTGACGCTGCACTTTTCTAAAAGGATTCAAGTTAAATCAGCATTGTGACTTTAAGGTATTCCATCTCATCAAATATGTATTCTTAACCTTATTGTATGCATTTTTTTGTTTATTTGATTAGCTTTCATTTACAGGGACTCTTCGGATTACATTGTAGTCTATCCCTAACACAGTAGTAAAGTCATAATTACACTAACAAATGTATGAAAAACACCTCTAGGCCAATCAAATGTTTAATTATGAACTTCATTAAATATGTCAAATTTGTTCCTATTCACACAAAAGATCATACGTTTGCATTTTTCTCCCCCTACCATACTAAATGTGTTCTGAACTGCCTCCTTAAACCCAAAAGTACATGCCAAACTGTGATTTTTGACTTACTGCTACGCCGCAAGTAATTTAGGACAAGGAAATAACTCAAATGCTTTAATCCATTTTGCTTTTAAGTACTCGGGTGGTTTGAAAAAGGCAACTTCAAACTTACTCTCGTGTACACATTCCCTACTTTCATGCTATTACAAGGCACCTTTCATGTTTTTTTTTTTTTTTCCTGGAAAGGATCTTGACGTAGTTAATACATCCTGTGTGATCTCGCCGCTTCACTCTTTTATGGCTTTAAGCCAACGTTTTATATGTCTTGTGAGCTTTTACTGCATCAGTGTGGTTTAGCGCAGCTAAAATGCAATCCAGGCTGATTGTGACACATGAAAGCCAGTTTGTGTACATCTAAAAGTAATCGGACGACATTAGCAAGCCCCAACTGGCTCTCCTCTGTTGTCGCTGGTATAACGTCTTCCCCCTCCCTTTAAAGCAATGCAACAGTTGTCACATTTTGACACATAACCGACAAAAACTACAACGCCATTGGGGAAGCGAGGAAACTGTGAGGGAATTCTGCTTACTGAGCTGCCTCCACTTCCTTTGCTAACATTTCCCTTGGAGTCAAAAGCTGAAGCGATGGAACTTTGAATGGAAAAAGCAAAAAGGAAAAGGGAGCGTCTGCTTGTCGAGATGATTTATGAATTGTTGTTTTTTTAAAGAGACTATTCTTTCTAAGGAGGAAGTTAGGCACATGATGGAGGGGGAAAAAAACATGGAAATAAATGGATTAATCTCTTGTGATGTGGTCCCAAACCTCTAATAAGAGTTTCCCTTTTCACAACATACAATATCCCAATGAATTCAGCATCAAATTTGTTTGTTTTGGTCCACAATCTATGCTTCAGAGTACCACACGTGGACAGTACAAATTTCAAAACACATACAGCTCGGCAGGTTTCACCACACTAGTGGTTCACTTCGATTGCACAATGACTCTCCACATGTGGTTTTTATGTCCTGAATGTATATTTCATCATAGTGGCTGTTTGTTGTTATACTGCAGTGGTTCCAACTACCGGAGACAAAATCCTTGTGTGTCTTGTAATGTAATTGGCAACAAATTCTGAACTCTCAACTATAAAATGTTGTACATGTAGGTTTATTAAAACAAAGGAAGGGCGACAAGCCTGGCTGATCGAGGAATCGATCAGTAAAAATTGTGTAGCTTGTCTGGACTGGAATGCTGCATCTTGAAGCAATTTAAGTCAAATAGAACGTTCTACGTGGTAGATTAATTAATGTTTACAAAACAGCAAAGAACCCTTTGGGGGATAAAAATTTGAAATACGGCATATTTTTTTGTGTGAAAAACAAAGCTGACTTTATTGCAATGCCATAATACCCAGCCTATCAATAGCCAGTCGATATTTATGCGAGACAACTGGAGAATGCTTGGAGGGTTAAGTTGTGGTCATCTATGACTGTGCATTACTAGTGGTTTTTTAAATTATTTTTTTAAATGTAACTAAAAACACAATTAAAGCATTTTATTTATAATAATAATAATTAACAAAACACAAGGATTGAACTCCCTCAGATGATTCTCATAACAAGCAATGCGAAACAGGCCAAGGTGGACGTGCCGCCTCATGTCCTCCAAGTGTAGAGTTCTGGTTCTTCTACCCAAACCTGTTCCTCCAGATCTCGGTGCAGTACACAATGACGTATTTGCTTGCACACAATGACCGGGGCGACACGTTCACATTTTGCCACATTTGCTGTCATTGTTTGGAAATAATGAGGGGGTCTAGCAGCTTAACCACGCACATAAACAAACTAAATAACAGATACAATTTATGTTAGGAGGATAACTAGACGACAGAAGCCGGAAAGAAGTGTAACACTGCCTTATATTAAATAAATAAATTTAAAAAATAAAAGAAAATCCTTCACCATACAAACAGTGTAAGATGTTTGACAGATCAAACAGATCAATGTTTGACAGATCAATGACAGATCAAACAGTTTATTGATCTCGCGAGACGGAAAAAAAAAAAAAAAGACTTGTCAAACAGGTGACGTTAACATGAATGACAGGCACGAAGGAAAAAAAAAAAAAGACAACATAAAAGGTATGCCGCTTTTAACGCTAACAAACCAACACGAGTAATGGTTGACTTAAGATGATTAAAAAGTCACTTACATTGTGCGAAAATGTGGCGGTCGGTCGACGACCGGCAGGATCCGAGCAAAGTCGCCCCACGGAGCCGACCAGGAGCTAGTCGGCTAAAGCTAGTTCCGCTTTCCCCTGACACCACCACCCAAACAAACAATGCCGACGGACGCGGCGAGAGGCAGATAAAGTCGTCCGAGGGCGGTCGCTACTTACCGTCAAACCCTCTCCGCGTCGACGTTTTGGACCGGGGACAGCAACTCCTCCTCGAGTCAGGTATGCGCACTTGGTAACTTTCGGATGCCTTCGCTTCTTCCTCCTCTGACACGAGCACTTACGTACGCAGCGCGCGCAACTTGGTAAAGGCGGTGCCTTTAGGAGACGTCGGAAATATGTAAATTCTAAAGACGAGCGGCTGCCAAAAAGTTCACTGGCAAACTACTTGGCTTTTTTCTAGAATGTCCATCCATCCATCCATTTTCTGAGCCACTTCTCCTCACTAGGGTCGCGGGCGTGCTGGAGCCTATCCCAGCTATCATCGGGCAGTACACCCTGAACTGGTTGCCAGCCAATCGCAGGGCACATACAAACAAACAACCATTCACACGCACAGTCACACCTACGGGCAATTTAGAGTCTTCAATTAATGCATGTTTTTGGGATGTGGGAGGAAACCGGAGTGCCCGGAGAAAACCCACGCAGGCACGGGGAGAACATGCAAACTCCACACAGGCGGGGCCGGGGATTGAACCCGGGTCCTCAGAACTGTGAGGCTGACGCTCTAACCAGTCGTCCACCGTGCCGCCTTTTTCTAGAAAGTATTTAATAAAAAAAAAAAAAAAAAAAAAAAAAAAAAAAAAAAAGAAAAGAAAAAAGAAAAAAAAGCATTGGACAAGTACCGAAGGCAGAAGTACTTTTAAGAAGTAGTTTTAAGCAAATAAAGGCTTGAAGGGTGCAAAATAAAAAGCGCGTCTGAGGGAAGGAGGGAATAACGAAGGAAGGTGGTAAAGGAAGGGGGGAAAATGTAGTTTTGCGGTGGAAGGAACGGGGACAAAAGGACACAAGGACACTGAGCGTTTACGCAGTAAAAACGTCATGATCCTAGGATGGCCTGAGTTTTTGAACGCCGCGCACTTTTGTTGAGAGGCGTTGCTGATTCTCCCCACATGAGGGCAGTATTTATTTACCCTTCACCCACACTTCACTCTTTGTGTGCCTATTAAACGTATGATTGCATTTTTTATTATTTTTTTTATTTTTTTGGTTTAGGATAAGTACACTCAGACATTGAATCTACCTGACTCTTTTATGATTTAACCCTCCTACGATGTCAAATTAACCCATGAAAAAACAAAAACAATCATGAAATGAAATGACAATGAAAAAAAAGTGACTTATCCTTGAACCGTGACATTTGAGAGATAATGCACTAAATGTGGTTTGGTATTGTTAGTAATTGAGTTGATAATGAGATATAACAATGTTTTTGGAGGTTTGGGTTCCTTTCTGACACTTTTGAATCATGAAAACCCATAGGAAAAAAATAATTAATCAAAATCAATCAACCTTGAACTGTGAGAGGTAATGCATGAAATATTGAGTGGAATTGTTAGTAGTTTTGATAGTGAGATATAAACAGTGCTTATTGCCCCCCCGTCCCCCATTTCTGACACTTTTAGACAATAAAACATGGCCAGGATCAAATTGACCCATGAAAAAACAGTGAATTATACTCCCTGTGAGAGTTAACATACTAAATATTGATTGGAATTGTTAGTAATCGAGTTAATTTTGAGATATAAACAATGTTTATTGCGGTTTGTTGTCCTTTTTGACACTTTTGGAGGATGAAACATGGCCTGGGTCAAATTGACCCATGGAAAAAAAATGATTTCTTCACTTAAACTGCCCTCTATGAGGGATAACTAAGTAAATAGTGATTACAAATGTTTGTGATGGAGTTAAAAATAGGATATAAACAGTGTTTATGTCCCCCGTTTCTGACACTTTATAATTAAACATGGCCTGGGTCAAACTGACCCATAGGAAAATCATTTTAACAGGAGGGTTGACCCATTGTTTTTTAATTTCTGACATGTTTTAGCATCAATGCACAGCTAATAATTGTGTGTGCACCATTCTATCCATTCTGCGTGTTAAAAGGTGGCCAGCTCTTGCTTCCTATGTATCTTTTATAAAGTCTACATCACATGCATTATTCAGCAATAACACATGGCCCCATCTGGATCTCTGTGCATGTGTGTTCTTGCTCAACTTTTTCCTCAAGTTTTAACATTTGACGCCATAGCCGAGAGCGCTTAAATAGCAAAGAATTTCCCTCTAAGGTATACAATGTATGCATGTGTGCAGTAGTGAGTGAGTGCAGATGGCACGTTCAAGATCAAGCTCTTTCATCACGCTCTTGCTCATTAACAAGGACGGGAGCGCTGCCCTCATTCCATAATTCTGTAAAAAAAAAAAAAAAAAAAAAAAAGGAGGAGAGTGAAGAAGAGGAAAACGGGATTAGCCTGATGTCTGCAAACGAGAGCGAGGAAGCAAACAGAGGAGAGTAAAAATGTATGACAAAAAAGGAAAGTAAAAAAAGAACAGAGGATGTGTTGCCATCTGTATTTCCTGGCGTGCCTTACTTGGCGGCGGCCCAAACTGCCGTCTTCCAGGCCGAAAATCCCCTCCTGCCAATTATTGTTCCACATGCAAAGCCAATTAAACAAAGGAGGAGGTCTAACATAATGAAATGATGAATTGGACGGCGAAAGCCAGCGTGTTTACCTTATGTGTGATAATAATAAATGATGAGTTTCCCCTATCATTCCAAGAAGCACATCTGTTCATTTGCGGGCCCACTTCCTCTTGTAACGCTGCCATCTTTGCTCCCCACATGGGGAAAAAAAACAACAACAACAAAGCAAACAAAACAATAATTATAATGGCCAGTTTTGATTGACATTAATGTGAGTCATTCATTTAACATTGTGCAACAGGCTTGTTTCAAATGAGAGACAAGTTATCTTTTTATAGGGCATTTAAACAAAAAAAAGTCCGTTGCAAATGGGACCTGAATGCATCAGTGAGGCAAAGATGATTTCTACCAGCTGTTTACAAGGACGTACATTTAGGATGTTTGATCGTTACCCCTTTGAAAAAGTCCTGTCGCTCGTCCTCCATTAAGGTTTTTTTAAATTTTTATTATTATTAGTTAACTTCCTTTTACATTTATGTTTTACTTCCTTTACCTTTTACGTGGAACATTCATCTAGATTTGGCAACGTGATGACACATCCACCTTAATTACTGAAAAATAGGATTGGTATCGGTGATGCTGGCCTTGTATTTACTTGGTATTGGATCGATACTTGAAGGAAAACTCGCAAAACAGAAAGAGCTCGTGCAAATTCATTCAGATTCAGCAATTTAATGACTCTTATTTTTCAAATATATCAGTCTTGGTATCAGTGATAATGGCCTTGTATTAAGCTGGTATCAGACAGATACACGAAGGAATTGCTCAAAAAAACAATGAAAGGTGATGGAAATTCATTTAGATTCAGCAATTTGATGATCCATCCACCTTAATTGCATATACTGTCAAAAACATCAGTATTGGTGTCGGTGATGCTGGCCCAGTATTTACTTGATATCGGATCGATACCCAAAAGAAAAAAAATCACAAACAACACCTGAAAGGTCATGAAAATGTATTTAATAACGCATGCAGCTTAATTATATTTTTAAAAAAATAATAAAATATTGGTATCAGCGGTATTAAGCTGGTATTAGATCAATAGCCAAAAGAAAAACTCAAGAAATTTCAAATTTTGTAATTTGATGATGCACCCCCTTTATTACTTAAATAGATCAGTATCAGTATGAGCGATACTGGCAGTGTATTTACTCGAAAACGGATTAATACCAAATCTTGCAGTATTGCACACGACTCGTCGTGCTCCCTGTGAAATCGATTTCAAGCAGCCGAGAGGGAATTTTTTTCAAGTCACGTGTGCAACAGAAGCGTAAAGCAGTACCTGATGTAAGCAAGAAGAGATGGCAGACCAGGCTGCCAGTACTTTATGGTGAGCTGTCACATCGCTGAGGGAGGAACACGTGAAGACGGCAGGGGGCGATTTCATCGGAATCATTTCACGCTTTGACGCTGGCTGGCCCCAAACGGCCACGTGGCACGTCGAGCAAAGCCGTCGGCTTGCATTGCAAGGGCCGCGGTCAAATGGGAATGAGCCTGGCGAGATCATCCCACTGGCATTACATTTCCAAGTATAGTCCCGCCCCCCCCCCCCCCCAAAAAAAAGACAATGTTTATTTGTGAGTTTCCTCCTCCTCTTTCCTTCGTGTCTGGGTTTTAGAGGTCAACCCCCCCGCCCCCCCCAAAAAAAAAACAGTCATGCATGAGGCCCGGAGGCATCCTACTGTACCTGCCAATAAAATACACGTCGGTTCACAAACCAGAGAACAACAACACGAGGAAGGCATCAGTGGAATAGAAGGAGACAAGTCTTGTTTTGTTTGTTTGTTTGTTTTAATCTTCCACAGGCTACACTCACTCTCGCGCACCCATCACTGCATCCCACGCAGGAGTCTTCAACAGTGATCTTTTTTTTAAATGCTACAAAAATAAGAGGAAACAGGGAAGGAGGTGCTTCCCCTTGTTTGTGTGTGTATTTATGTTTGTGTGAATGTATGTTTGTGTGTGCATGCCTTGTGTCTTTTTCTACATATAATCTGCAACTCACAAGAATTTAGTGGGAACAAAAGTGATGTTAGACCTGGACTATTACTTTAGAAAGCTCCAGTGCAATGGCGCCTTGTGTTGCGACACAGTCCACTAAAATGGCCGACATGAACACTACATATTCAGAAAAATGCCATCAAGTAATTATTTCCATACATTTCCTTTGTAAAAAAGACACTCTTTTAAAGCAACCTAAAAAAAATAAAAAATGTCAGTTTTCTACTAATTACTGTGTACCTTTTGCATGAAGTCCTACTCAATTCTTGGGAGAACAGGCTGTTGTGTGTCTGCAAGTATGTGTGTTCACAGTGCTTTGCTCTTATATGTTCACTTCCCAGCAAAAAAAACCCTTTTGCCATTAAACTCAGTCCATGAAGGCTCCCATCAGAGAGGACCGCATGTGTGTGCGTGTGTGGCTGTGTGTACTGTATGTGTTTCTGGTGCTACCACACATGCCACAGTCCACGCACTTCCCTTTATACTGGTTTTATGAGCCAAGACCAGTTTCAGTCTGCATTAACGTCCGTTGTGGTCCGGTCGAGTCTCTCAGATGGTTTCTGGTTGGTTTCACCCATTGCAGCCGCCATTCTGGACCCCCCCCCCCCCGCCCCTGAACCACCACATGGGGTGAGAGTGCTTTAAAATGTCTCAGGAGACCGAGAGTGGCGGCAGGGTGGTTCTGGTTCCCCCCATGAAAAAATACATCATCAATACAAACAGAGTTGTTCTGAGGGTTTCACAGTGGTCATGCAACTTGAGTGTCGCCACAAAACCCTAGCTCCCAGACCCTAGAACCCGTTCCCCAGAAACCACTACCCATAACCCGCCGATCAACTGTCTGAGAGAAGAAACCACATTTGTAACAATACACAAACACAAAGAGGTGGGTGACCAGTGGTACATTCATACAGGAGTAAAGTCATGGTTCCAGAAGTCACCCGACCTGTTGGACTAAGACAAGTGCAGACTGCGCCTGTGCTGCGAGCAGGCGGTGATAAATGCTTTTGTTTAGAAACAACAAACGAGACAAGAACACATCCCACCTGAAAATATACACCTCACCAGACCCACCCGGTAACCCTCCCACAGGCTATGGTTAAAGTTGTCATCGTGTGTGCTCACGTGATCTGGATCTGTTTAGTCTACAGCAAGAATTTGATTAGGTTGTAAAAATGCAGGCAGGTCTACTTGCGCTTCAGGCTTTGGGAGTACAAAAACTCTTCTGTGCGTCCAGGCCGACCTTCTGGATGGATGACAAGTTTAATCATGTCCATGGGTACATCTACCTTGTCACTGGCCAAGAGTCTATAGTCACATCCAAAGAAGATCCTGATACAAGTGAAAGGACATTTCCCAGAGTGCAAGATATCCGGTTCACCCTGCAGACTTGCCAGGCCTGGGAAGGGTGTCCGTGGTTGGGCCATGGAGGGCGGGGAGGGGGGCTGGCAGTGGTGGTGGCTGGTGGTCGCATTGTAGATAAGTGGAGGTGGGAGGGAAGGTGGATGGGGAGGGTCAAAGGGCTTCCCTGAGGAGGGTGGTGGAGTTTAGAGGGACAGCCAGCCCGGCCTGGCATCCCGGGGCGGGAGCTCCAGGAAGAGGGGCAGTGAGCGGGTCACAGCCAGGAGAAGAGTCCCAGCAGCAGCCAGGCCAGAGTGGCTACTGGGGCCGCGGAGTCTGGCCTCCAGCTCAGACCGCCACCGTCAGTCAGGAAGGGCTCTGGAGAATCGTATCCCGAGCCATCTGAAACACAGAGACGAGAGGCGACAAAATATCCGATCTGACTGAGATTGAAAGGCGAAGATAAACGGGTTTGATTTCAGTTGAATTGTGTTTCTACCACGGGAGGACAGAATAGAACAGAAATACACAGCTCAAAGGTTTGGGATTTATATTTGATTCACTCTATTTTAGTTTAGTTTTTATCATTGTATTTTTTTTAAGTTCATAAAATAAAATATCTTTGTGACTAGCTCATATGTGTAGGGCGCAACAGTACACCTTGTTTTAGTTCCACAAGAACAAAACATGTGACAAATTCCTTTTAATCATTCCTGTAAAAATACCAAACAGTTCTGCTGGCATCTATGCTAAAGTCATTGGTTCTTCATGTTTTCTACTGACTGGTCGAGCGCGTAGTTAGGGTTATATATATCGCAAAGGACTCTTTATCTTTAGTCGGACACGTACTGTACCTTATACTGAGGAGCTAGCCTTTAGCAGCTGATCAGCTGTCAACTTCCACCACTACCGACAGTGCATTTTATTTCCAGCAAATTTGAGTTGTTTGATGTTTGATGATTAGCTAACTTTTTGGGATGTCAAGGTATGTACGTAGTCTAGCTGATGCAGTTATCGCCGTACTTCCTACCCCCGCCAGATCGGGATTTAAACCAGTTCCAAACTGAATTGAAGCGTACCGCTTGATGAAAACACAGGGGCGCGAGTGTGAAAACGCAAGTTGCGACTCTTTGCCTTCAACGGGCGAGGCAAAGCAGAGTGTGAAGACGACTGATGTGGGAGGAGGCGACAGCAGCGGAGCTCTGTGGGGGGTTTAACCAACCTAATTACAGTTTAATCACAGAGACTCGCCGAATCTGGAGCAGCGAGCTGACATACACACACATACACACTTGTAAATCCACCCTGTCAGTACTTCACACACGAGACAAGGCTGCAACCATGGACAGATTTCACTCAAGAATTACAGCAATGGAATTGATGTTGTTTCAGTAATTTGGGAGGAAGGGTAACTAACCATCCAAGGCCGAGAAAGCTTGTGCACAACCCCCGCCCTTTCCTCCCCCTGACATCTCCAAAGTGTGTCACCATCAAGGGAGACGAGTTACCAGGCAGGTTCGATGCTGCATGTCGAACTCGGCTTCAAATGTGCCTCGCTGGTAGACTTTCAAAATAAGAGTTGCGTAACAGCTTCCTGGCATCCGACCTACATTCACCGCGTTCCTCCATCGGGTTATTCCCCCCCCCCCCATCACCCCACACTACATACAACACAATCAAAGACAAAATTAGAGACACGATGAATTATAGTTATATTGTGCTTTTGCTTACTGGAGTGGTGCCTTGAGATACAAGTTTAATTCGTTCTGTGACCACGCTCAAAAGTCAAAACACTAAAAAACTCTCAAATCATATTTCACTATTGAAATGAATGTAAATGCCATTAATCCGTTCCAGCCTCCCATATCGGCCGCCCATATCAGAAACCGCCAATGCCAACATTTATGTACATGTTTATGGACAGAAAATAGAATAGAATAAGCCTTTATAATTAGTGACATAGGCACTTCAATGACAAAAATGAATTCAGTAAAAAAAAAAGTACTTTTCTTAAAAGAGGGTTGTTTGTTGTGGGTAATGGGTAAAATTTCAAACACTTGAAAACACTTTTCAAACTTTGAAAACCAAATTAAAATCCTCAAATTTTTTTATTTTTTTTTGTGGTGGTGGTGGGGGGGGGGGGTGTTTTTAAAAAAAAAAAAAAAAAAAGAAATCTCTGACCCTTTTTACCTGATCACTATTTGCTTTTTAAAAATTATATATATTTTTTAAAGAATTGCATGGCGGACTTCACCATACACTCTTTCGGGCTAAATATAGCCCACGGGCCATAGGTTGCCCACCCTTTGCCTGGCTTCTCCGAGAATCAGAGCGGACACCTTGGGCCGTGCCATTCTACCAGACCACTTGCGTCCCTTTAATTTCAGAGCGATAGCCAATCAAGACCAAGTGTGTGTGTGTGTGTGTGTGTGTGTGTGTGTGTGTGTGTGTGTGATGACTTACCAGGAGGTCTGACATACACTTTTAGCTTTAGACACGCTCGGCCCACGTGGTTCGGATGGGGAGACGCTGCAAAAAGATCGAAAGCAGCGATCACCAAAGAGATACAGCCGTCCGACTGCCATTATTTGCGAACACGCAATTCCCCAAAACTATCATAGACAGTCACCAACGACGGATAGCATAGACAAGCGCCACGGTTGCACCATTAATTTAGCGTAAAGAGTACATCACCGCTCGGTCATTTGTCTTAATTGGACGCTCGCGCAGTCATTAATGACGTTCACGAAGATTAAACACACCGAGGCATTAACGTAAATTCCGGTGTATCACCATCTTTCCCATCCACCTGAAGTGACTCCGGATGAGAATATGGACGGGAAATCTGCGCGGATCCGAGCCCTTCTTTCCCGTCTTAAGTGGCGAGCACCGTGCTGAAGCGGCTGAACGCCTCCAAAATGTCGAGAAGTAACTTCAAAGGCCAAATGGAATTGAATCTCCATAATTAGTCCCACCTGACTCCATGCAAAATGTGTTGTCGCCAGCGCTTTGTATGAAAAGTTAAGTGCAAAATCACATTAGAAGCAACGAGAGCAATGCAGCAATGCTTTGTAGAGAGATTCCACAGCGCCAAGGGAAGGAACGTAGCGTACTTATCTGCATCTTTTTTTTTCTCGCTAAAAAGAAGGCATATTACTGTTCAAACTGTTCGTGCTGTACCTCTTTGCATCGTTCCTTTTCCTAAAAAGAAGACGCACTATTCATGTGGCACAGACAAGACAAACTGTGGATGCACTTCACTATTTGATTTAAGATGTTATATACTGCATTACTGTTCAAACTGTTACTGCTGAGCTTGTTTGAGTTGTTTGTTTCCTAAAAAGAATAAAAGCTGCTGATGTTGCACTTTCCTAATGAGAAATGTTTGCACCTGTCATGTACAACCGTTCAGACTGTGACTTTTGCACTTGTCTGTGTCACTCATTTCTTAAAATGAACACAAACTTTTGATGTGGCACTTCCCTAAAAAGTAAAGATTTAAGCCGTCATATATCACTATTTAAGTGTTGCTGTTTGACTTATCTGCTTCCTAAAAAGAAGACATGATTGATGTTGTACTTTCTGGAAAAAAAAAGAGCTGTTTTATCACTGTTTAAACTGTTACTGTTGCACTTGTCTGTATTGTTTGTTTCCTAAAAAGAAGACAACCTGTTGATGTCGCACTTTCCTGAAAGTAAAATACTTAAGCTGTTATATAAATTACTGTTCCAAGTGTTATTGTTGCACTTGTCTGCGACATTTGTTTCCGAAAGAGAAGACAACCTGTTGCTATTGCGCTTTCGTAAAAAGATTCAAGATTATTTTAGATTTTATTGTATACATACAATTTGTTTATTTAGGGGGGCTTCCACCACTGATCGTCATGTAAGGCACATGATTTTCTCTCAGTGTAGCGATTATCACGACACTACTGGTATCACCTCACCCCTCCGAAAAATTCCACTTTTATTCCCCACCCCTCCCGTCTTCTCTAAAATCTTATCAGCTCTCCGTCCCGCTGCTTCCCTTTCCCGGCACATCCACAATGGCGACGTGTCCTGAAAGCCCATTGAGAGTCACTCAGCCTCATCAGAGGGCAGCTGGGAGAGCGGAGGGCGTATCTAACCTGTCAACATGTCCGCCAAATGACAAACACACACACATGCACACACACATGATCGAGGCACCTGGTCATGAATCACCGGGGAGAATCAATGTTGTTGTTGTTGTTGTTTTAAAAAAAAAAATCAGAAACATAAAACACACACACACAGAAAAATGCTGCTGGAGCACATCAATACAGACCTGTGTTTGTGTGTGTGCGCGTGTATGTGTGTGCGCGTATGTGTGTCGATCTGCATGTCAGAGAGCAAAGTGCATGTCTGCTTGTCAAGATGATGGACACGGCCTTTCACGCACTCACAAACACTTGACAACCGACCCCGCGACTCCCCCCACCGAGTCCACTCAACTCCTGCACACACTTCTGCCTTTTTTTTTGGGGGGGGGGAAATACTACGCCCGAAGCCCTCAGGCATCTGGGTAATACAATAGCAAAAGTCGGCGACTATACAACTCCATGGGGCCCAGCAGGCCAATTGGAAACAAAAGTATGTGTGTGCGTGCGTGGATTGAGAAAAGTGCATCGGAGGCATTCTGTGGTTATCTTTTAATTTCTTAGCATTCACTGAAATATGTAACAAATAGGACTTTAGAATTGTACATTATGGACATTTCTTTCGGTTCCTTCTGATTTTAATTTGTACTCTTTTTTTTGTATTTGTTTTGGATTTTGAAAAAAATAACCATCAATCTTTTGCCAATTTAATTTGACATTTTGACATTTTTTTTTTTTATTGTGCGAAATCATACTTTTTTTCTGCTTATGTGAGCATTTTAAATTATTGCCATTTATTTGATCATCTTCAGTTAGTCATGTATAAACTCCTTTATTGTAAAAAAAAAAAAAAATCACAACATACTTTTCTAACTCATGCAACTATAATATTTTCCATTATTATTGTTTATTTCAGCATTTTGTATTACGATTATATTTGTACCAATTTGATTTAATCTCATTTAGATCATTTTTTATTTTTATTTGACTTCAGCATTTTCCATTACTATCATTTACATACCGATTTAATTTAATCTCCAATCTTCCATGATGATCAATTATTCTATTTTATTCAATTTCAATGGGTTAGTGCATTTTTAATGAATATGCCAGAGGATAGTTTACTTATAGTAACATCCAGGAATCATTTGTTAGGTAACATCAGGAGACTTTATTAAACTTACGTGTCTCTGTGAATTATTTCCATGTATTTGTGTATGAATTTATTCTTTTAGCGGTGCAGAAAATGGATGGATGGATGATATTTTGAAGGGACAGTGCATTTCAATGATCAGAAGCTCACCAGGCGTTTTTGAAGAACCATTTAAGTGTTTCCAAACAAGTCTTGAAATCACTCCATCAGCAAACCTTTTAAAGTGATTACCCCGGCATTGCTTTTTTTTTTTCTTGTAGTAAATTTGGAATTGACAGTGTGAGCGACGGGTGGGTGCGGTGGGTTGGTGGGTGTTGGTGGTGACGGGACCCCCCCCCCCCCCATCTGTGACACTAACAGCTCTGTTGTTAAAGCGCACCAACACAGATAATAAGAAAATGATTACAAACTGAGTTCACTGAGGAAAAGCGGCGAGAGAAAGAAAGATGGCAGCCGTGTTTATGTCCTGCGAGTGCAGAGTTGCTTGTGTTGATTGCATATTTACATAATGTTTACAAATGCATGCAGAGCGGCAGCGTGCATAACAAACACGCATGCATGCGTACACTCACACACACACACACATACATATAAACGCGGGATGTCAACAGTAGTGCCACATAAAGATAGCACGACAAGCATAAACACACACACACAGACTAATCGAGGTGGGATGTCATGTCATCGTTGGTGCCCCACAAAGATAGAAAGACAAGAAAGCACAAACACACCAGTCAAGGTGGGATGTCAAGGGTGATGCCGCACAATGAAAAACACACACACACACACACACACACACGCACGCACGCACGCACGCACGCACGCACACACACACAGCAGTATATGGTGCAGCGACATACAGATGTAGTAGTACTCGTGTCCGGGCCTGAACTCGAAGCCCAGCGAGAAGGGCGTGAAGAGTTGGAACTTCTCGGAGAACCTCAGCGGTCCGTCGACCCCGCTGGGTCGGTTGCACTCCCAGCGCTTGAAGCCGCGCAGCCTGTGCTGACAGGAAGTGTAGCCCTCCTGGTTGACCATGAACAGGATGTAGCGCTCCATGCGGCCGTGGTTGGGCGGGCTTTCGTAGTAGGGGCAGTAGATGTCCAGGTAGTCGTTGATGTTCACCGCCACCCGGTACTCTCCGTGCCAGAACCTGAACCCACACATGATTGCAATCTGGTTATTCCTGAGGCAGCCTGCGGGAATCGTTCGAGACAAATATAGTACAGTGTACATTTGTTACAAAAGTGTAAATATTTATGTGTATTGCATTCCAGGAAGCAGTGACTCTTATTGTGCAACTCACGTCACATATTGATTTATGATGATCATTTGTTTCTATATTTCATATTTCCCATTATTATTTATGTACCAACTGAATTAAAATTTTTATTTTATTGGATGACATAAGAAATCTTATGGTGTTAGCTCATCCCAAAAATCCAAAGAAAAAGCCAAACACTCCTTTGTTGAGATTTGCTGATGATGCTTTAAAGCCAAAGTTTTGTTTGAACTAGTTTTATTTTCATTATATCCCATGCCAGACAAATATTGCAAAATTCAAACACATTGAAGTGAAAAGTCGTATCCAACATGCTTTAAAAAAAAAATCAGTTTCTTTGACATCCCGACACCATGCCAGAATTCTTACTCCGCTATGAATGCACCCGGCAGCTCCAGGTCACGTCAATAAACACTTTCAAACAAACAAACAACAACAAAAAAACTCACAGCAGCCCAAACAAACTGGTGGAGACTTTTGATTAGAAGAAGAAAAAAAATCAATGAGGTTCCCTCGCGGCAACAGTTTGCACAGTTTAGGTGTAATAAAGCGACGACTTCATTGGAGCTTATTCGCATGTGAAATGGAAGCAGGACCGGCCGAGGCAGACGTGATGAGCCGACGGGGGTAAGGACGATACAAGATGCGGAGCGGCTAAGTTCCTCCGTCTGGCGTGGAGAAGAAATTTGAAATTCCAAAACATAAAATACACAGGATCTATAACATGTTCCAATTAAAATGTACAAGTGAAATGACATGCTGTATTTTTTTTGGCCCATTTTGAGTACTATTACATATTTAAATAAAAAGGAATTCAAAATGGAAAAACACAATAATGCATCCTGCACGAGATAAATGACTTACGTATGTCACAAGAAATCTTCTGGAAAAAAAAATTTGCGAGATGGGGAGAAAAATGACTGCATCCTGCACGAGTAAAATGACTTCTATCCGAGAGAATATCTTCTGGCAAATATATTTTTTTGGGGGGGGGGGGGGGGGGGGGGGATTTTACATTAGTGTTACTAACAAACTACTGGAACATATTTCAATAAAAATTGATTAACAATGAAAAACCCAATAAAACCAACAATAAATTGAATGCGCCGGCACGGTGGGCGACTGGTTAGCACATCTGCCTCACATTTCTGGGGACCGGGGTTCAATCCCCGGCCCCGCCTGTGTGGAGTTTGCATGTTCTCCCCGTGCCTGGGTGGGTTTTCTCCGGGTACTCCGTGGTAGGTTGATTGAAGACTCTAACTTGCCCGTAGGTGTGAATGTGAGCGCAAATGGTTGCTTGTTTCTATGTGCCCTGCGATTGGCTGGCGACCAGTTCAGGGTGTACCCCGCCTCCCGCCCGAAGATAGCTAGGATAGGCTCCAGCACCCCCGCGACCCTAGTGAGAAGCGGTAAAGAAAATGGATGGATGGATGGATGGATAAATTGAATGCATCCTGCACAGGTGCAAAATAACTGGTGTCTTCTGATTTGCCCATTTTGAGTACTCATACTAACACACAATTTGAAAATATTGTCATTAATAGGGATTCAAATGAAGATAAAAAATCTATGCATCCTGCATGAGTAAAATGACTTGTACATATCCCTTTTGACTACTTTTATTAATTCACAATTTGAAATATGAAAAAATGTAAATTGTAATTAATTAAAAATAAAAAAACTCAATGCATCCTGCATGAGTGAAATAATATCCCACAGAACATCATATTGGAATTGTGTTCAGGCATGGGCATTTTGAGGGCTATTACTAATGCCTAATTTGAGCATAATGTAATTAAAGTTGATTAGAAATAATAAAAACAAAATTTTCCACGCATCCTCCATGAGTGAAATGACTCATACATATCCCACGGGACATCATCTGGCAAGACATTTTTTTGCCCATTTTGATGACTATTAACACACAATCTGAACAGATTCCAATTGAAATGGATTCATTTCAATAATTAATAATATAATAATTTCAGTGCTTCCTGCACAAATAAAATGACTTTTATGTATCCCACATGTAATCTTTGGCATCAAAGTTTTGGGCCCATTTGGGGTGGTCTTACTAACACACAATTTGAACATATTAAAACTGATTAACAATGAAAAAAAATAAAAATAATTCAATGCATCCTGCACGGGTGAAAAATAGCTAACTTGTTTCCTCAAATGTTAGCCATTAATAGGAATCGTTTGCGGCTATCAATGTGCCTCGTGAAGCATTATTTACTGCTCAAGATCAAGTCCGCAATCAAAGTGAAGGTTCTTAAATAAATTCACCTCTTTTTTTATTTAAAAAAATATATATTTTTTTTTTATCCTTGACAGGTATTGATCGGTCGTGATGGAAACATCGAGTCTGGTTATTCAGCTTTTGGAGGAATTATCCTTCTAAAAGAAATGACGGTCACGGCTCTCCCAAAGGGCGAACGGTGGAAGTGAGTTGGATGTGAAATAAGCGCCTTCACGCCTCGCCGGGCGAGTCGTAAGGGGAACGCAGCAACGGATCATTTGGAGGCATCGATCCGCCCGTGGGGAGCTGAGTTCAATTCTCTCGGCTCTCCCAATCAAATCCCATTAAAAGCACTTTGGGGGAAATCTGTAAGGAAGGAGAAGAAGCGGGACAATAGCAGAAGAGAGAGGATAATGAGATTGCACGGAATGTGAGAAGGAAGCAGATGGGATAAAGGTCCCCACCCCGCCCCCCGCCGCCCCCCTTTCGTTCATTTCAATTTGTGTTCATTTGAGTGACTTTTCCATTGCGCCTCTTGATTGTAATGTGTGGAAGTACGCAGTCAATTAGCCACTCAGTGAAGTGGATTCTGCTATGAAGACGCCTTAGCACCTATCTTACTTTTCAGTGAAATATAATTTATTATATTTCTACCGATTCACTTGTCAGTAAACTAAGAATAAGAAAAACATGAAAAAACAAAAGACACTTTTGGCGAGTGGAAGAATAAGAACAATTGAAGGCTCATTTCCCAAAATCTGATTTAATTGCCGGAATAATACAAACAATCAAAGCACCCAAAAATGTGATTTAAATGCTGGAATAATAAGACAAAAAAGATGAATTTGTGCCCTCAAAAAGTGATGTTACTATATTAATAATAATGGGCCATATTTTCCCATTCATGCATTTTCTTTTTTTTTTTTTTTTTTTTTTTTTTTTTTTTTTAAACGTCTGGCTTGTGCACTTTCCAGCTAGATTCCTGACATGCTCTGGCACATGATTTTGTTGCCAGAATATTGATAAGAAGTAAACACCCAATATGTGAATGAGTTGTCGTAATAACAATCATAAGAATTATAGTAATGAGTCTGTTTCTTGTTCTGCATTGCTAAAATGCTGACAATATCGAGTAAGTGTGCAGCTCAGCGTGCGTTCTGGCCCACGAGTACGCGCGCGTCATTTGGAATGAAACGCACAAGCCGCTCGGCCCGGAAAAACGACACGAGAATGCACTCGCACTTAAGTCAGCGCTCGTGTGTCATTGGCATGGCCTTCTTTTAACATGCAAAAGTGTTTCAAGCGCACACTTTTTTTTTTGTCTTCCCGGCATACAATTAATCAAGCCCTCAGAGGACACGCAAGTGATAAGAGTAGCTAAGTAGTTAGCGGTAGAACTAGCCTAGTCTGCATCTTCACTCTTTGTCAAACAGTACAAACAAAAGAGATTCAAATGAAGGAAAGCAATCAAAAAGTATCAGAATCAAAGCCCTTTGTCCAAAAAAATGTCGATACCGTGTGAATCCAGTTTTGAGCCTCAACTCAACAAGAGCAGTCACAGAGGATCACAATTTAAAATTCTTCGTTCACAAAAAGTTGAAAAGTCTACTTTCTGAGCACTTGCTCTAAGAAAACAAACAAACAAACAAAACTTTTCCAAACTCTGCCGTTGAAAACTCAAGTGTGGATGGAATTATTTTAGGTTTGGGAACATTTATGTTCTCCAGCTGTCAACTTAAAAAAAAAAAAAAAAAAAAAAAAAAAAAGTTGGTACAGTTGGACATTTGAGTTGTACCTCTGCAGGCGTAAAAATTCCTGCCGGGAGTGTTTGCGGTGCTGACACTAATGAGCATCACTCTCGCTCTCCATAAAATGTCACCAATCTACTTGCCAATTCAGTGACAGAACAGGCACACTTTTCCAAATTTTTAGGGGAAAATGCAAATGTTCATCTCGTTAAAGTGAGTTTTTGGCAAGAAGAAGCGAGGCTCCAGGCTCTTTTTCCCCAATGTGTGTTAGTGTTACATTGCTGCGAGGGCCTGTCACTCTCCATGTCAATTAACTCCACGCTTTCATCTCATCTTCCATCGCTCCTCGACATCATTTACTGGCTAATGTTCTTTCCTCCTACTGGCTTCCTTACTGCGCTAACGCATCGGCGTCTTTTCTCACTGCCGCTTCCACTCTGTGACTCATCGCCCCGCCTCGTCGTCATCCCCGCTGTCCCGACCCTCAGGCCTTGTTCCATTTATTTTTTACTAATCTTTCAGCTTGTTGACTTGTCTGTATTAATTAAACGCGTCTTTCGGAAACTAACAATATGACATGAACGCGCCCCCTGGTCCAGAAATTGATAAATGATGTAATCAGGTCAAAAACATAATAAATAAATGTGTTGATTCTGGACTGAAAGAGCAAATTGTATGATTGATTTTAAATTGAAATTGATTGAAATGAAGTTGTCCAAATAAAATAAATGAGGGATCAAAAATGGCTTTGTCAGCGGTAGGGTCATTTTTGTCACTTGGAACAACTTTTAAGTAGTCCTAATAAGATAAACAAGGAATCCAAAATGGGATTTTTTTTGTGCATCGCTTTGCCATTAAAGGCTAATTTTCTTGCATGCTTTTAGAATCTTCAGTCAACCTACCATGCATGTTTTTGGGACGTGGGAGGAAACCAGAGTACCTGGAGAAAACCCACACAGGCACAGGGAGAACATGCAAACTCCACAAAGGCCGGGATTTGAACCCCGGTCCTCAGAACTGTGAGGCGGATGTGCTCGTCCACCGTGCCGCTGGGAGACTTGTCGGGAGAAACAAATGAGGCATTTTTTGATGTGTCGTGTTGCCATTTTAGGCCAACCTTTACTGCATGCTTTGAATGTGGAAAATGTAGCACCAGCTGGTGGACAAATCTAAAAAATAAAGTCACCCAAATAGAAATTTGAACATAAATTACAATTTGCTCAGTTGCCCTTCGAGCTAGTCATCAACATCAAAGCAACACGAATGGCTTCACGCCGCATGTGGTTCAATGGCCGCCAGTCAAACATGACCCACCCAATCATACATCAGACAAGCCACACAAGGGTGGAATTAACATAACAAAGCATGTCATGGACAATCTCCTCTCCCTCCAAGGGCAGCTGTCACCCAATGGGTGGGGGGATATGGTGGCTAAACTCCGCCCCCCCCAGCAGGTAAACACTCGAAGGGGCAGACGAATGGACGACCACGAGCATCCAGACAAAACAGACGAGAGGGGAGCAGACCCCACAATTCTGTGGGAGTTCCCATCACAGTCAGAACGGGCGAGTTTGGATCGGTATCGACGTGATCGCAACGCGAGGACCAGCTGATGGCGCCGTTCCAAGATGGGAATTTCTCAAAAAGCATCCCCACCAGCCACCCCGCACACATGTCATGCGTCCACGAGTCCATGTTAAGCAACCCGCTCTACTTTTCATTCCGGCCGCTTTATGTATTTATTTTTGCCTTTATGGAAACATCATGCTGGCTGTCAATCAACATGCCTTGCCAGTATTTGATGGAGAGTGTACACAATCCAATGAGAATCCAATACAACAGTGCTCGACATTCCAAAATGAGACAACCACCCATAAGTGACAATATAGGAAAAATAATGACATTGTATAGTATTGTGTGTGTGTGTGTGTGTGTGTCTAACCCTAACCCTAACTCACACTTCAAAGGAATCCAATTAACATTCCATGTTGGCAGTGGCATGACAACCTGAACATGTGAAGGCAATCACGCATTTAAACAAGAGTTTGAAGGTCAGCAGTGTTTGTCATGTTTCCCGTCTCCGCTCCCTGACTGTCAAATCAATTTGAGACTTGGGAAGCGGGAATTTTCCCGTAAAGTTCGTGACCTGCAGGTAAAACCAAAATGTTGTCACGCCACCTTCCCAGGAAATGAGATTAGCAGATGTGAGACTCTCGCAAGGGCTTTAAAGCCTCTTATTTTGTCTCAGTTATGTAAAATGTGGAGAGTTGTTAGGGTACCAAACTAGACAACCTATTCTACTTGGTAGCACACTCCGTTGGGGTACCAATCAAAAGGTATACGGCTTTTTGACTGCATAGTACTGAGGAAAACTTGGAAATCCATGTCACGTTAAACGCATCAGCTGGAACGAGACATGCTAACAAAAAACCACAACGGAGGAGTATAACAGCGCACCATTGAGAGATAAGGTACAGCAACAGGGTAAGCTAACGATAGCTAACAAACAACAACAACAGAGCAGAACGAAGCCCTCGTGTATTTCCAGAGAAAGTCTATCCGAGAGGAGACTGAGGGCGGTGAGAAAAGAAAAGGAGACTACGGAGTGCCATACCGCAGCATGTGCGCTAAGCCACAGCTTCAAGCTAAGCTATTGTTACCGTGAGTGCTTATTTATATAGTTAGTGGCATGATGTGAAGAAATTATCTCGACAATTTGTCAACAACATTTGCAACATTTTCCACTTAATTGGACAAACGGACGCCTTCGATCAAACACGGAAAGCGAAACAAAATGCCTCCTCGTGCTCTTCTTCCTCATCTTCCTCGCTGTGTTCACATCTTGAAGTAATCCAACTGCGCCCAAATCCGCTTCTCTCATCTTTTCCCCCTGCCACTGATCTGCCTAAATTCTAACACTACACACGCGAACACACACATGCGCGCACACGCACGCACACACACTCACACACATACACACACACACACACACACAGACACACACACACAGACACACACTATTCCTCCCCAATCCGCTCTGGTCTGCATACATTACACTCTTTAGAAAGCTACCCACCCAAATTTTCTTTTTTTCTTATTTTCCATCCATCCAGTTACTCTTGCGCGTTTCCTCATTTGGGACAATTGGTGGAGCCTATCCCGGCTGACTTTGAGCGAGAGGCTGGGCACACCGTGGACCGGTTGCCAGACCCAACATAGACTGACAAAACAACAAAATAGTTCATCGGGGGGCAAGAAGTGGAAGGCTTTAGACTGGCCAAGTCAATTTCCAGACCTAAACCCGACAGAGTATGCATTTTACCTGCTAAAGAACTAGAAGGGTGCAACCCCCCTCACAACAATCCATTCATCCATTTCCTCGAATCAGCTTTGATAGGCTCCAGGAGAGGCGGTACAGAGAATGGATGGAAGGATAAAACCTGGTTTGATCATGTGACGTTCCGCTTATAGCGAACTGCTGGTATCTTGAAAACCTTGTAACTCAAGGCATTTGCATCTCAAGGCACCACTGTAATTTGATTTAGGAGGCTTGCTTTTTTTTTTTCTTTTAATTTCTCTCTCCATCCATTTTCTATAGCCGGATGTTGATGTTGACTTTGGGTGAAAGGTGCAGTACACCCCTACACAGGTCACTAGCCAATCGCAGGACTCAGACAGAGGACCATTCACACTCACATTCACACCTTTGGATAATTTGGAGTCTTCGATGAAGCTATCATGCAAGTTTTTGGAAAGTGGGAGGAAGCTGAGGTACGTGCCAGCCACAAGTCCACTGAAATCAGTCAAGCCTCTGGTCTGATTGTTGTTTTCCCTCCACAACTCTCGCCTTCATATTTGTGTCGTCTCTCTTCATGCCGTCGTCCTCTACTTCCTGCTCTCGCCGTTAATTTTCTCCCCCTCCATCTGCCATCGCTCTCTGAGCGTTAATCAGCGCGTTCAAGCACCGTGACCAAAACAAGTCTACAAGAGCCCGAGACGCACACACAAATGCGCTACTAGAAACTAGCATACTGTCGCGTAAACAACCCTCCATTGTGCTGATGACTTGAAGCTATGGCTGATGGAGCTCCTTTACTACAGTATACCCTTGGCCGTTCGCAAATCAACAGTTGCACATTTTCCTGTAGAACATCACTAAAATTAACAGGAAGCAGAGTGGTAGACATCCCAAGATGATGCATAGAAAATTATGGATCGCTCTGGGCAGTGGTGGTAGTTATCTGATTCACTGATCATCTGCTAACGGCTAGCTGCTCAATGTAAGGTACAGGCGCTAAACGTTAAGAGTCATTTGAGATGTATGCATTTAGAAAATGACACTCCTGTATTAATGTATCAGCGAGTCACATCATACATCATAAAATGGCGACTAGTGAAGTAGTAATATGTATTTTTATGGGTTGCAAAGCGAGGGCATGCCAGCGTCCTTACACTTCCAGGGTATTTTTTTCAACGACCGTCAACAAAAGAGGACATCTCAATCATAAATGGAAAAAAAACAAAAAAAACACGATCAATGAATTCAATCTAACAATAACATTATATATTATATATTTTTTAACAATATTATACACATGTTCATACTGCTACTCGGGTGCACTGTGTATGTGTATGTACTGTGCATGAGCATACACCATAGAAGTGCCCCCTGTGAACTTGTGCTCAGGGACAATTTTTTATATTTTTTATGCACACCATGTGTGAGTGCGTTTGTATGCAATGAAAGGAAGGGCTAGAGGCTGCGTGTGTGTGTGTGTGTGTGTTCCTTTCTTCGTGTGCCGCCAGAGTGCAGGCCTATTTGTAGATGAGCTTCAGGGTCAAGGTTTGGCCACCGGTGGAAAAAAAGCTGTGTTCCCTTTTAAAAGGAGATAAAAAAGCTCACAAAAGAAGACCCTTTGCCATCTTTTACACTTTAACCCTCGCTCTGCCATGAGGCCACCCTCCCGTTGGAATTTGCATTAATGTCGGGTTGTGCCGCACTTCAACATACTTCTTTGACAACGATTTAGACACTGGTTTGGCGGCATCTTGGGGCATTTAAGAAAGAGAAACAAAAATAGGGCATAGATTCCAAAGAAAGTCTGCAAGCCTGCTGGCGGCTAGTAGCTAATAGCTAGTAGCTGCTACCGGGCTCGCGGACCGCTGTTGGGGTCATCGAATACTCCACAACCTCGCACCATACGCCACGTGTAGCGCCACACGGTAGAGACACCTCAGGGAAATATAACTGTTTATTACGTTCGCTAGCCCGCGAGCTAATCAGCAAGAAAGCTAACTAGCTAGTGAGCTCGCTAGACCGGCAGCGGGGTCATCTAATACGACAGCACCTCGCTCAGTATTGTTGTATGCAGGTCCCCACATAACTGAGACACGTCAGGGAAACAGAATTGTTTATTAAACAAGAACATACTGTACAAACCTACAGTATTTGATTGACAGCTGAAAAATAAGTGGCGTGTGTTTTCAGCGCATTCAGTCGACATGCCCGCAGCGACTGACAGCTTGGAGGTGGGCTCTATTTTTCATGATTTTGGAGCCTCATTTTATATACTGTACTTGCTGTTTTCTTTTCATTCATTAAAATTTAGCAGGCTTGTTAATATACCCTTCTCTGGAGCGTGTCAAATTTATAAAAATTGTATTTTCACTTTACAGTGCCTTTAATGTTGCTGTGGGTCGCCGCTAACGCTAAAGCTAATGCTCTAATTAATGGCACGAATGCTCAACTCCAAAAAAAACGCTACATGTTTAATATTAAAAGGCTCCAAATTCGTCTTGATGCCTTGGAATCAGGAGATGATTTTTTTTTAGCGGGTCTGGACCTTGTCATGACTCAGATGCTGACTCCCAGGACTAAAATCCATTACCTGTTACATGCGTCAAAAACTGGAAGTTGTGTCAGAACGTCTCATTCTGCTCGTCTGTTTAGCGGGAGATAAAGCTCAACTGTCATCCGAGGTCGGATGTGCAGAAAACCTCAAGTCGTAGACTGACGTGCTTTGCTGCAAAGCTAACGCGACTCCAAATTAGACGTCATGCAGAGAGCGCAAATCTCCACCGGGCATGTTAGGAGTAAAATTAGCTCTACTTCCACTTAATTTATTCCCTTGTTGAGATAGCCTAGCATATAAACAAACCGCTAGCATTTGAATGTACCACACGGGTATGCCAGTGAAGTGTAAATATACCACTAGCATTTGAACCTTGACTTTGCATTTTTATATAACGAGAGGATTTGTTTGTCATGGTAGCGTTTTATCGTAACACGAACAATGTTACATATACCACTAGCATTTGATAGTAATAATGCCATCATTTGATCATAACACTAGCATTTTTTAAGTTTGTTGTTTAATATACCTGTGGCATCTAAATTCATTACTAGCATTTGTGCATTATGTTTCGATTGTAACACATATACCACTCGCACTTGATCGTAATGATAGCATTCGATTTTAACACCAATAATTTTGTTAAGTTTGTCGAAATAATATACAGTTGCATGCCATGTGAACCTATCACAGTACCCTTTACCATTGCCACTTTGACTCTGGATTTATCACTCGCAAATTAATCCACAATTAGCGTTTGAGTTTAGCATTAGCACTGGAACGTGTAACTAGCATTTGACCATAGCATTAGCATTAAAACCGTCTTATGGGACTTTTAAGGACACAATATTTAGCTTTATATTCCGTGCCTCATCACAATCTTTCAACAAAACAACACTAAGAGTGCCTCATCTCTGATAAAATGCAAACAAGGGGATGACAAATCAGATTTGAGTGCAATTCATCATCACTTTGCCTGTTTCGCAAGTGTCATATTTTCCATTTGAAGTGGTGGCGAAGGGAGGGGGAAGCTGTTAAAATGCTAAATGCCGCATTAAAGAATCAAATTCCGAAGACAGATAGCGTGAGTCTCAATGGTGATGCAATGTGAAATATGCAAAGTAATTGGCCCCAATTCTCTCTGCACCATCACCTGTTTGACGCCCGTTTCACGCACAAATGACGATTTAAAAAAAGTTCTGAGATAGGGAAAACCAGCACCACAGAGAAACCTCGCTTTTCGTGGTGTTTAAGTACCAAGACCTGACACGAATATCAAAATTTGCGAATGCTGGAGGCCCCTTGTAAAAATGTTCATCATTGCCTATATTAATTGAGACACTGAGAACTAGAGTGGGCTAACTACATTTTTGTCATTTTGCAGGAGAGCTATTTAAAGTTTTGTGCCTGAAATATAATCTGGGAGATTATATTTCCTTGGTGACTTGTATGGCAGTTATTACCATACTGGATACTTGTTTGAACAGAAATGTTCAAGCTACAAATCTATCAATATTTCATGAAGTGTAATAAATAACATTCACTTGCAGGTGCATTGTCTGGTACCCAAGCTAAAACTCTACATGGACCGGTACTTACTTTTGGACTTTTCTATCTCTGAACCTCTCTCTGGGATTTTTTTGTGGGAGGTGAAGCCTGGTTTCATGGCCGCGGCCATCTTGGAAATGGAAGTTGGCCCAGTGGGTACACTGATGAATCAGGAAAAGTGTCGAGCGCAATAATGGACGGCCTCCTATAAGTCCAAACGGGAACTAAACCTTGATTTAGACCAGCGTTCTTCTTAAAGATGTCTTTTCTCATGACAAAAATTTAGTTTGCCCACTCTAGTTCTCAGTGGCTCACTTCAAACTCCATCCATCCATCCATTTTCTGAGCCGCTTCTCCTCACTAGGGTCGCGGGCGTGCTGGAGCCTATCCCAGCTGTCATCGGGCAGGAGGCGGGGTACACCCTGAACTGGTTGCCAGCCAATCGCAGGGCACATAGGAACAAACAACCATTCACACTCACAGTCATGCCTACGGGCAATTTAGAGTCTCCAATTCATGCATGTTTTTGGGATGTGGGAGGAAACCGGAGTACCCGGAGAAAACCCACGCAGGCACGGGGAGAACATGCAAACTCCACACAGGCGGGGCCGGGGATTGAACCCGGGTCCTCAGAACTGTGAGGCTGACGCTCTAACCAGTCCGCCACCGTGCCGCCCACTTCAAACTCATCTTACAAATTTACCCTAAATAATATTTACAGATGATTTGATTTGGAAAAAATGCACCAGAACTGTGAGGATGCTGATGTGTGAATAAATAAACAAATGCAGGCTCGCAACCTGGAAAAATACCAATTACTACTTTCCTATTAGCCATTTGTGTAATATAAGTATTTTCTTAAGAACATAAGGAATTTTCTAAGTGACCCCAATCCTTTAAACGGAAATGTCCATTAGAATACTAACTCAAGGTGGTATGCTCACATGCTTGCGTTATGATCAAATGCTAGCATTTTGATCAAAATGCTAGCATTGCAATAAAAATTCTGTATTTTGCGCACTTTTACAGGCTCACAGTGACAGGCAGGTGGCGCTTGAACAACGGTTAAAAACGTTTTTTTTTAACTCTGCGCGATGCGGCTAGGTTGACATTCAAAACGGGGGAGGACACAGTAGATTTGAGACTTGAAAGAGTTTAACATCTGCTCATCTGAGCGACTTTTCCCATTAAAGAGAGAAGCGCCTCCTCCAAGGCCGTTAATTGGAATCGGCGCGGGCTCCTTAATTTGGAAGCGCGGCCCCGTAACTGCGGTCAGCGCGGAGACTAATGGACGTTCCGCTCACAGGAGTGAGGACAGCCTGGAGTGCCAACCCAACCGCACTTGTTTGCCTACAGTTCCCTCGGCGGCAAAGCGGCGTGCTGCAAACTAAAACGGGGCCACTAAACGGGTGGGGTGGGGGGGGGGGGGGTCAGGGTAGTGAGGATGATGATGGTGTCTAATAGATGGGCATGAGGGTGCGCTGCTGCCTGAATTATTCACTCCAGCCAAACTGTTGCTTGGGGTTTCATTCATTTTTAATGACGTCTTTTTGATGTTGATTAATTAAGCACTGCTTGCTCGGCTCATTCGCACAACACACGCTCAGACGCACACACACAAACACACAAACGTGCATTCAAACAACCCTACTTAACATGTGCAACGCTTACTGTGTCACACACGCACATTATTTTACTTGTATCGACCACCCAAAATGTCCTAATGAAAAACAATCTTCCCTTAATTAATAAAAGTGCTGTCAAAGGTGATGTCCCACTAACATAGAAAGACAAGAACACGTATAAAGGTTGGATGTGATGGCACAGTAAAATAGAAGGACAGGAACACACACACACACACACACACACACAGCTCTTTCTAGTCTTTTTTCTTGTGAGGACGAAACAAATGTACCAAAAAAAAAAAAAAAAAAGTGTGGTGCCGCACTAACAGAGAACGACAAGAACACACACACACACACACACACACACACACACACACACACACACACACACACACACAGACACCCTAAAGCCCACCTCCCAGCCCCCCCCCAAAAGTATTATGATGTTTTAAAAGTGCAATTTTAAAGCAGTTTGCATGATGAAGGGGGGGATGCCTCTGAGCAAACACAGCGGATTAGTAAGTGTGTGCGTGCGTGTGTGTGTGTGAAAATGACAACTGTATTGTGACAAGCGGCACTGTACGATACAGCTTGCGGCGGTGTGTGTGTGTGTGTGGGGGGGGATGCTAATTAGGTGTGTGTGTGTTGGGATTTTCTCTTTCATCTTCTCTCGGCCAATCGCGAGGCAGAAGTCGACTTTGGCGGCGTCCAATCGGCGGCCCAGAGGTATATAAATAGGGTTTGAGCCACTTTTCTCGTGGAATGGAAGCCACGCGGTCGAGCACTTTTTAAACGGATGAAAAATTAAAAACGGCATTGTCGTATTAATGGAGGAGCACACTTTCCCGTGTGTGTGCGTTCTCGTCCTTCCGCTTTAGCGCGGCACCACCCTTGACATCCCAACTTGATTGTCGGGGGGGGGGGGCTTTTATTTCGGTGGAGTCTATAAATACCCGGCCGAAAAGCTTCCCTGTGTCGTGTCGCATTGATCCGAGCGTGACGCTTTGAGGCCTCGCGTTTCCGTCGCGGCGGGGGGGCTTTAACGGACACGGACCAAGTGCGGAACAGCTGGGAAAAAAATAGGAAACGCACTCAACTTGTGCGCCAGCCCACTTTATATCCAGTCGATTCTTGCCATATTTCAGAGTTATTTTTAAACAATGTTTTGCTTCGGTGAATGCTTTTTTTTTTCTCTTGGCGTTGTAATCCCTCAGAGAGCACTAGGGAAACTTTTCAGCCTTTTAAATGTATAAAACGCAATGGTGGCCGGTGCATTTGGTACCTGGGCCTTCAGTGGAAACTTAGCTGACTGAATCCAACTTTAACATCACATCGTGATTACAGAAACCATCGACACGAGAACAGCACGCAACTGTGCCACGAACACATTTGAGGCAGTTATAAAAATACAGAATATATGTTTTGCAAAACAATTTAGCGAACACACCCGTACACGTGCTCTCGCTCTCTTTTGCACGCTTAGCGCAGGCACAAACTGAAAGTATGGCAAACGGCGTCACAACCGTTCAACGTCTGGAACTAATTATGAATATGCATAATGACAATAACCCGCTTGCACCCAGGAAGGGAAAAAGCTTGGAGAGCAGAGTGTGTGTGTGTGTGTTTTGTGTGTTTGTGTGTGTGTGTGTGTGTTCTGCTCTGCCTTTAATCTGCATATCGGGGCAGTGGTGGGAATCTTGCACACCATGCTAAATCGATGCACTCCCCCTACTGCATTAGTATGCGTGTGCGTGTGCGTGCGTGTGTCAGTATGCAGTCGGATACCAAAAAAAAAAAAAAAAAAAAAAAGAGCGAGAGACGTTATATAAGAATAAAGAGGAACATTCTTAAGTGGTTTTGACCTTGGATCATCCTTTAGGGACCCCCCTGACAAAGACTATGGATGAAATAAATAAACTTTATTTCAACATGTAGTTTTTCGCTGTGTGTGTGTTCATATAAATTAGGATCCTCAAAGTGAAAAGCAAAGGGGGACTTTGGGATTATTTTGGCCCCCCTCCTCCATCTTTTCCTATTTTCTCCTGCCTCCCCCCTCCACCGCACCCCTGCCAATCTTCCCGCTAACCTCCTTTGTTCCAAGTGTGGCCCGCATTGCTCCCCCCCTGCCCCTCCCCCCCATCATCCCAATCCAGTCCATCTCTGCCTTCATCTCGCATTCCCTTTCCGCCTCGCTCCTTCGCTACGTCCTCGTCTCTGATTCCGAGTGACCGCCGCTCTCTCCCTCAGGCTGCATCAGACTTCCATCGGACCACCGCCACCCTCCCGACCCCCGCTCGGCTCTCAGTCTCTTCTCACTGGCGCTCTCCGCTGCCGCTGCTGCTGCTGCTGCTGCTGGCGGAATGACGCTGCTTTCCCAGGGCGAGGCCTTGCGTAAACAACACCCACAACGGTGTGCGCGCGACGTGTTGGTTTAGTGTGGTAAAGTAGCACATTTACAGTAACTGCAGTGAAGCCTCGCAATCCACGGAGGTTAGGGACCAAGCCCCAACATGAAAAGCATAATGACCCCGCCCAAATGTCTATCCACGTATTGTGTGCACCGCTTATTCTCATGAGGGTCGCATGCGTGCTGGAGCCTATCCCAGCTATCTTCGGGCGGGAGGCGGGGTACACCCCGAACCGGTCGCCAGCCAATCGCAGGGCACATCGAAACAAACAACCATTCGCGCTCACGTTCACACCTCCGGGCAATTTAGAGTCGTTAATCAACCTACCACACGTTTTTGGGATGTGGGAGGAAACCGGAGTGCCCGGAGAAAAGCCACGCAGGTACTGGGAGAACTTGCAAACTCCACACAGGCGGGGCCAGGATTTGAACCCCGGTCCTCAGAACTGTGAGGCAGATGTGCTAACCAGTCGATCACCGTGCCGGCCATGATATTACAATACTTTGCAAATTCATTCTGATTACAAAATAAGTATACATATGAAGTCAAGGAAACTATTAAATGTTCAAGTATTGTTCAATTTATTTTAAAAAAGTGGTTTGGTGACAAGGCGGCACGGCGGCCGACTGGTTAGAGCGTCTGCCCCACAGTTCTGAGGTCTGGGGTTTTGGAACAGATTTCAGCAAGGAACATGAAGTAGGCGAACATAATTTGCTTTCGCGGGCCACATAAAAGGATGCGGCGGGCCACATCTGGCCCCCGGGCCACGAGTTTGACACAGGTGATTTAGAGTCTTCGATAAACCTACGATGCCTGTTTTCGGAACGTGGGAGGAAACCGGAGTACCTCGGAGAAAACATGCCAACTCCGGACAGGAAGTGATTTGAAACCACGACCTCTGAACTGTGAGGCGGATGTGCTATGACGATCGACATCCCTGGAGGTGAAAATGGACATAAAAACAAGAAAACAGGTCAGGAATTCCTCTTGTAGCCACCTCGCGGGAGAGCGAAGCGCGCCGACCGCCTTTTCTTCTATCGCGTCCGCCAAAGATGACACGCTTCCTGGCGTTTGATTGGCCGACAAAGCGGGCCCTTTGATCGGTCCTCCCCCCGGGCCCGTCCCCGCCGCGCTCCAGGACGACCTTCAGGAAAAAGTTGACCAAACTTGGCTTTGATTCCGCTCCCCCCTCCTCCCTCCCCCTCCTCCCTCTTCAGTCTCTCCATGATAATGACTGCAGCTGACAAAGCGCACCAGGAAATCATACGGCGGCCACGCTGCCCTTTTATTACAATTTGGTCTCAATCAGGAGCAATCAAATCAGAGGCGAGCGATCGGGGACGCGTCGTCCTTCCGTGCCGCGCAGCGTGCAGCCACCCTCGACGACAAAAGGGTCGCTCAGCTCTCCTGAACATAGACGTGGATGCACACAACATTGTGGAGCGACCACCTGTGAGTCTAACGGAATGCCAATCACTGGAAATTACATATAACATAAGATCTGAGGTAGACTGGGTGGAACTAATAAGAGCTGACACTATAAGTTGTGTAGCGCCGTGGAACATAAACAAACAAAACATTGTGGAGTGACCACCTGCCAGTCAAATGAAATGTCAATAGCTGGAAATTACACATAGGCAGATTGGAAGGAACAAATAAGTCGTGTAGTTTCCTGGAATGTAGACAAGAAGGCACACAACATTGTGGAGCAACCACCTGTATGTCTAATGAAACGCCAATCACAGGATAAGACAATTTCTCTATGTAGCATAAAATTGGAGGCGAACTGGGGAGAACTAGTAAATCATGTACAGTAGCACATAACATTGCGGAATAACCACCTGGCAGTCGTATAGAATGCCAATCATCAGCAACGACATGTAACATAAGCTCTGACGTAGATTGGATGCAACTAATAAGAACAAATAAATACCTCCGTGGAATATGATCTTGTGCATACACAACATTGTGGAGCGACCCCCTGTCAGTAAACGGATCGCTGGAAATTACGCATAACGTAAGATCTAAGACAGACTGGGTGGAACGAATAAATTGCATAGCTCAGTGGAACATAAACATGGACACAACATTGCGGAGTGACCACATGCCTGTCCAATGGAACGCCAAACGCGGGAAAAGACACGCTCTCTATCTAGCATAAAATTTGAGGCAAATTGGGGATTACTAAGAAGTCGCGTAGCTCCCTGAAACATAGACATGGAGGAGGCACACAACATTGTGGGGCGACCACATATAAGAAATGAGTGGAACACTAACGGTCGTGAAGAAGACAATATCTCTGCATAACGTAAGATCAGTGGCAGACCGGGCAGAACTGATTTTTGTAGCTCAGTGCAACATAAGCATGGGCACAACATTGTGGAGCAACCACATATCAGAAATTTGTGTGAACACTAACACTCCTTAAGACGACATCTCTCTGATGAACATAAAATAAGGTATTACACATTGTGTATTTAAAAAAAAAAAAAAAAAACTTTAAAAAACTGCCTTAAAGTCCGTTAGCTCAAAGCTCACAGATAGTAGGAAATGACATAGACGGGCTAAAGAAACTGGCACCAATACTGTGGTAGTTATAAACCTTTAAGCAACTTGAACAGAAACGGTAGCCAACGTATAGTGGGTGGAGCTAAAGTTGCTGTCCTTTGAATTGCTAATTGACGCTAGCGAAAGTCCTCAGCTGCTGTCAATTTGTTGTTTCCCGAGAGTCGCTTTTCATTCATTAGAACTTGGGGGCCCCAGTGCTTTTTTTTTTTTTTTTTCTCCTTGCCATCCACCCGCCGCTCGTTAACCTCAGCCTTATTTACCTCAGCCCCTTATTAGCAAGCCTTCATGCACGCTAATAGCCGACTTCCCTCCGCTGTGTTCAATGTCAAAACGCTCTAACCTCAGGGAAATTGGAGTTGAGGCGGCGCAGTGCTGCCATGCGTGCGTGCGCTTTTTTGTGTGTTCCTGTGTGCGTCAAGTACCCATCTGCGAGTAATTTTATGTGCAAGTGTAGCTTTGTGTGTGTGCTGCCGCCAAGATCCCACGGAGCGTGAGGCTGCACGCGGCCCGCGTATCGTCTTGCGCGGGTGCTGACGTGCATCGGAGCATCGCCGAATACCTGCGTGCATAAACAAGGGTGGCTAACTGTTAGCATCTGTGTGTGTGTGTGTGTGTGAGTGTAATCATCATTAGAAAGGAAGCCTGGTAGAAGGCAATTGCAGAGTCAATGGCGCCAAACGTTTGACCCGAGGTATGTGCGTCCAAGCCACACATATTTTGGAGAAGTCGCCTCGCCTCACCTGTACAACTCTACAGGGCAAATGGGTTGTCGTCAACGTCAACGGTTGTCGTCAACGTCTACTATTGAGTGCCCAAAATGTTCATATTGGAACACTGACTGAAATTTTCAGGTAAAATACGCCACTAAATTCTCTGAATTTAGGGGGGGGGGAGGATGGGGGGGGGGTAAGAGATCGACATTCAAATGTCAGCTCCCGAACGCCTTACAAATTGTAAATTTCAAATACTGTAATTTTTAGGGGAACAAAATAGGTCTCTAAATTTGAACATCATCTCTTTATTGGCTTAAATGTCGAACAATTCAGAATACAGGCTGAATTTTGGGGGGAAATACGCCACTAAATTCAAACTTAAATGCCATAAAAGTCAAACAGGCAACCCAAATTCTTGGGGGGAGGAAAAAAACACCCCTCTAAATTTAAGAAATTAATTTTAACACTGTGAATGTTGAAAATTTTGGGGGACAAAATTAGGCCTCTAAATCTGAACTTCAACTTTCCAACTCCTCAAAAATGTGGAATATTTATTTGATACAGTGAGCGAAGGTACCGAAATTCTGTTTAATATGTGCCCTGAGCGGTGTTTATTGAATGAATAATAATTCAAGTCTCAAGCTAATCATGAGCAAAAAATTCACTTCATACGCGAAGCCAATCCCGAAAGACCGATCGCCGGACATCGGAACCATCCTGTTCTTATTGTCTTCCTCCCTGACTGACGACCCCTCCGAGCTCCCTCGAGGTGCAACCGATGCGCTTTTCTTCCTCTAAATACTTCGACCGCAAGCACCAGCAGCCCCTGCCCGCCTCATCTCGTCTCTGTGCCAGCGCTTGTGAAGGGAATGGATGCGGCCAAAAAGGCGAATGAGCGACGAGAAATAACAAAACAACACGCACACGCGATTGACGGCTGGAATATTCTCGCTCAGATATCCACCAGGACGCCGGGCGAAGTAGAGCGCTGACCTACATGGCTTTAAAGATGAGAGGCGACAGGCCATTTGCAAGTGGCATCACGAGAGACGTTCGAAACCGAAGAACACGAGCGAGAGAAATGATGCAAAAAAAAAAAAAAAAAAAAATGAAAATAAAAAAGTATTAAGCATTTCAGCATTGTTTGCTCCAAAGAGGGAATGATGCAATTTTGAACATGAAACAGAAGAAGAACTGACTGACGGTGGGAAGGAAGAGAGACTTGCAACTAAAATGGTGGACAACAAGACTAAATAGATCGTCAAAGGGGGTCACCGATTCGGGAATCGCCGTTCGTGAACTCGCCGACTCAACAAATTTTGCGGTAGAACGTGACGAAAACTATTCACTGAAAATCGCACATATTTATATATTTCGGTGCTTTCTGTAACGCCGTTCTGAGCTGCTTGACATAAAGCACATTCACAGTAAAAAAAAAAATTTTTTTTTTAAATGAGCACATCTTTGCGTCAGTAAATCAAAAACGTCATTCATTTGTTAATAGGAACATCGTTAATGCTATTTTAACGGGTTGCAAAGCGGCGACATTGATTTTTTATTTGATTTTTTTTCCTGAAAAGTGGCGCTTTGGAGATGTGAGGATTCTGCCCAGATGCCAGCCATGTGCATTTAATCTTTTAGAAATCTTGGTTTTGAAACGTATATCAAACAAACAAATAAACAAATAAATTAATTAACATCACAATTCTTTTTTTTGCTTTTCGTCACTGGTCCCGAACCTACCCCAATAGTTTCACTGTAACAGTGTCAAAAGTTGTTTTCGACTAGAATGGATTTGTGTGGTTTCGGAAAAGAAGAGTTAGAAAGTGGCTGGGGGGAAAAAAAAAAAAAAAAAAAAAAAAAAAAAAAGGTGAGAGGACGAAACGGGACAGGATGAAGTAGAAAGGAGATTAAATGCGAGACACGGTCACTAATGCAGCGGAAGAGCGGCGTAAGGATTAAGGTTCTGTGATTGGGGGTCTGTGGGGATAATGGGGGGGGGGGGGAGGGGGGGGGGGAATTGGACAAACAAAGAACCTCACAGAACCAGGAGAGCCGTTGGGCGTCCTCAGAGGGAAAACAGCACACAGAGGAAACTTCATGGACGTGTGCATTAGCTGCTTTTTTTTTTTTTTTTATTAGTCCAACCTTTAAGTCCTTTGCGCCGCGCCGCACCTTCTCAATCATGCCCAATCATCTCTCCCGGGCACCTTTCCTCTCTATCTGTCGACGGCATCTCGCCATGTTTTATTCATCTCGGGCATAACGCGGTACCAGAATAGAAACATACACGAGTTACACAAGCGCAGGAGTCGCACAAACAGAGTTTTCTCTCGCTCTCTCGCGCAGGCTTTCCAAAACATGGCGTCCTCCTCAACATCAAAACACATTCCTCAGTCATTCATCTTTTTCCAGCACTCTTTGCCCCCCAAAAAATTCCACAAACGGAAATTGAGAGATGGGCATTTAAAAGTCAGACATTTTGCAACACGATTTCCCATTTTGCAGGCATAGAATTACAGAGAATATGTAGAATGAGGAAACGACTGGACAACCCAAGATTTTACATTAAAAAAAAGGACAGTATTGCTGTCTTGTGGAAAAATGCAGAGATCCAATTTATTTACGTTTGGGGGAAAAAAAAACAAAAAACTGTATGCCCTCGAAAGCCCTTCTTTCATAGCGAATCCTTGGAAGTCTTTAGACAGTGTAGGGAAAAAAAAGGCTTTGCAAATGAACCAATGAGAACGAGAGTGAGCTAACTCCATTTTGCAGGGCACTCAATTTTATGGCTTCAATCAAATCTGGAATTCATAAATTGGTGATTTACACGGCAGTGATTATCTCTTCTGAAATTGGGTTTTTTTCCTCATATTTTGTCATTTTTCAAAAGAAAAACTGTTGAATCAGATTCTTAAAATGAATTGAATAAAAATTTAAATTGCAACTAAACCTTGAGTTGGGATTGATCAGAGTTAACCCACACTAGTTCTCAGTGGTTCAATTTAGTATATTGAAAAGGGCAATCTATCGTTGGGCACTGACTAGCTAAACTAGCTGTTCGCAGCTAATCAGCTGTTAACTTCCACCACTGCCACCAGCGATCCAGACATTTCTTTTCACTGTAAATCTTTTTGGGACCCCCTGTAGTTGATTCTGGTCACATGCTTGTAAATGTAGCTGCAAGATTATCCTAATTCCCATTTCCTCTACACCCCCACACGTTCGGATCCGTTTGGACCTCATCGTTCCCGGCATTTGTCTCTCGTGCCGCCATCCTCAATCTGCCTAATCCCGGCCTCGGCCGAATCGGGATGCCGGACAACGAGAACGTCAACAAGTAAACTCCCGGCATCCGTGTGCCGCTTCCCCCGAAAGACTTCCATAGGGGCCCGAATTCCGACCTCATCCAGAGGAGCCCCCACCGAGCCCGGCCCCGCCGCCGTCCTCCAATCAGACGCTCCTTCCACCCTTCTGGTGGCCAATCAGATTAGGCGTGGAGAGGAAATTGGAGAGGCTCGTCGGACCCTCTCTCCCGCTTTCATGTTCCTCTTTCACCGGCGCCGAGAGAAACAAACACGGCTGACGAGAAAGGGTTGCCGTGGGAGACGCAGTCCCGAGTGAAAGAAGGATGCTGGCAGCCAAAAGGGCCCCTGACCCATCTTTTGGCAGGGGGCAGCCCTCTGTTGCGCTGAAAGGAGCAACGAGGCGATACGGGGCAAAGCATTCTGGGTGATCCCTGGACCCCTGCACGTGCCACGTGGGGGGGTGGATGGCCGCGCACGTGACGCTGTCTGGACCGTGGGATCTCCTTCTCCCGCACTCAAAATCCCATCTACGGTGGTTACATTTCTACCAATATTTCTAATAAACACCAAGAGAGAGTTGTCTCAAGGTCTTGCCACGACATGTTCGACACAAAGTTTGACCCAAAGACACGACACAAAATTTCTTGGCACAAGGTCTTGACAAAAGGTTCCTGACATACAAGCCATCTTGTCGGCCGATTGTATTTTCTTGTCCATCGGAAGTCTTTTCAAGAATCAACATGTAAAAAAAACAACACAATCGCTAGCCTAGAAGATTGTTGCGCTTCGCAAATTTGTGTACCGAACAAGAACACTGAGACCTCTGCCAAGGTCGTCCACTGAGAAATCAATAAGTACACGGATTTAACTGTGGTACTGATATTTTCTTATGACCGTCGTTGATTGAATAACTCAAAAGTACACCTCTGGCTGTTCATTATCCCCGTCACGCTGCGTGAATTTGTGTACTGATCAACGACATTCTGATCTCTCCCAAACCTTAAACATTTGTCCACTGAGAAATGAATAAGTGCTGTACTAAAATGTTCTTGTGGATCAAAAGCGCATCTTTGGTAATAACTCAAAACGACAACATTGGGCGTTTGTAAACCAACAGATTGTTACCCTGCGGTTTGCGTCGTGAACAACAACTCACTGACCTCCTCAAAGGGTTAAATTTGTATTTGTCAACTGAAAAATCAATACGTGTGGTTCCACAATGTTCCCGTGGATCGATAGAGCGTCGTCTTTAATGACTAAAAATATCACCGTTGGCTGTTAGGTAACCCGACACACAGTTTGCATACTGAACAACACCACTGAGACCTCCTCCAAGCCTTAAACATTTGTCAACCGAGAGATCAATAAGTACGTTACCGATATATTCTCGTGGATCCATAGCGCGTCTTAGTTAATATCTCAAAACGACACCATCGGCCGTTAACCCAACACATAGATACCCGAAGCAAGTTTGTGTACTGGACCTCTGCCAAGGCTCAAACATTTGTCAACTGGGGAATCAAGAAATGTTCTTGTGGATTGATAGAACGTTTTCACTAATGACTCAAAACGACACCTTCGGGTGTTATTTAACCAACGCATGGTTACCCTAAGCAAGAGTGTGTCGTGGACAACAGCACTCAGACCTCCCCCGAGGCTTAAATATGTCAATGGCATATTTAACTGCGCTACAGTACTGATATTTTCTCCAGGATCCATACAGCGTCCCTGTTAAGAAAGCATTGTTTCTCCAAACGGCACCATTGTACTTTTAGCCAATAGTAATTAAGTTACCTAGAAAAAAAAAAGCCAATTTCATTGATCGCCATTAAATTCTGCGGACATGTTTATACAGGACACACAAAAAAAGTTTCAAAGACCCAGGCCAGAAATTGAACAGGAAGTCAGCCATTTTGGTTTGGCTCACATTTTTGTTATTGTGAGCATTCTTGGAACGTTTGGAAAAAATAATAAAAAATACAACAGTTTCGTCACGAAATCGGATGGACATGTCTATCAAAACAGGACGCATGAAGAAGCGTCACAGACCCACGGCCGAAATTGAACAGCAATTCGGCCATTTTGTTTTGAAGCAGCCATTTTGGGTGAATTCCAGGGCTTTTGACGAACTCCTAGAAGGCGACGCTAAAATGCCAAGATCTGCATTTAATGGCAGTAAAGCATGGAGTAAGAGTTTTTTTTTATTATTGTGGATTCCAACCAACATCGCATCAGCAAGTGTCTCCAAACCAGCCTCAGCTGGAACAATTTGGACTCATACGCCCCACCCCACAAGCCCACGAGACCTTAATTTGCTTACCAGTCCACAACATAATGGACACAAAACACTAAATGCCTCCACGCCACGCTCGAATAATAACGCACACGGGGACCATTTGGTGGGGGTGGACTGATCTGCCATTAGCTTAGTGCTTTAGACGCAGATGGCAAATGGTTGTGTTGCTTACCAACTTGAGCAACATTTATCTTACTCGTGTGTGCGTGTGTGTGTGTGTGTGTGTGTGTGTGGTTGCAAACACCCCCCACCCCCATTTTTCTTTGGGGGGGGGCGTCCGAACTGATGCGATATCGGCATACGGTGAGCTTGACTCTGATGGATTGTGCGCAAGAGCAATTAGGAGCCATTGATTTGCACGCAGCAGCGAGCTACATTAAATTAAAGCCTAAGAGCAGGCCACAGTCCTTCTTTAAAAAGTCGACATAGAACATTACACCGCTGCGGGGATACTTTGGAGGACTCGTTAGAAGTCTAGGCGCCTTGACCGTTTGGGAAAGTACTCGAATTGTGATTTATTTTTATTTGTTTTAATTATTATTATTGTTTTTAGTTTATTCTGTTTTTTTTCCTACACTTCTGTCCCCCTTTAAGTTTATTGTGTCATTGGCTTGTTAATATTTAATATACCCTGTAAATTAAAACTGTAGTACATATGTATAAAAGAAACCACTGTATTTTCTTACATTAAAAAAATATTTTAGCCTAAATTGTAAGGTTTTAAACATGCCAGGTTGACCATCAAATAATAATAAAACAAATAAAATTATATTACTTGAAATGTAATGAAATTAAAATAATAATAAAAATAACAATAAAATAAATACCTAATATGAATTAAAAAGTGCATTAAAATGATTTGGCAAAAATGATCAAATTGTGACCCCCACACTCCCAACATTACTTTGATTTGACATGTGATTTAAAATGATATATTTTTAAATAAATACAAAATAATATACCATGTGAATTAAAAATATTTTTAGAAATAATTTTACCCCCAATTCTTGTCTCTGTTGTAAATAATAAAAAAAAAGTTCAACTTGACAGGAGATTTTCTTTAATTAAAATAATTTGATTTAATTCCCCAAATGCCACCCCGCTAAAAAGCAACAACAATGTTTGTACAGTAATGTGTTTAATTCGCTTTTTTTTAAGTTTAGTTTGACAGTAGTTTAACTGGGCGTGGCATTAAAGGATTTAACGATTAACGATTTGTTCACTACGACAAACCGCTGCTTGCCAGAAAGTCGGCTGAGTTGACTTGACTGACACCATACGACACTCCTCAAATTTGTGCAAAAAAATCATCCCAACGGATCCGGTCGCCACACGCCTCTCAACTAAAGACAATGAAAAGTACTAATTATTGCTGCGCACGCTTCGGTCGTAAAAAAAACAAAAAACAAACTCATTACCCCTAATGCCCTTCTTTTCTACGGCACAAACCTTCCTGGATGGCGAGTCGAGGGGGACAAAATTGCAAGAAGTGGCTTATAAAATGGCCAAGAAGAAGAAGACGGAGGAGGAGGAGGAAGGCGGTGAGGGTGAACGGCTTTCTATCCCCGCTCTAAGACTCTCATTAGCTGTATTGATTTAAGGCTTTCCAGCTCTTTAGCAGTCAAGCGCTGCTGGTGCACTGCATTACACACTCACACACACACACATACACACGAACGCAGATACGCACAACGCTTCTAAACAAGCATGTCTTGCGTAACCTTTTTTTTGCGCACCGTAAATAGCGCGTGGCGGCGGCGTATGCATTTTTTTACTGCTCGCGTTAGCTGTCGACGCGGGTCAACTGGCCTTGGATCGTTTACATACGAGCCGCTTGGTAATTACAGTGCATCTAATACGAATGAGACCTTCATATGTATGATACACACATACACATGCATATGCAGTGCGGTACGGAAGAATATAAATGCCGATTGTGTAATACAATGGTGACCTCAAAATGGAGAAATGCAACTAAATAAATAAAAATCAGGGAAAAGTCACATTAAATTTTAAAAAAATTCACGAGCATCAAAGGATTAGTGCGATTTGCCTGTTTTATGGAGTATGTTAAATATTACTTTTTTTTTTTTTTTATGATGGATTTAAGCATCGCTTGAGCAATATTTTCTCACGCTTGAGCGACTACCGTCATACTTCGTCGCTATGTTTAGCGACTATTTTTCCCAAAAGTCAAATGAGCGGAATCCCTTTCATGTTGTTTTGCGTTTAACAAGAAAGGAGTTCAGCGGAAGGCAATCACGAAGTCAATTGTGGAAGAAATTGTTCCCATTTATACGTTGCAAAAGCTGCGATTTATCCACACTTTGTAACTTTTGACCCGAGGTACGTGCTTTTATATTTCCAAGCCACAAATATTCCACAGGGGTCGCCTTGCCTCACACCTGTACAATGTTCATTTGAATTTATTTAGGATTGTGTTTACACACAGTGAGTACGGAAAGTTTTCAGACCCCCTTAAATCTTTCACTCTTTGTTATATTGCAGCCATTTGTTAAAATCATTTATTCATTTTTTTTCCTCATTAATGTACACACAGCACCCCATATTGACAGACATTTTTTTTTCAGATTTACTAAAAAAGAAAAACTGAAATATCACACAGCCATAAGTATTCAGACCCTTTGCTGTGACACTCACATATTGAACTCGGTCGGGTGCTGTCCATTTGTCCTCACAGTTCACAGTGCATGTCAGACGAAATGAGAATCGTGAGGTCAAAGGAACTGCCTGAAGAGCTCAGGGACAGAATTGTGGCAAGGCACAGATCTGGTCAAGTTTACAAAAAAAAAAATTCTGCTGCACTTAAGGTTCCTAAGAGCACAGTGGCCTCCATAATCCTTAAATGGAAGACGTTTGGGATGACCAGAATCCTTCCTAGAGCTGGCCGGCCGGCCAAACTGAGCAATCGGGGGAGAAGAGCCTTGGTGAGAGAGGTAAAGAAGAACCCAAAGATCACTGTGGCGGAGCTCCAGAGATGCAGTCAGGAGATGGGAGAAAGTTCTGGAAAGTCAAGCATCACTGCAGCCCTCCACCAGTCGGGCTTTATGGCAGAGTGGCCCGACGGAAGCCTCTCCTCAGTGCAAGACACATGAAAGCCCACATGGAGTTTGCTAAAAAAAAAAAAAAAAACATCTGAAGGACTCCAAGATGGTGAGGAATAATATTCTCTGGTCTGATGAGACCAAGATAGAAATTGTTGGCCTTAATTCCAAGTGGCATGTGTGGAGAAAACCAGGCATTGCTCATCACCTGTCCAATACAGTCCCAACAGTGAAGCATGGTGGTGGCAGCATCATGCTGTGGGGGTGTTTTTCAGCTGCAGGGACAGGACGACCGGTTGCAATCGAAGGAAAGATGAATGCGGCCAAGTACAGGGATATCCTGGACGAAAACCTTCTCCAGAGTCCTCAGACTGGGCCGAAGGTTAACCTTCTAACAAGACAATGAGCCGAAGCACACAGCTAAAATACCGAAGGAGTGGCTTCAGAACAATTCCGTGACTGGTTTTGAATAGCCCAGTCAGAGCCCTGACTTAAACCCAATTGAGCATCTCTGGAAAGACCTGAAAATGGCTGCCCACCAACGTTCACCATCCAACCTGACAACACTGGAGAGGATCTGCAAGGAGGAATGGCAGATGATCCCCAAATCCAGGTGGGAAAAACTTGTTGCATCATTCCCAAAAATACTCATGGCTGTATTAGCTCAAAAGGGTGCTTCGACTAAATATTGAGCAAAGGGCCTGAATACTTATGCCTGTGTGATATTTCAGTTTCTCATTTTTAATAAATCTGCAGAAATGTCAACAATTCGGTTTTTCTCTGTCAATATTGGGTGCTGTGTGTACATTGTGGAAAAAATTAACTTCAATGATTTTAGCAAATGGCTGCAATATAAAAAAGAGTGAAAAATTGAAGGGGGTCTGAATACTTTCTGTACCCACTGTACGTTTTCACAAAAGGTACGTTTTCTAAGAGGCAGCCATGATTTTCACATTATCTGGAAATATATCTATATATTTTTTTACATTATTTCTGTGAAAGTTGATCAAAACAGTTGTTAATTTGATAATCGATTAGTTGTCGGTTAATCGATTGTCACACCTCTAGTTGGAGTTTCAAAGATTGTTTGGCATCAGGGAGCAAAAAAAAAAAAAGGAAAAGCAAAACTCGATTTATGTCATTGTCATTTGCTTTTCTCGATAAGAAAAGGAGGGAAAAAAATCGATTCAAATTTGAAATTGTACTTTTGTAGAAAAGCACCCAGCCTTTAGGTGGACTGTTTTTGTTTTTTCACACTTTCACTTATAGATTAATTCCTAATGTTCATAAAGCTTTTTATGACGATGCTGGAATAGATTATTTCCTCTGGGAAGAATTTTGAAATGCTGACAAGTGCAATGCTGAAAGTGGACCCGCATTGAGAAATTTACAATCTGAAAGGTTTCACTAGATTTATACACACACGTACACACACACACACACAGACACACACACACACACCAGCAACTAAAGTAAAAGGGTGTATTGACGAATAAGCAGCATTCGTTAACTGCACCACCTCATTATATGCCTTTCTCATTCCCTCAAGGGAAAAAACACGCAAACCCGCACACACACGCACACAACTTCTAAACAGCTCCATCTTCTAAAAGAATTGGACACTGCCGAAGACTGATTCCACTGTCTGCTTGGGCCATATGCGTACGTGTGCATTGTGTATTGATTTAGTTTAAAGCGTGTCTAATGAGGCTCAAAGTGACAGCCAAGCAAAACGCACACAAGCACCGACACACAAACACACAATCTTTTAGTGTAGCTTTCCTTTGAGCTTTTCCTTTAAAAAAAAATAGAACATTTTAAGGAATGGCCTCCTTTTTCTACGCCTAAATCCGCCCGAAGCGCTTGGATAGCTTAAAAAAAACGTCAGAAGAAAATGACAATAATAACAATTAAATGGGTCAATTTGACCGGCAACACAACAGGAGGGTTAATGTTCATTGAAATGTAATATACAGTCATAAAAATGTCATTATAATAACAACAAAATGCACATTAAAATAAAAAATAGATTAAATTAGAAACAATAATTGCATTAAATTAAATTATATATAAGAAATACATTATATCATAAAAAAATTAAAAGTTCCCTAAAATGGTACAAGTTTAATATTCATTTAAATAAACAAATATTTAAAAAATCAAAAACATATATTTATTTGCTTATTATTTATATATTTAAATATATATCAATAAAAAATTTAAATAGTTTAAAATAAATGACACTATTTATTAAGAACGATTTAAAAAAATACAAATATGAATAGTGGGGGAAGTTTATTCACTCAAATTGCAGATGGGGAGGCATACTGGAATCACATTAAACAATGTCACAAGTAGCTTACGATTAAGTGAAACCGGGATTTAAAATGTAATAAGTTGGACAGAACAATGAAGTGTAAATATGTCTATTTTGGAAGGTGTTTATTTTTCTAAAGTGGACAACACACCTACGACTAATTGGGGCACAGCGTCCATTAAAGGGACTGTGGAGCATCTATGAATTGAAGTTAGGACAGTTACTAGCAGTTTTCTTTTCCTGATGGATTTCTTTTTGAGGGAGGTGTTTATTTTTCATAAGTGGATGATATACCCAAGACTAATTGGGGAATGGCGTCTGTTAGAGGGACTGAGGAATGTCTAGGAACTGAGGTCATAAGTTACAACCTTTTTTTTTTTTTCCTGATGGAAAAAGGGCAGTTTCTATTTGAGGGAGGCGTTTATTTTTCACAAGTGGATGATATAGCCACGACTAATTGGGGGCATGTTATCCATTAGAGGGACCGCTGAGACTCTATGAACTTAAGTTATTAGTTTACAACCCATTTCTTTCCTGATGGAAAAAGTGAGGCATATATTTGGGGGAGGCGCTTATTTTTCTAAAATGGATGACACACCCACGACTAATTGGAGCAAGTGTACAACGGCGATGCGTGCAGACTTGACGGTATCAGGAGGCGTGTGGGTTTGGAGCTCGCTAACCTTGCTACATTGCAGAAAAAGCCTCAGCGCGTTTCTAAAGTATCCGAAATGTGGCAAATATTTAATAGGCGAGCTCCTACTGAGTTTGTCTATATTATTCCTATGCATAGGAACTGCATGTCCCACGATGCATCTGAGGTCCAAGAGTTGTTTTCCAGTGGTGGTGTGGAGGCTCACATCGCTGACGTTCTGGAGTTCATAAAAGTGGGTATCGTGGGAAGGTTTGTTTTTTTTTGTTTTTGTTTTTTTAATTAAAAGAAAATATACACATTTGACATTGTAAAACAATGTATTTTTGTTGCATTTGCCTTTGTGGGAGAGCAAAGGATGCAGACAAGTGCAACAGTCACAATTTGAACTGTCATCTCAAATCTTTTCTTTTTAGGAAAATGCAACATAAACAGTTGCTCTTCTTTTTAGGGAAACGAAGGATGCACAAAAGTGTAACAGTTGTATACAGTATAAAACCTTTTTTTCTTTTTTCAGAAAGTCTAACAAAAGATAAATAGTAGTAGTAGTCTAGAGGAAATCTTCTCTTTTTAGGAAAGTGTATCATCAATAGCTTGTCTCCTTTTTGGGAAACAAACAATGCATGCAAGGCAACAGTAATATCTAACAGATCAAATCTTATTCTTTCTAAGTGCAACAATAGTTTTTCTTTTTTTGGGGAAATGAACAGCACAGATTCAATCTTTTCTTTTTCAAGGAAGTGTAACATCAATAGTTTGTCTTTTTCAAGACATGCAGACAAGTGCAACAGTAACCATTGGAGCAGTTATATACAGCACAACAGCGTACGTCTTTTCTTTTTAGGAAAGTGCGACATCATTTGTTTGTCTTCTTTTTGGTAAACAAAGGATGCAGACAAGCGCAACGGTTACAGTTTGAACTGTCACGCATAACAGCTGAAATCCTTTCTTTTTAGGAAAGTGCATCATAAAGTTCTTCTTCAATCCACACGGGTGCGCCAACTAGCCAATGACGTCCGCTATCCAGAGGCTGAGCTGCACTGTGTTTGTTTACAGGGAGCGGCACTTCCACTTCCTGTCCCTCACCCTCTAAGTTCCGCGTGTGGGAACTTTCTACGAGCCACCCCAAAAATCCAGTTGCTTTTCCATGTAACGCCTTTCTAAATTTCATGCTGCTGCTGGTTTGGGTCTATTAAAAACAACCACAAGCTGAGGTTCCCTTTTCAAATTAAAACCCGCCCCCCCCCCCCCCCCCCCCCCACCGCGTGTGTATCACATTAGGAGTCCGCTGACTGCTAACCATATTGAAGGAAGTAAAACGGGGCAAGCGGATAAAATACCGCGCTCTCGCCCTGCCTGAAGTGGACTCACATGAAGTGACTGCTCTTGATGTTCACTCGCCCGTTACGAGCAAGAGAGCCTCGCCAACCGCCGCGCCCCCCCCCCCCCCGCTTCATCCTTTTGTCCACGCATGTTAGCCTTTCCTGCCTGCTAGCGTACTTCTTAAGACAAGCGCTAGCCCGCTTTTAGTGTCATTTGTCTTTTTTTTTTTTTTTTTTTACAGCGTTACTCGTCCTCGGCACGTACGACGGCCATTTCACATTAAGCAGCATGTTCTCATGTAGCATCGCACCACTTTTAGGTCTGTGGTGTTGGATTGGTTGGTTGACTTCTGAGTATTCGCTGTACCGTAAAACACGTTCAGCTCCCCCCCGAAGCCAGTGTGACTTAGCGACGTGATAGTTGGCAGGCGTGTCCATCGCGAGCAGATCCACAGAAAAAAAAAAAAAGTCTCGAGAAGCCGTGTTTGAAAAGACAACAGGAAGTCTGCCATTTTGAATCTCAAGTGGCCATTTTGGCTGAAAATTCACAGGTCCTGTAAAGACAAACTCGTCCTAGAAATTTTGTCCGATTGCTACTGAATTTGCAAACTTCACACTGCAAAGTGTTTTGCTTGGGTGGCGAGGAAAGGCGGGTCAATGGAAGAAGCGCAACTGTAAGAAGAAGAAAAAAAAAAAAAAAAAAACACTGGCTGGCCTGCATTTATAGTTTCGTAAGCGGAGTGCACGCACACACACACTCACACATTCATAGTCTTATGTGTGCAACAAGTTCTGTTTCCTGTTCAATGACTATCTTCACACAATCAATTTCATTTCCTGCTCTATGGTTATCGTCACAGTTTGCCCTTCTGCAGCCGAAGAAAGAAAGGAGACAAACAAAAATCATTGGCTGGCCTGCTTTAGTTTTTATAAGTGGAGAGCGGACACACACACGCACACACACGTGCATCACTCAAGGGGGATGAAAGCAACTAAACACACACACTCGCGCACGTCCAACATTTCGCTCCGTTCAACTCGGCAGCAACGTCATCAAATGTATACGGCGCGCATTCCCACGCCTATACATGAGTCATGCGCACTTACACAAACACGCACGCACATGGACACACACACACACACACGCACACACACACACACACAAAGACGACCTGTTCTTTCCGCTTCGCTGCTCTCGCCGAGGTTTGTCTCTCTGGCCTGACGAGCACACACGCACACACACACACACACACACGCGCACACACGCACTGGCAGAGAGGTCCATGAATTATACCTCCTCTCTGTCTCTCTGCATTAGGCGAGGAGAAGAGGCGATGGGCGCGAAGGAGCTCGGAGGAGGAGGAGGAGGAAGAGCATCAGATAATGCAATCCTGACACATCACATGTTATTGCGACCGGGGGAAGGGGGGGTTGGGGGGGGGGAGTGATGAGCTGTCTGTCATTGCAACACTACATGCGCGTGCACGAGTAGTGGACGCTGGAAAGGCTCCTAGCAACATCCTTGCTGGGATGCTCATTGGTTGGTAGTTCAAAGGGTTCGCTCCACCTCGATAGTGTGTGTGTGTGTGTGCGCGCACGTGAGCTGGCACACATGCACGCGCATGCACGCACGAGATCCGAATTTTTTTTAAAGCACTAACCTCGCTTTGGATTTGTCTGACAGAGAGAGAGAGAGAGAGAGAGAGAGAGAGAGAGAGAGGGATATAGGGGGGGGAAAGCAACAGTTCAAAGTCAAAGTGCAACACAGGGGGGATTGGGGGGGGCGGGGGGGGGGGGGTGCAGGAAGCTTTGTTTACGCTCGAAATAGGAAGGACTTCCTGTCCGTCACTGTCATCAAGGAAATAATGGAAAAATAAATCATCTGTCCCAGGGGGAAAACTGTCACTATGGAAATTTAATTCCGCAAGAATTACGGGAATTTCAGGTATATATAAAATAAAATATATATAAATAATAATTTGCGTGTGTGTCGTGCATCTCTACAATATGAGTTCCACATTCGGAATTGAACTAGCAAACTAAATTACGCTTTTGACACGATTCTAATTTGTTGAGATGTACCTGGATAAATAGTCTGTTCCAGGGTCAAACTGTCACCATCATGATTTTTGCCCCACAGGAATAGAAATAGTCTGTTCCAGGGTCAAAATGATTTTTTTCCCTATAGGAAATTAAAATAGTCTGCTCCAAGGTCAAACTGTGGCCATCATGATTATTTTCACCAATACTTGGGCCTACTACGCTACACTATTTTAATGTTGGCCATTATGGTGGTACTAAGTTGTTGTTGTTTTTTTTTTTTTTTTTTATCTGGAACTTTGTGAAAAGAGATTGCGAAGCACTGCTTTAGAGCAAAGAGATTTTGTCCCTTTAAGAGACGGGAGACGCGAGTATCGTTTTTGTGGCATCTGGGCTGACAAAAGCGAGTCGCTCCCTATTTTGCACAAGTGTTTCATCAGCTCCCTGAAATTGACGACACACACACACGCACACACACACAGAGACAATTCGGGAGACAAACAGCACTTCAAAATCAATGGCTGTCACACACACACACAGACACACACACATACACTCTGTGCAATGCTTTTATGGGGGGAATTCACTTAGCGACATGAAATTTAGAAGGCAAGTCTATCACCAGTAGAGCCACAAAAAGGTCTTCGGCACCCACGGCCGAACAAGACACAGACGTCTGCTATTTTGCGCTGAAGTGGACATTTGACGGTCATTTTGGCCATTTTCAGTGGCTCAACATACAAAGGTTTTTTTTTTTGTTTTGTTTGTTTTTCAAAAATTCAGCCCCCGAAGTGCATTTCACTTAGCAACATGAAATTTGCTAGGATGTCTATCACGAGTAGACCCACAAAAAAGTCTCAAAAAGCCACGGCCCAAAAGACACTGGGAGTCCGCCATTTTGGCTCAAAGCGGCAATTTTTAGTTTCATCAGTGACTTGAGGCGACGTTGCGTGAAAGATATTAAACAACGTTATGTTGTAGCAAAGTCTCCAGTGTGAATTCCTGCATTTTTCTTATCGTGTATTTTTCCCACCAGGAAGGTTTTTTTTTTTTTTAAAGATGAATGTGAGATATGAATGAGAGTAAAATCACCAGAGAGCAAATACAGGCAGATGTATTTTCAGAGATAAAATTAGACGTTTGAAAGAAGAAAAAAAAACTCCTTCCCTTGCTCACAAAGATTTTACATTTAATAAAAATAAATAAATAATAATAATCGGTCTTCTGAAAGCAGGGTTTGGCCGAGGGGCGAGCGAGCAGGCCCGTCCCGTGACGGATTTGATCCGCGGTGCATGTCGCCGGCGGCTATTGGAATTGGATTATTCCAGAACTTTCCTGGTTGGCGGGAATGTGTGAGATTTGGTCTCCCCGTGGGCAAATAATTGGGACGCGTCGCTTCAGTCTCTCCTCGCAGATGCTATACTTGGACACTGGTGTGCGTGGTCACGTGACTAAGCGGATAGCGTGGAATCTTACGCTAACATACACAGTACGCGTTTATTTATTGCTTTACAAACCTGACGCCGGACTGTATGGATGCTACGAGTGGGTGCTGCTGCACTGTGCAGAAAAATGTTTATGACGTCATTGATTCATCAACTTTGACTTGACTTACATCATCACAAAGTAGACGACAAAAATCTTTAGTCGTTCAACGCCTGCCCGCAACTCTTTTTTTCTTTTTTTTTTTCCTCGCCCGGTTATGTTGAAAGCAGTTGTTGCTGTCTGTCAATAATTGTACACATCACAGCAAACACGCCTTGGGGACATAATATCAGAGCCGTAGCAAACAATGGCAAATAAGGAGCCCCCTTATTTCTCGGTACATATGAGATTGTGTGTCCACTGCTGCAAAGTAAAGACTGTGGAAACTGTACAATATGGCCGCTTCCCCCATTTCACATTGAACGTGTCGGTCGTAACGACGCTATGCAAAGTAAGTAGACATTTTATTCAAGAGAATACTGTGGGCCCGCTGCAGCAAAGTGGAGACTGCGGGGTACAACGCTGCTGCAACCATAACTTGGGCTCAGCAACAGACAAGGTCATAAAATCAAGTCACCTTATTTAAATGTCATTAATAATAATAATAATAATATGAAATACAAACAATGCAAATTTAATTACAACGTAATTCAAAATCATTTTGGTCAAGGAGGATCTCCTGTATTGACTTCTCTGCACAGTAAAGAGACTTTTTATCCTGGAGGAGACTGTGGGTAACAAGAAAACAGTGCGTTGCAGCAAAGTGGAGACTACGGAGTACAATACTGCTGTGTCCAGAGTTACTGAATTAATAGTAATCGCCCACGTCTCGACATGACATACAGTGTTTATTCAAGAGGACCCTTGGGGCCGCTACGGCAAAATGGAGACTGCGGAGTAAAATACTGTTACGCTATCGTTAGCACGCCTCTGCCCACATGTTACAATGAAGAATCTGCTGGTCCAGCGACTGAGCGGCAGTGGTTTTAAACTCCCGTCGGCCAAATATGATCGCGGGAAGCCGCTAATGGAAACGCGTCAGTGGCGAGCGCCTCCGTTGGGCCTACCCAGGAGACGAACAAAAGACGTGTTTTGACGTTGTTGTTACATCGGAGAAGATTCTCCGTAACAGTAGTCTTATTTTTCTTCCTCGTGCACACACACACACACACACACACAGCTTTGATCGCGTGCATCTAACAGCGACACGCAGCCACAATTCACCTTCACATGATGGAAAAAGAAGGGAAATTAAAGTGGTCGGCGACTGTAACGCGCGTCAACAGGCTGCAGGGGGGGGGGGGTCGAGTTGGACTGATTGATTGATTGATTATTTACTTATTTTGCTTTCCAGCTACTTCCAAAGTGCCCGGCGACTCGTCTGCATTGATGGAATTAATGAGCTCTCTGGGGCTGCCCATCTTCAAGGCGCAACAAGCGCAGACCACATCAAAACCAAAAATAAAAAAAATATTCAAAAACAGATAAGAAGGTAGAGTAGAAACAAGATGATGATGATAATGACGACGATGACGACGGGAGAACTGGTCGACAGTCTCTCTGGATTTGACTCAATTAAGTCATTAATGTATGGTGGAAAGTGACATCCTCCAGTTGTTTATGATATACAGTAGATAATGTTTGTGAATCATAATTAATAATTAACCATACAATTAATTTTTTTAAATCTAATAATAATAAAATAATAATAATAATATATATATTTCTTTAATTTCAACAATGATAATAACAATAATCATCATAATAATTCATATTATTAATAATAATTACTATTAGGATTATTATTATAGAAGCTACATTTTGGCCTGTGAAATTGAATATGAAAACAATTTCTTTATAAAAAGCATTTTTCAATGTTCTATTGAATTACCAATTTTTAAAAATTATTGGTATTACTGTATTTCAAATGGTATCATATTTTTTAAATAAAAGAGTGTCCTCTGAAATATATAACAAAATACAGTAAAAAAAAAATTGTTTTTAATTCTTTACATTTTATATATATATATATATATATATATATATATATGATTTTTTTTAAATACAAATGTACACGTGAGAAAAATGGTAGTTGGTGTGTGCCTTGCAAAAAAATCTCTTTACGTCAACAAACAAGTTAGATATCAACTCCATCTACAACCCCAATTCCAAAGAAGTTGGGACGTTGTGTTAAAGATAAATAAAAACAGAATACAATGATTTGCAAATCATGTTCAACCTACTGACACAAAGTGGAAAAGTGTTCTGTGGTCTGACGAGTCCACATTTCAAATTGTTTTTGGAAATTGTGGGCGTCGTGTCCTCCGGGCCAAAGAGGAAAAGAACCATCCGGACTGTTATGGACGCAAAGTTCAAAAGCCAGCATCTGTGATGGTATGGGGCTGTGTTAGTGCCAATGGCATGGGTAACTTACACATCTGTGAAGGCACCATTAATGCTGAAAGGTACATACAGGTTTTGGAGAAACATATGCTGCCATCCAAGCGACGTCTTTTTCATGGACGCCCCTGCTTATTTCAGCAAGACAATGCCAAACCACATTCTGCACGTGTTACAACAGTGTGGCTTCGTAGTAAAAGAGTGCGGGTACTAGACTGGCCTGCCTGCAGTCCACGCCTGTCTCCCATTGAAAATGTGTGGCGCATTACGAAGCGTAAAATACGACAACGGAGACCCCGGACTGTTGAACAGCTGCAGCTGTACATTGAGCAAGAAAGGGAAAGAATTCCACCTACAAACCTTCAACAATTTGTGTTCTCAGTTTCCAAACGTTTATTGAATGTTGTTAAAAGAAAAGGTGATGTCACACAGTGGTAAACATGACGCTGTGCCAGCTTTTCTGGAATGCAGTGCAGCCGTAAAATTCCAAGTTCATGATTATTTGCTAAAAACAATCAAGTTTATCAGTTTGAACATTAAATATCTTGTCTTTGTAGTGTATTCAATTAAATATAGGTCGAACATGATTTGCAAATCATTGTATTCTGTTTTTATTTATGTTTAACACAACGTTATAGATTCCATCCCCATAAAACAACTTAAGACATGGTCGGACGAGTTTGGTGTGGAAGACCAAGATGGCGATGGCGAGCCTCTCTCGAACCTAAACTGCTCATTCGCTGGAGTAAAGTATGCAGCGCGGCTTGTGTGCTTGTTTGTGTTTGACACATTTTACACTAACAAAAACACCCGTAATGCTTTTGTCAGCAAACACACACACACACACACTGATACGCAAACACGCGGGCACCCACACTTGTGTGCAGGAAACACTCGCTCCTCTCCCGACTTGGCGAAGGAAGGAAAGGAAGGGAGGAAGCGCGGCCCGTTTGAAGTTGATCAAACGGCGAGTATGCAGCAGTGCTCGCGACGGCGACGACGCTCGCGGCGAGCAACGAGAACCCCCCCCCCCCCCCCCCCCCCCCCACCCCCCAACCCTGTTGATTCCGCCGCCGTCTCATCGCGGCGAGCTCACCTTCCCCCCCCCCCCCGCGCTCACCTGCGAGTCTCGATTGTGTTTCGGGAGCACTTTTGGAACACGCGTTCGTCTCTGGAAACGTCGCCGCTGACAACATGACCCCATTTAGGCCAGTGACAACACCACAACGTGAAAAAATATCCTCTACTAGTGACAAGCAAGGTCTGAAGAGGTTTGCTGGCTAAAGTGGCGTAGCAATCACAACAACACGATCGTCGGGGGAAAAAAAAACAAAACATATGTGGGTAAACAATCATATTTTTCAACCGATATGCTGGCTAAAGAAGTTGCATTTGTGTAATTGCCACTTCACGTACTGTCAGGACGGTCTTATCGAGTCTGATGTAGCAATCGGAACGATACATTCACTGTGTTTTGCAATTCTACGATAATTGATTTTTAAAAAAAAAAACGGTTGTGGGCAAACCGTCATATTTTTCAACTCATAGAAGTAATGATTACAATATCATCGCCGATTTCACGAGACTCAGTACTGCTCAAGGAGTAGCAATGGGTAAGTAATATTTTGGAGTTTTATGATCATCGATATAGTGCAAGAAAATAAATCTAAAAATCTTACACTGTTTTTTTAAAACTTGTGGGAAACAAATTGCTAGAATTTTCCCTAATTATCCTTTTAGGATATCTCCTTATCATGGCCTCTTCTTTCCTGCAGCCACAGTCGGAGTTGATGCGTCCTCTACAGCAGCAACGCGTGACGAATGTCAACACACAAAAAAAGCCAGCGTGCGACAAAGGCCTCCTGCGGGCATCTCGCTAATCACTGATGAGAGTCGACCAGCGCAACCTGCGAAGCAGATTGCGGCACCATCACAGCATGCCAACCTTCGATTCTATTCCACCAGAAGCCCCATCGTGTGTTTTTTTTTTTTTTTTTTTTTAACTGATGATAAATACGTACATAGACACACTACCGAACTGCAGAGGTGGTGAGTAAGTGACGCTCCCCCTACTAGGGTTAGTAAGTTCCCGTATAATGGTGCCTATAAGTTGAATTTGTTCCATCGCCACGCTCGTAAACATTTGTAACTCAAATGGCCTTTCCCCATTGAAATGAATGGCAGTGCCATTTATCCGTTCCAGCATCCCTCCCCAAAAAAACAAGCAAAAGAAATGTTGTGACACGAAAAATAGCACTGTATAATATTGCACTTTATGAAAACAGACACGAATGGCATAATTAAAGACAACCAAGAGTTCAACAATTTTTGCTACATTTCTTGCTTCAATTCAATGGTGATTGTGCTGCTCCTTCTGTTGTGTGCGCCTTGGCCACCTAGGGGCAGTATAATACAGACATGGATATATGTGAAGTCGGTCACTCCTCCTTAAGCCATAGTATTATTAGTCTTTCTTCAAAGAGGATAAAGAATATATGCGTGAGTACTGTTATATGTCCATGTGTATTCAAATATTTGGTGACACTGACGCCATTGGTTACGCTACTTTCGTCTGAATTAACCTCCTCAACTCACTTCAACAGTTCCTTGGCACCAACATTCCACCAGATGGCAGAAGAGCGATCACGTAATTTTGAAAAGCCGAACGGCCAGTAAGCAGGAGGTGACTGCATTGAGAATGGACAGCGGTGTGGTACATGTTCAAGGGGGTAGCGGGGTGACGTCTCAAAGACCAGAGCAATCTCATCAGCAAAGAAGCTCATTTTCCATTTCCATTGGAAGCAGCCAAAAAAACTAATAATGTTCTCACATCTTCACTCTTTGCCTTCTCCGCAGGGTGAGGCAGGGAGAATTTTAATGGAGTGCCCCCCACCCACCTCCACATTCTCCTGGCCCTTTCAATCATGTGAAAATGTGTAATCCGATTGTCTTTAATGTCATTTTACCGTGGCGATAAAAGCTGTCATCTATCACTATGGACATATCATCGCTGTACATTTAAAAGTGTGCTTTTTTTTTTCTTTGCTTTTTACACAAAGAAAAAAAAGTTATAGGACTTCATTAAATTGTGCAAATCCTATTTTGTGACTGCATTTTCTGTTTTTTTTTTCTTGGTACAGGTATTTTTGCAGATTTCTTTTTGTCTAACCACCGAAGAAAGTGAGTGGTGAGAAAAAGCAAATTTTTAATCTATTTTTGTCTATTTTGCCCTCCCTAATTGCGACATGTGCAGTTTAGCAGCTAGCAAACAGTTAAAAAAAAAAAAAAAAGGCCATGTGCGCTAGCTTCAAGCTGTTTCTTGACACTCTCAGTTGAAGTTTACTTGACATAAAAATTACATGTTGTATATTTAAGCAAACCACATTAACTTTATCTTACGAAAGTCCTCTAGCTTAATACTAACACCTAATTGTAAATGCCATAAATGAGCTAACGGAATTAGCATCGATAGTTCAGTAGTTATAAACCTTTTAAAAAACTGTGCACAAATGGTACGCAGCACATACAGTCCAAACTGAGCACATAACAATACTCATGGATAGTCATTATTTTCTGCAAAAGAATTATTACTGAAGCTTAGTTGTAGTAGACGATTCCATATAATTGTGCGATTGCTGTATGTTTTCATACAGTGTAATACTGTAGAGTGCTATTTTTCCTATTTAAAAACATGTTACACATTTTTTTCGTGGCGCTGGACCGGATTGATGGCACTTCCATACATTTCAATGGGGAAAGTTGATTTGAGATAAGAGTGATTTGGTGGTTTTATTAGGACCACTGAAGTATTGACACATAAATAGAGACTATTTTGTGATTAAGGGCTATACAAATAAACTTGACTTATTCCTTTTCGAGTGGCTGCATATGAAACAAACACATCATGGTTCGGCTGCGGACGATTTAATAATGTCCCACGCCAACTTGTTGCCAATGTGATCGGCGAGCATCACAAGCGTCACCCTGTTCCCTCATCAACATTTTAATCAGTGCCATTAAGCTGGGCTCTGTTTTCATTACGCTTATCGGCGTCATCTCCATAAACATCGACGCGCTCGTTACAGCCCCGTCGACTGTTTTTGGGGGCGAGGATTAGAATGCAGGAGAGTGATCGAAGAGAGAAAGAGAGAATAGAGAGTCGGAGTGGAAACGTTAACCTCGATATTCATCAAAGAGAATGTGTGATGCGTCAGGGGAGCAAGGACACATGGGAATACTGTTGAGGTTCTGACAGTGTTTGGCCCTACATGAGTTTTTATTTATATTGTTTTTTTTTGGTTAAACAAATGTCCCGTCCCTCAACAACATTTAATCTATTATTCAATTCTGTCCTGCTTATATAATGCATCAAATCACAACAGAAAGTCAAGGATGGGTTTAGCTTGTACGCTAACGTGAGCAGGCACAAAAAAAAAGTTCAGCTCGGGACGTAAATAGTGTGACGTCAGGACAGAGGCGGAAGACTTGAGCAAATGATCCAAGATCAGACGTTTGGCTTCAGTGATCATGTTTCTGGTCAAATCGGGAAAATTAGACAAGCAAAACTTTATTTTAGAGCGAGCTTCAGATTCGCCGCCGCAGTTGTCAGTCCACTTGGAGCACTTTATTGATCGGATCAAACAGTCAAACACACAAATACAAAATGAAAACACTTGCAGGGAGCAACGAGAAGACGCTAACACTCAACTCACCGCGTGGTTATCGGCCAACCCGCGTTACGAGGTTGTAAGTGGAAGGAAATAAACTTGCAAGTCAAGGTACCACTGTCTTTAGATTTGTTTTTGTCGTCTTCAGCATGTTTTTAAAAACTACCACTATCAACATATTGCAGATAATCAAAACAAATTCCAGGGCTCTATTTTCGTGACGAGCGCAAATCTGGCGTAACTCTGCAAGGAGGCGGGGCTAGACCCGGTTTTGATAATTCCGTGGTCGGGCCAACCCAAGCGGATTTAAAAGTGAAACGTCCGCGCTGGTGCGGGCGTCACCGCAGCCGACTTCAATCCTGTCCAATCGAAGCGGCTTCTCTCATTCCCCTTAAAATCGGCACAACTCTTGCACGTAGTCATCTGTGGAAGAGGGCCCAGCGAGCCATGCGTTACTGGAGCATTGCATGTTATCGGGTACCCTAATTAAATACAGAAAGAGCTGGTGAAAACCGCTGCCAACGTAACTCATTTACTGCCAGCCTTCCCAGTTAACATGGATATTAGACTTCTGAAGCCGTCAATGGCAGTGAATGTGTTAAACGTGTCCGCGGACCTTATGTATCTACATATCCAATGATCGTTCATTGCCAAGACCCCCATAGTTGCGAGCTGACCAGTACATGAAATGATTTTAAAAAATATGATGATAATGATAGTAATAATAATGTGTTCAATGAATTAATTTATACAATGAGTAAGAGGGTTGGATGCCCGCTATTGAAATAAGTCCATCATCCACGGGTTAGCTAAATTGGCAAACACGCCTAGCAAGACTTGCGCTTACACGAAAATCAAGTTTTTTAAAGCGCAGCTGTGGCATCTACGAAAACAGAGCCCTCAGTGTGACCATGACAATCGTTAGTTTCCACTTTCTGATGGGAAGATGAAAAAAAATAACCACCAACGTCGGCTCATTGATTAGTTTTGACAATCGCGTTGCGTAAAATAGCATTTCGGAACAACAGAATCGGGCCCAACTTTAGGGATTTGTGGTGCCAATTGTGTTGTCGTTTAATACGATACGCACGTGTAATGACTCCACTAACAATGGGACGATTGCTGCTATGACCGATCGTAGTAAAAAAGCCTCGGAGTGGTGTTTAGATTAAGCTCGGGATTAAACCAGAGGTGAGGATTAATATGGAGGCCGGAGGGGAGAAAAGACAATTACACAAGCGGCGAACCAGAAGGTTGCCTACTGTACATATGGACACCTCGGCGAGCGATAAGACAGAACATATGTTGATCCCGCCTCATTATCCTCATTAGCATAACATAAAATGAGTCTCACAGTGGCCCTGTTGCGGATCAGACCGAGGTAGTGGGGCGTCGCTACGACTGGCGTGGAGTCAGACACTTCTCGCCTGCCTCATCTGATGGATTACGATGCAAATGGATCGCTCGCTCGCTTTCTTTTGTTTGACTCCCAACTGTTTGGGGGAAGAAGAAAAAAACCGCTGGGGATCCGTTGGAAGCAGATGAGAAGCTGATGGCACATGCGCACCACTGCCGCATGCCCACTGACGCAAGCCAGGAGTCAGGGAATTAACATTTTCGGGGCCCGTTTGCTCGCCGAACAGTGTGTACAATTGTTGATTAAGCATATTGAAATTAGAGGAGGGGGTGGGGCAGGATGTGGTCAATGAGATGCATATTATTTTTCAGCAACTGTTGTTTGTTCCCGATGTGAGTCCATGGGAAAAATTGGGAGCCAACAGGAGCGAATCACAGAGAAAGTCCACCAATCACATCCAAGAATCTATGAAGTCAATCAATCAGTCCTGGCAACACCGCACCGAACAATCTTCCGCCAATCAAAAACAGTCCTCAAACTGACAAAGAAGGATTCCATAAGCGACCGCTCTGAAAACGTCTTCCCAAGTCAAACAATTTCAGCTCGCCCATCCACCGTGCGTCTCAGTTCTACTTTCAAACGTTGACCAATTTCTCATTGCAGAGCTCGGAGCGCCAGAGGGCATGCCGTTCGCCACTCTTGGCGCCCTAATACCTGGCCTTTGACGCGCCCCTGCCGGGACCGCCCGACCGCGCGCTTTGAAGCGCTTTCCCACCGCCGTAATCTTCCCTTCTTCTTTTTTTTTTTTTTGCTGCCATTTCCGCTTCACCCCTTGCGCACTTGCGTCTTTCATACGGTCGTCCGTAATCCTCCGAGTCCATCTCGCGTTTGTCTTGTGGTCTTTTTCTTTTTTTTTTTTTAAACATTATTAACCAATTTAAAGTGTTGAAAATAGCTTGAGAACGAATCAATTAACTCGCTTGGACGCTTCAACTGTCTGAGAAGTGTCGTACAACTCCACCACTTGCTTATCCCGCGGGAGCCTCGCCGCATTCTGTCGCCTCAAGATTGAGAGTCTGGATGGTTTGTTGTAGACAAACTCCAGGGAAACTAGTTAGATACGTTTGGGTTGGCCTGTTTTGTCAAAAAAATCTATAGTGTGATGATTCGTTGCAGAAGGAAGCCCATCAGCCATGAATGCAAGTTTGATTCATATTCGCCAAGTAGTTTAGTTGTTTTGTGAAACTGCATCACTCGTGGCTCCTAAAACCTTGGTAGACGTGTTTAAATAAACATTTCACATCGCATTACACAGAGCTGCCAACATACTAAATAGACTCTTTCACTCTTGTGGGCACATTTGTTGACGACGGCATTTCTCAGCCTGTGCACTCCCCTCTCTCAGGAGGTACAAGATCGCTATCGCTAATCTATGCTAACGCAGTGGTAAAGTTAGGATTGTGTAAATGCTGAAGAGCCGACGCCTGCACGCCTTCCCTTTTCGAATTAAATCGAATTTAAGTGAACGAGACGTACAACAAAGACATTCCCCGTCTTTTTCCATTTCAAAGTCAAACTGTTCAGCTCATTCGGAGCATATTGGGAACGTCTTTCCACATTCCAATAATTCCCATGTTGCCAAAATTCCACATTTTTTTGCAGAAAAATAAAACAATAGAATTCCAAAATTTAAGAACAATTTTTTTTTTTACACATTTCCCTCTCCTTTCTCAATTTTGGACCCGATTCAAACCATGCCAACTTCAAAATGTCAGCTCATTCAGGCATTTTTGGAAACTATTCATCACATTCCCCAAGTTCCACACTTTTCACAGTGAAATAAAGCAATAAAACTACCATAAAATTCTACAATTGAAGAGATGTTTCACGCGTTTGTCTCCTTCGTTCACATTTCTTGACTGATTTAAACCATAAAAACGTCAAAATGTGCAGCTCATTTAGGACATTTTGGGAACACATTCCTCAAATTGCACCCTTTTCACAGTTAAAAAACCCACCCCCCCAAAAAAAAATAAAATGACAATAAAATCCCCAAATTTAAGAGATGTTTTACATATATAGCGCTTCCATATTTCTTGACCGATTCAAACCATCTCAACTTCAAAATGTCATCTCAGTCAAGCATTCTTGGAAACTATTCATCGCATTCTCCAAATTCCACACTTTTCACAGAACAATAAAACAATACAATTCCCACTCTAACTTCAAAATTGTTCAGCTCATTCAGGACATCTTGGGAACTATTTATCAAATTCCTCAAATTTCACACTAAACTGTCATAAAAAAAATACCGACATTTAAGAGATATTTTATATATTTACCTTTTCCTTCCACATTTCCTGACTGGTTCAAACCATCTCAACTTTGAAGTCTTACATTCTACACTTAATGCAACAAAGTCATCTTACAACATAGCCCTTTCAACGTACTTCCTTGACACCAATTACTACTTTCCTAATATTCAGGGCTTTGTTTTATAGAAAGAGCACAAACACAAAGCTAGAGGAGTTTTTCAACGAACAGCTGAGGTTAGGTTCCACAGGGAAAAAAAACAACAAAAAAACGCAAATGCTGTCGGTGAATTTTTTTTAAATAGCGAAGCGCGAATAAGCCGGGGTCCGCTATAGCTATTTTTCAAGGCCGCACCTCTAATAAACACCTCGTACTCTCTTCAGGTGAGTAAATTCCCCGACCACCAGACGACGAGAGGAACCGCGGTAACACGCCACCATCGTGTGTGTGTGCGCGTGTGTGTATTTTCGAGGAGATCGATGGCAACCCCGCAGCAAGGCGGGCTTGTTGTTCCTCAAAGATGGTCGAGATGAAGTGCGAGCACGCAACAAAGACGGACGGACGTGGGCGGGGGGGTTAGGAGAAAACGTGGGATTAGACGGAATTCTCCTTCTGGACCGATGAACCAGCGCATGCGTGTGTTAGTGTGTGTGTTTGTGTATATATAGGTGCAGGTGTGTTTGTGTGTGAGAAAAAGAATCCATTTCTGCCAGCACATTAGCTCCTCAGGCTGAACAAAGCCCCATCACCTGCAAGCTCCTTTTTTCCCTCTTATATGGGCAAGTATGTGTGTGGGTTTATGCTACTCAAGTCGTGTAACCGTGTGTGTGTGTGTGTGTGTGTGTGTGTGTGTACCAGTAAGAAAATGGAACCTGAATGGACAGCATTACTGTGCTTGTGTGTGCTTGTGTTTGTGTAGATGTGCGACCTACATCTCGCAGCCTCTCATGTGTGTGTGCGTGTGTGTGTGTGTGTGCGCTTCACTTCCACATCCTTTTATTTATTAAGGCTCAGCTGTGGCGTTGCGCTACATTCTGATGATGATGATAATGATGATGTCGTATACGTAGTTATCCCTCCCCGTGTATGACATCACAATAGCGAAATGCACAGACGGAAAACGTGTGAGTGACCGAAAGCCTCCAGAGTGCTTTGAATTGGATTAGCGGGAGCATTTGCTATTATCCGAGCAGAGTTTGAATTGAAATGGGGCCCCTTTTTCTCTCACAAAGGTTTTCGAATCAATTTTGCCCTCTTTGCTTACACAAAAATAAAAGGACAATGACATTTTTGGGCATGTGACTTCACCCTTCTGGCATTTGATTTATTTTCCCCTGGATACCAAACAAAATGTGATTTTTTTTGTTTTTTTGTTTGATTTTTGTGCAACAAGCTGAATCACCGCATAGAGTGGCTATAAAAAGTCTACACACCCCTGTTCAAGCTGCAGGTTTTTGTGAGACCAAGATAAATCATTTCAAAACGTTTTCCACCATTGATGTTACTTATAACAAACGACTCAGTTGGGAAAAAAAAAAACATCTTTAGAGAGGGGAAATAAAAATAAACCGTGTGTTTGCGCAAGTGTGCACACCCTCTTTTAACTGGGGACGTGGACTGTGTTCAGAATGAACCGACCACATTCAGAGCACAACTGCCACCATTCAGAGTCCCTCTGATTAAGTTTGGCTGGTCTAGCGGGCTTTTCCTGTCCCATGTCTCGCAGAGAGCTTCCACAGCGTCAGAGGGATTTGTTTGTTCAAAGGTATCAGCCAGGAGAATGGCACAAAATGATTTCCAAAGTTTGAAATTCACCACGGAACACAGTTTACTTTCTGGAATTGTTTCAGTGTGATGACATTACTGTGCGGAAGCAGCGTCTCTCAATTAAATCTATTCATGATATCCCAGGGCATTATTTATCCAAACGACATTTTCTCTGTGGCCAAGAACAAGCTGAATCACCAAAGCAGCTCATGTTTTTTGGGATGCGTCTCAATCAGATGACATCACCGCGCAGGAGGTCCGTCGGCTGAACGAGCTTCTGTCAGCAAACGAGCGTGTCCTGCATGCTCTCTAAACACTTTCATTTTGCCCAAAATCGAATATTTCACAGGCCCTTAACGTATTTTTACGGAGCAAGTGGATTTACCACCGCACCATTGCACAAGCGCTCTACACAACAAAAACAGGAATGCGAGATTTACATACAGGATGCTGAGATGGAAAACTGCATATAGAGGCTTTATTTAACAATAAATGTGGGATCAAAAATAATATTTCCAAAGGGAAAAACATGTCAGGATTCGCTTAGCTTTGCCATCTTATTTAAATGTAACTGGAATTTAAAAAAAAGAAAATCTGTAAAAAAAAATTTAAAAAAAAGTTTCTTACAATATCAAGAATCTTTTTCACTTAACTTTATTGTTAAATGTATTATTACAAAACATCACAGACAGAGCAGACAATAAATTGCTGTCCCAAAAAATGGCTCTGGTGCCGCATTTTGGACACCATTGAAGTGCCCAATATGTTTTAATATGCTAATTAGTGTTAGTTAATCACGTGCATTGTTGTTGTTTTTTTTTTTTTTTTTTATAAAGTAAATGTCGAATTAAAAATACCATTTCCAATGGTTTTTAAATCAGAATCAGAATCATCTTTATTTGCCAAGTATGTCCAAAACACACAAGGAATTTGTCTCCGGTAGTTGGAGCCGCTCTAGTACAACAGACAGTCAATTTACAGAACACTTTGGAGACATAAAGACATTGACAAAAAACTATTGTGCAAAAAGATGCAGAATCCTCTAGCACTTAGAACAGTTCGAATGGCTAATATTGCAATAGTCCGGTGCAATGACCATTGCGCAAAGGGCGCTGAGACTTCAAGGAGTGTATGCGGTTTAAAGTGACGAGTAGTGCGATAATCTGGAACAATGTTGGTTGTGCAAAAGTTACAGATACTCCTCAATCAGTGTGCAAATGGAGCAGATGTTACTCTGGCATGAGTGGCCAGTATATGCAAATAGTGCAGCATGGCGAGACAACTACAGTGAGTGCACGAGTAATCCATAATTTGCCCCACAGAAATGTGACAACTAACTCAAGTCAAAAAATTGCCAGCTTGTTGTAATGGAATTATAGGTTAGGTGTTTAAGAAGTTGATCGCAAGAGGGAAGAAGCTGTTGGAATGTCTACTAGTTCTAGTTTGCATTGATCGGTAGCGCCTACCTGAGGGAAGGAGCTGGAAGAGCTGGTGACCGGGGTGCGGAGGGTCAGAGAGGATTTTGCACGCCCGTGTCTTAGTTCTGGCAGCGTGCAAGTCCTCAATGGTGGGTAGGGGGGTACCGACAATCCTTTCAGCAGTTTTGATTGTCCGTTGCAGTCGGAGTTTGTCCTTTTTTGTAGCAGCACCAAACCAGACTGTGATGGAAGAACACAGGACTGATTCGATGACCGCTGTGTAGAACTGTCTCAGCAGCTCCGGTGGCAGGCCGTGCCTTCTCAGAAGCCGCAGGAAGTACATCCTCTGCTGGGCCTTTTTGAGGACGGAGTTGATGTTGGTCGCCCACTTCAGGTCCTGAGAGATTGTAATTCCCAGGAACTTGAAGGTCTCGACGGTTGACACAAGGCAGCTGGACAACGTGAGGGGCAGCTGTGGCGAAGGATGCCTCCTGAAGTCCACGATCATCTCTACAGTCTTGAGACTCCAGGTTGTGTCGGCCGCACCACAGCTCCAGCCGCTCCACTTCCTGTTGATATGCAGACTCGTCACCGTCCTTGATGAGGCCGATGACAGTGGTGTCATCTGCAAACTTCAGGAGCTTGACAGTCGGGTTTGCTGAGGTGCAGTCGTTCGTGTAGAGAGAGAAGAGCAGCGGAGAGAGGACACAACCTTGGGGCGCCCCAGTGCTGATGCTGCGTGTGGATGAGGTGGCCTGCGCCAGCCTGACCTGCTGTGTCCTGCCCGTCAGAAAGCTGTAAATCCACTTGCAGATGGCAGGTGAGACGCTGAGCTGGAGACGCTTGGATGAAAGGAGTTCAGGGATGATGGTGTTGAACGCTTAGCTGAAGTCCACAAACAGGATCCTCGCGTAGGTCCCTGCACTGTTGAGGTGTTCTAGGATGAAGTGCAGTCCCATGTTGACTGCCTCATCCGCAGACCTGTTCGCTTGGTAGGCAAACTGCAGGGGGTCCAGCAGGGGACCTGTGACACTCTTGAGGTGGTCCAGCACGAGACGTTCAAAGGACTTCATGACCACAGATGTCAAAGCGACAGGCCTGTAGTCATTCAGACCCGAGATTGCAGGTTTCTTGGGGACTGGAATGATGGTGGAGCATTTGAAACAGGATGGAACTTCGCACATTTCCAGAGATCTATTGAAGATCTGAGTGAAGACTGGAGCGAGCTGGTCCGCGCAGACTTTGAGGCAGGATGGTGACACATGGTCCGGGCCTGCCACTTTGTTAATCTTCTGTTGTTTGAAGATGCGTCTCACATCCTGTTCATGGATGGTTAACGCAGAAGTCAGAGGTGTGATTGTGGTCGCGGGTGCGGCCGGGTGGGTGTGTGGTGTGAAACTGTCCTTTTGAAATCTGCAGTAGAAGGTATTCAAGTCGTTGGCTAGTGTGCTATTGTTCTCAGCTTGGGGGGATCGTCGCTTGTAATTAGTCAGTGATTGGAATGCATGCCAGACTGATTTAGAGTCGTTTGCGCTAAACTGTTTTTCCAACTTTGCTGCATGGTTCCTCTTCGCAATGTTAATTTCTTTAGTCAGCTGGTTTCTAGCTCAATTATACGCTCTGATATGCGTCCTCCTTAGCTTGGCGAAGCTGCTTAAGTTTAGCAGTGAACCACGGCTTGTTGTTGTTGAATGTGCGAAATTATTTTGTTGGTACACAAACCTCTTCACAGAAACTGATATAGGATGTGAGAGTGTCCGTATATTCATCCAGGCTGCCAGCTGAATTTTCAAAGACACTCCAATCTGTGCAGTCTAAACAGCTTTGAAGTTCCATCTTGGCTTCATTGGTCCACTTTTTGACTGTTTTCACTGTAGGCTTCGCACATTTAAATTCTTGCCTGTACGTCGGTATTAAGTGAATTAAGCAGTGATCAGATGAGCCCAGGGCTGCACGAGGTATAGCACGGTATGCGTTTTTTACCGTAGTGTAGCAGTGGTCTAAATTATTATTTTCCCTGGTAGGACAGTCGATGTGCTGCTTGTATTTAGGGAGTTCGTGGTTGAGTTTAGCTTTGTTAAAGTCCCCGAGAATAATGAGGGGTGAGTCCGGGTGTTTTTTTTCCAATTTCGTTGACTTGTTCGGCAAGCGTTAGCAATGCGGCATTTGTGTTAGCTTGAGGTGTTATGTAGACTCCAGCCAGTATGAATGATGCGAACTCACGTGGCAAGTAGAATGGCTTACAGTTTAAGAATAGCGACTCCAAATGCGGGCTGCAGTGTGTGCTGAGCACCGTGACGTCCGTACACCATTTTTCGTTGATATAGAGGCATATCCCGCCGCCCTTTGTTTTCCCCGATGATTCCATGTCACGGTCCGCTCAAATGGGAAAATTGTGTTGGTTTAGCATAACTTTGCCGTTTTACTGAATTGTAATTATATTGTTTTTAAATTCTACAAAACTATTATTGTTTTCCATGTGTAATATTAAGAATTGTTTCTCTCTCACCTTGATTTTCTAAAATCTTGAATGAAAACAGCATTCCCCATAGCTTTCAAATGGCACAAATGTGCCGGTTTATTGCTTTACCATTTTATGCAAAATTCCCCCAGAAGATCCTTTTTTATTTTCTCTCTCAACCCTTTTTGAAAAATTATTTTTCAGTCTTACAATATGTCACAGACCAAGACTATAATGAGCCGTGGGCTACAAAGAATCCATATAGTGGCTTTACCGTGTATAAATAGCCTTGTATGTCTAATGCATGGGGATGAATGTCCTCATTGAACACAGTGTGAGTCCAAACAACGGGGGGAGCGAGTGCACCGGCTTTCACAGTCCTGATTCATTGTAATGCATTTTTGATATGCCCCCCCCCCCAACGCACACACACACACACACACACTCTCACTCCCACCTTAACCCCACCTCCACCCCAGCCCTCCCTTTCCGCATCAACCGCCATTCCCTGACGGAAAAACATCGCCCCCGGCAACCGCGCATATAGCTTCAACATAGCCGCTGATGTTTGCGTTGTGTGTGAGGGGGAAAAAATAATAATAAATTTAAAAAAATAATAACAATTATTAAAAAAAATAAAATAAAAATAAAAAATGAGAGTGAAAGTGCAGAGAGAAGAGGGAGAGAGGGAGACAGAGAGCAAGAAAGGAAGAAAATGTTCCCTACTCGCCTGTTAAATATTTGAGATGGCTTCAGTGGAGAAGTGATGTAGTCACAGATGCAACTGCAAGCTCAGTGTGTGCGTGTGTGTGTGTGCCTGCGTGCATGTGTGCGTCAGTTTCAACCCATTATTTAATTTTTATTATTATTATTATGGAAAAATGCCCACCCCATTAGGCCGACTACGTAGCAGGAAACTACATCGCGACTATTTTTCTGGCCGTTTTGGTTTCCCCTCTCCATGTGGAACGTATCCTCAGCGATTTGCTGGGGAAAAACTTGCCGACGCGCGTGTTTTTGTGCTCGTTCTCTTTCGATGCCAAGGGATGGTGCGAAAACCCGGGCGAACAGGAAAGTCGTAATTGGCGTAAAGGAAGTATGCCGAAGTGATACACCTCGATTGTTCTACGATCTTTGTATATCAAGGAGGAGCTGAGTTTAGTCCGGGTTGTTAGCGGAAGTCACAGAGAGTTTTCTTGGGATTTGTATGTTTTTGCTCTGCTGAACCCAAAAAAAATTTAAAATAAATGACAGAGGGCTTGTTATTAACGATTGAAATTAATACGATTTGCTTAGGCGATAAACACATGCACTTCCGAAGCATTTTGTCCAATCATCTGTGAGCCAAATATTTTAGGGTAATGTTGGAAGACGAGTTTGAAATGAAGAAAATTTACAACATGGACAGAGAAAATCATGAACCGCGGTCCGCATAATTGCCCCCGAGGTGTAAGAAATTAAGTGTTCTAATTAGTGTTAATTTGTCAACTTCATAGTGCATTTTAAGACAGCTTCCATTGGGGGGAAAGTGTCCGTTTTTCAATTTTCATTTTTTGTACTTACAATAGTAAAATCATGTAAAAATGCGAAGGGAATCCTCCCAATATTTGGATTTGTTTGTTTTGTCTTGATCGTTACGAGAAGCAACAACTTCCGAGCGCACAACAAGTGAAATTCCGAGTTGGGGCTCACCTTGATGAGCGTTAATGAAGCCCGCGCATGCGCACACGCTGCCGGCGGTGGACTCACTTGGGGTTGGAGCTGTTCCAGTAGACCGAGTGCCTGTCAAAGATGATCTTCTCCTCGGCCCGCACGCACATCCAGGAGAGCGCGCTCAGGATCAGCACCTCCATGGCTCCGCTGCGCTTGATTGCCATCACCTTCTTCTTCTTCTGCAGCTTTTTTTTTTTTTTAAGGGCTTCTTCTTCTTCTCTCTTGTCGTCTTGGCGGCTCCTCGGATGCTCCCTCAGCGACGACTCTTCAAGTCATCCTGGAAAGTTGAGACGGTCTCGCTGGGGGGGGGGGGGGGGCACAAAAAAAAAAGTGGGAGAAGAAGAGGAGGAAGAAGTGCGCGCTGCTCATGGGGTACTCACACGGGGGTCTCGTGCTGCTGTTGCTGAGGGGGGGCTTCGTCTACGTCCCTGCCAAACTTGTCTCTCAGCATCACGCGTCAAAAAGAAGAGTGATGCTTTTGTTGTTGTTGTTGTCGTCCCCTTCCTTCCTTTCTTTCCTTCTTTCTTTCTTCAATCTCCACAAGAGCGGCGACGGCGATGCGTTCAGGTGCACGCTGGGAAAAGCATGCTCCGATACATCCACCGAATGTGCGTCCAAACTCCAAGCATCCTGCCCACGCACGTACAATCCACGACGTCCGATCACGCTCCCCGCGCCGCGCAGCCTTCCGCACTTCTCCTGCTCCGCGCGCGCGCGTGCGTGCGTGTGCGAGGCTCTCTTCCTCCGGCAACACATCCACGCCCACCTCCCCACCCGCCGCGTGCCGCGAGAGAGGAGGGCGCCTGAGCGCCACGCCCCCTCACGGCTGACTGCCTGCACTGCAACGCAGGGGCACTTGATTAGGTACAGCCGCGATGGTTACCACAGAACCGGAAATGGACCGAATTGCGCAATTGGAAAGGGAAAAGGGGCGGAGCTCATTTGGGGGCCCGAGGCAAACCGCATCCATATGTGACTCATTGAAATGAATGGCTTCCGGCCTGCCCCCCCCCCCCAAAAAAAAAAAATTACACTCTACAACAACAACACTGGCATTGTGCTTCTGAAGTTCAACGGAGGTGTACTCAATGTCGTGTCGACATTCAGCCGTCTTGCGCTCCGGCGCCACTCCCCATCGCCGAAGATGTTTTTTTTTTTTTAAGACGCACTTAAAGCTCCCCGTAAAGTTCAGCCCGTTTAAACGCTGAGGCGAAGATGGATGGCGAGGGAGAGCGGTGGCGCCTGACGCATGGATGGAGCGCGGCCCTTGGTGTCCAACTCGGGGGGCCCAAAAAGGGCGGCGCAACGCAACCGGGTGTAAAAATGTGGGCTGCCGTAAAAGCAGAAAAGCAGACACTGAGAGCCAAAACACCTCGTCGCCAGTGCGCTGATATACGGCCCCGCTAAAAGCTCTCCATCACTTTTATGGCTCATTCCACAGTTGGAGGACATTTCAGTCACCGACATTTTTGGGAAATTAGACCCTTCACTTGATAATTATTGATATGGTTTCAAGAAAAAAACGGGTAACCATCATATCATTTGATCCGTTCGGCTAAACCATCACTGGTACAACTATTAATGAGAAATTTGTCATAGCATAGATTTGACTGTGTTTGGCACAACCCTCTTGCAGGTACTCACAAACCTGGAAGATTTCAAAAATATTGCTGGAAAAAGCCTTTTCGAAATGAACCGTTACATTTTATTGGAACAATAATATGCTAGTAATACTCCAATTAAAGTAATGGAAGGTTGCAAATGAAACAAAGCTGAGCAATTACATCGACGACGCCATTCCCGCTGAGGCATGTTCAGCTCACTTTTTTTGAGAGACAACTTCACAGCATAATTACTACTATTTACTACTATGTCTGCGATGAAAACAAGTACTGCCTGTAACAAACAAACAAAATCATGCAAAAAACTAATAACTTGTACGACAGCTAAAATTACATTTTGTCTCAGGACAATTATATTGTACCCAATATATACGTTTCTCTATCTTGTGCGTGGATTATTTGAAATTTCTTGGAGGCGGGGGACAAAAAAAAAAAAGAAAAGAAAAAGAAAAAATGTCCTCCAATTCTGGATTGATACTTAGCGATATGGAGAACTCCCCTGCTGACAAGATGACGAAAAAGCAAAATGACGTTGGGTATTTGTGCGACTTTGTGCCCTACTTCTTCAAGTAGCCTAAGCTTTTTCGGATAAAGGCGCACACACATAGCCGAAGCGTAACCCAAATACAGCCGCATGTCGTCCGCCCGCGGGGATGAATTATTCAACATCTGTCTGAGAGGCCTGCATATGTAAACAGGTGGACAGTCTCCTGGTTGGCTGCTCTGCTTTTTTTTTTTTTGGGGGGGGGGGGGGGGTTGTAAGGAAAGAGGTGGGCAAAACAAGAGGGGCCATTTCAGTCCTCAAGGACAAGTGGGTTTGTCTATGAGTAGAACCACACACACACAAAAAAAGTCTCAAGAAGCCGTGCTTGAAAAAACAATTTCGGTTAAGAGCAGCCATTAGAGGGTCATTTTGATTTCCGGGGGTCCAACGTATAAAGCCTTTTTGTTTTTTTTAAATTCCGCCCCTTAACTCACTTAGCAACATGACATTTAGTAATCACGCCGAGCACGAGCAGGCCCGCAAAAAGCCTCGAGATGTCATGCCTATAAAGAAACGGGATGTCTGCCATTTTGGTTTGACGTGGCCCTTTTAGGGACCCTTTTTGCCGTTTCCCGGAGTTCTTCAAAAGTGAATTTGTCATACAGATTTTGTCCTATTGCTACCAAATTTGAATCACGTATACCAACTTGACGGAGGGCGAGCTTGTGAAACATCTTCATTTTTTATTTCTTTGCACGTGTGCAGAGCATGGGAGCAAAGTTTGAAAGTGTTTCGCCATCCGACACAAAAGTTGGCTTAAATGTCCTGACGCTCTCGACTGGCAGAAATGCACAGATTCAATAACTCCAGTGTGCATAAAGCCCGCGGTCGGCCCCTGCATTAAGTGGTGCCATGCAGCCACCGTGAAGCAAAAAAAGACAAGTTTGCTCCTCTGCTGTCACGCTGACATTGAGTCTAAATCACATAAGCTGTGCAGCCTTAACGGTATTTGGGGGGGATTCAGATGTGGCGGGATGACTGGTTTAACTGTGGGCCGCAGAGCGACTGTCTCCTTTAAAAAAAAAAAAAACATCCCTGGTGGAATACAAAGTACTGTCTTCCACTGGCGCAGTGGAAGTACCAAGGGGGGGGGGGGGGGGGGGGAACAAGTACGGCCATTGACTAACAGGTAGTAGTTCTAAATCTAGACGTACGAGTAACCGGTAGCGTTGGAAAATACGTGTTTTCCACGGACAAAACCGGGTATGCCTATCTACGAGCAGGTATGAATCTAAACGCAGCGGTAGCTAGCAACCTAGCAGTCACTTCAACCAGGTGCGAGCATGTAGCGTGTCTAAGTCTGCGCTACTACCTGGTAATAACAAAGCATCCGTTTGACTACGTGCGACACAGCCGCCAGGCTCCCCCTTCTTCCTGCGATTCATCAAGTTACAAATTCAAAAAAACGGGGCGGTTGCCATTTAAAATGGGGCCCGAGCGAAGCAAGCCAGCTCGAGCATGTGTGGCCGCTTGCGTTTGCCAGTATTTGCTTGATTAGAGAGCGCCGCGTTGATGTCAATAAGTGGTGCCAGATGTGAAAAGCACCCACATGCTTTGGATTTCAAACGCACCCGATCGGGAATGCCCAGCGACGTCGTCTCCCTTATTTTGTGCTTTGAGGTACCTCAAGAAAAGTTCAATGTTTGCACAACCCAATTGAAGATAAAATGATACCAAGTTGTGTATTTTGTGCACTTGCAATTTTGGGGGAATGAGATTTTAGTTCAAAAAGCAAAGCTATGTTTGGATGATGTGGCTTTGACATTTTCCTTCAGCCCAATTATGCAATCTCTTTGCATTTCAATTTATTCCACGGAGGATTGTGCTGCTTGGAAAGGACTGCTGGTGAAAAACCAAATGCTAAGACACCGCATGTAAGCAAGCGTCAGAGGAGGACGGGGGGGAAAATGGCAAAGGGCTGGTCTTGGGTAGCATCGTGTGCTAGTGCTTAGCACTTCTGAGGTTCAGGGTTCATTCGCGCTGTTTGAGTTTTCATGTTATGTTCAGCCCTTATTAGAAACTTCAACTCTAAATAAGAGCTTCACACATTTTGGGGGAGGGGGGAAGCTATCAGTCCGTTATTGGCGGAGAAGCCCGCCAATTTGCCTTTTTTTTTTTTCATGGCGAAATATTGTTTGTACGTGTTTGAAACGCTATGAGCCCATCTCAGTTTGTGCTATGTTCATTGTTTAAACGACATAAGCAATTATCATGACTTTTGTGGGTGACCCTTGCTAGAGGTGGACATTCACTCTTCTGAGGCCCGTTACAAACAGCAGGGATCAACTGTACTCCTAAATGGGAATAGGAATTAAGAATATTTTTTTTGGGGGGGGGGGGGGGGGGGGCAGGCAACCTGGGTTTCACTAGACCATAACACATTTTCCGACATGCATTTGGGAGATTTCAAATACTTTTGCAAAATGTTGGATCTCTTCTCTTTGTCTTAAAACTGTACGCCACAGTCGTCATATGAAAACGGGAAATTGTTCTCTCATGATCTCAGTCAATACTTGCCAGAAATGACTGCAGCTACTTTTGATGCTGCTGTGAGACTCCCTGACCAGTTTTCTTCTATTTTCATATATTTTGGAGGGACGTCCAGTTCTTGGTCACGTCATTGTGCCGCAGTTTCTCCACTCGATGACTGTCATCGCTGTCCTCCATGGTTTATTGCATGCCTTAGAAATTCTTTTGTAGCCTTTATCCTGACCGCTAACCTTTGAAAATGTGGCCCGTCTGATGTTGCGGAAGCTCCCCGCAGACCATGGCCTGTGGTGCAAGATGTCAGGTGAATCCTTATCAGACACCTGGACTTCACTTGGGGTTATCAGAGGCACTTGCGCATGCTGATTCCCTTTTAACATAACGAATTTGAATTGATGGAATTGGTCAATCCTGAACATGGCTACCATCCCAGTAATGAGGGTGTACACTCTTTTGCCAACATTTTGTAAAGCTTTTAGGTGACAATAGTGGAAAACGTTTGGAACTGTATCATGGTTTTTTACATCAAAAAAACTTGTAAAGAGAGGCATGTAGACATTCAACCAGCGTAGGTATGCACTTGGTCAAATGAAACTACGATTTATGGTCATTTGTTTCGCTGATACGTCGACCGTAGTTTCTGGACCAGCGCTCCAAATTGCCTATAGTTGTGAATGGTTGTCTACATGTGGCCGGGCTAGTCTCCAGCTCAGCCCGAAGACCACTAAGGAAAAATAAGGAGTTGGATGTGCGCCCCAATCTTATAATTCTCCAATGGGGACACTCTGGATGCATTCTCATGCAAGACAGGCAGTTAAAAAATTTCCCGGCTCGTCGCGTCACGTTCTCCAGTTCACGTTTGTCCTCATCTCCGAAGACGGCGAAGAGCCGAGGTTAATCCCCGTCAACGCGCTGTCAGGGAGTTGGAACAAAAACGAAGGGAGAAGGGCCTAACGCCACAAAACCAGGAGGAGCCTCTTAAGATTTTAAGTGTCATACTCTTGACATTGTGAGAGTTGGCAGGTAAAGTCAGCCCTGTAAGGCCAAGAGAGAGCAAAACCTCCCCCTGGTGGACAACAAGAGGAATGCAGTTCAAGGACAAGCAAAACTTTAGAGCCTGAGAACACCTGCAGGCTGTGCATGTGGAACCTGGGCCTTCAGCGGGGACTCAAATCCACCTCTGAAAACTGACTGCTTAAAGAAACGGTCATACAGTGGTGCCGTGTACTTCCCAATAAGCACAACTTGTGAGTCAAACAATTCTTCACAAGGGTCTTCAAGGTATTTACTGTCATTCAGTTGGAAGTTTACTGTCAAAAAAAAAAAAAAAAACATTTTATAGCTACTAAACTTTGCCTGAGGAGCACCCCCATTACCTTAATGCTAACAGATAATCGAATAGACCATTGACAGGCTAACTGATTGCAACGCAAGTCACCTTGAAGCAAGAAAATTTTGAAAAGCTGCGGGGAACGCGTATACAAAACAACCAATACTCAGGCCTATTTTCTGTATCGTACAGCCCCCTGGTGGCCAGGGCAGGCACAGCAGAAGGAACAGCACAATGAATTGGAAGTGTTTGGAGTTACAGGCACAATCACAGAACAAATTAAGGCACTGCTGTGTTGCTTATACAGTTTAAGTAACATCAGTCTGTAGTATTGATGCTGAAGGACCTGGGCAGATCAGATTGATATCACACGGCAGCAGAGGATGAAATCTGAGGAGGGGGGGGGGGGCATACACGCACTGAAAGCAAAACAAGGCAAGAGAAACACTACGAAATGGAATAGATTTGGGAATAAATAAAATTCATAACGGAGGTAGCCACAGAAAAGGCCCTGACCGCGCAGTCTCCTCAGACCTTTTAGGACGGTCAGGTTAACCCACACAGGCTGTGTGTAAAAAGATAAGTTGGAAATGCAGCAAGACTTAAAAAAAAAAAAAAAAGTGGAAATGCAGCAAGACTTAAAAAAAAAAAAAAGAAAAAGTATAAAACGTGATGGCGGAAAATGTTACAAGATGTTAACCAGGCATCAGCTCCACAGGAAAGAAGTGAAGACAGAAACCAAATGAGGCCAGATGAAAGAAGGAACTAAGTAAAGATTTATTGAAGGCCACAGAAGATGTAAAGAGTCGAGAACAAGATGGTGGCAGGGGAGCGGGGGGGGGGGGGCATATACACACACACTTGTGTTCATACCAGTTTTAATGTCTTTGTTACAAACAGTTGTTTTTAAAGCTCCCGGATGAAGGGGTAGCCTTTTTTTTTGTTTAATAGGTCTTGTACTGGTCTTATCAAAATATACATGTTTTGAAACATAAATCCAGGCGATTGCGTGGTACAAAAACATGAATATATACAACCGTCAGCCCTGCGTCATACAACAACCCCCACACCACGTATAAAAAGGAGAAACGTAAAAGCTTTTAACGCAAACAAGAAAACCCAATGGTGCGATCATCGACACCAGTCTAAAGCCATCTCGCTTTGCAACGTCGGGGAGGGGAATGCAAGTGCACCAGATACAGTATCAATTTTCTACTCAAGTTGTGCATCTAAGGTATATCCGAAGAAAGGCAACTGAGGCCTTCGGTTTGCGTGGAATAGAAGGTGGGGGGGCGGGAGACAACGTGTGGAATAGAAGGGAAAACAATCTAATATGCGTGGAATAGAAGAGAAAACTAACTCGTGTGTGGAACAGAAGGGAAAATCTAACGTGCATCGAAGAGAAATACTAACGTGCGGAATAGAAGGGGGGAGGAAACTCAATTGCGTGGACTAGCGGAAAACAATACTACAAAACTGCAGGGTGTAGAAGGTACTTTGGTCCTCAACAACAAGAACAACCGTCTGTAGCTACATTTGTTAAACCATGCATAATCTTGTACAAAAATAGAGACGACGACACACGTACGCAGAAAAAAAACAAAAAAAACAAGTGAATGTGTGCACGCATCTGGTTCGGGACTATACAGTGGTCAAAGGCTTGTGGAGAACCAGTGTTGGAGGCACTGTGGGAATGTGACGACGTTTTAAGACTTTTGGATTGCGTGCGATGGGGTGTATAAAAAAAACAAAGTGCACTAAAGAACCTGACTGTGGCAAGTCGCCAAAGGGTAACGGGGGGGAAAAAAACGACACCTCGCCGCTGTCCTCTCACAGGTACCATTACCTGAGTTTGGTGGTCAAACTGAATGTTAGCAGTCAGGTGCGTGGGGAGGGGGGGTGGAAACTACCACCAACAATTGCAAAAAAATAAAAACACACCTGACGACGAGAAAGAAGTAAACTAAGGCAATAAAAAAAAGAAGAGAAAAAGGTCTGGACCAGGAAGTGTGTGGGCCTCAAGGGAGTGTGTTAGAACACTGCAACCTGGCCACTACACCATCAGTTACAAGACCTAAATGCTAAACATAAAAAAAAAAAAAAAAAAAAAAAAATGAAATATAGAAACGTATATATGTATAGGTGTCCACTTAAATGAATGTAAGGTTAAATGAGCCTGCGACAACACCTAAGAGCGCTACACGGCCTAGCATCGCCTATCTTGACTTACATTCTGTTTCTACATATATAGGGATATATGCACACAAATCTTTAGAAGGTAAACACTTGTGTTTTTTTTTTTTTAATAGAACGAGCCGCGATTTCCCCTGAAGCCAGAGTTACGCTTAAGGCGGGCGGCTGGGAAAGGTTTGGGGGGGGTAGTAAGGCACAAAAGACTGTCAAGTCGATAAAGATGAACGGATGGCGTACTACGGATAGTGGTGCAGATCCCTTGAAGCAAACAATAGAAGACAAAAAAGAAGTTGTTCTGTGATCTGGGAGTTTGCCTCAGTTTCCGAATGGCCGAACGAGTGCGTGTGCGGGGGAGGCACACGTCGCTAAAGGAATGCTTGAAGTGTGTCTGCTACAGATGGCGGTGGCCATTTTAAGCAATTTGGTCTTGAAGTGACAGTCATCAGCTGCCTCGACTTTAAGCTCCAATGTGTCTTTGTTGCCGTTTCACTGCAGACCGTAGCTAGTTTTTAGGTTTAGGTACCAAAAGAGCTGATATGAGATGTGGGCTGACCTGCTTTTCATTCCCAATTGCTTGTGCTTCTACCATCAACGTATCGCTTCGTTATTACACTGGGCTCTTTAAAAGTAAAAGGCTTAAAACATGCATATAGAAGGAAGCTTTGCCTAAATCACTAACCTTCCATTTTGAGACCCGAGCACCATTTTTTCAGACAAAAATAAACCAAATAGGTGTTTCTCAGATTAACATACCCGGCGTCACGTCATTTTTCTTACATATAAAAGGGGATCATAAAAAAGAAAGAAGAAAATCTGTTTTGATACCCAAACCTAACATTTAAGGGGAGACACTTTCTGCAAAGAAACAGCTGTGAAACCTGTAATTTCCACCGAGAGCGACCCGAAGAATAGGGCGCAATCTAGACGGTAAATAAGCTTCGGGAGGGGAGCTGAAGGCACTCAGATGGTGGATTTGGAGAAGGACACTCTGAGGTGGTGGTTCTCTCCCAGGTCGTGGTTGTGGAACTCAATCAGGCACTCGATGGCCTCCTCGACCGAGCCCATCTGGATCAAGGCCATCTTGCGATCGTTTCTGTTCAAGAGACGAAGAAATTAGCTTAATAGCTCACGTTAAATGAGGCGCGTGTCCACATGGTGGACTTACTGAAAGAACTTGAAGGCTTTGACTGTGGCTCCTGAGCTGGCAAAAAGCCTCTTGAGGTCTTCTTCCACCACAGCAGGCCTGAAATACAGATGCAGAGTTGCAAGCTTCCATTTCTTTATATACAATATAGTATTGTCAGTCCCCTTTTATTGTAATCTAAAAACTATTTTTAAAAAAATAATTAAATTTAAAATTTCAAAACTCACGGTATGTTGGACAGATGGAGCGTGGCGGAAGGTGGAAAGATGTTGGAGTAGTTCTTGGACCCAGGCTTTTTGAAGCGATGCAGCGGCGAGTTGCTGTAGTCCTTGGTCAGGCCCTGGTCCTCCTGGCCTTCTCGCGGCAACTGGACCGTGGTGTGCTTGGACACAGTCACGCGGATGGCCCTGCCATGCAGCCGCTGGCCGTTCAGGTGGCTAATGGCTAAGGCAACAAAGCACGTTAACTAACATCAGTTCAGCAAATCTACAGCCAATATCTTTCCGCAGAAATAGAACACTTGTGTCGTACGGACTCAGGCGTACCACAACTGATGAGATGAATATAAGTATACTGTTATAAACAGCGAAACCGTACATCATCAAAAAAGGCAAATAGTGCCAGTGTTACCTAGCTGAGCCTGGGTGCCATCGGCCATCTGGATCAGAGCATTCTCTTTCTTATTGAACAGGATCTTGACTCTCATCACGTCGCCATACACACCTGGGGGAGAGGAGCACCGTGTCATACGGGGTTGCAAGACGGTGTCGTTGTCAACAAGTGGCACACACAGACAATCACATCAGCCAACACGAGTTGAAAAAAATACTATGGAATCTTCTAGCCAATGAATGAACCTGGGCTGATTGAGGCCAAGCTAAATTCGAGCCAGTGTGGAATCAGACTAACCCAAAATATGGAGCCTTTGGTTAAGAAAGGACAGTTGTGGAATAAAAAAATAAAATTTTTAAAAGTTATGCTTTGAGGGGGCAGATTTAAAGGGGAAAAAGGAAATAAAAGTAGTAAGTTTAAGGGGTTTGCTTTAGCGTGATGTTGTTTCTTGAGTCAAACTGGGAATCTAGAAAAATATATATATTTTTTTAAAAACATGCAGGAGTAAAACTACATGCATAAACCAACACTAAAAGAACTAGAGGAAATCATCCCAGGGGTCTCTCACACCACAATTTGTTGATATATATATATATATCTTTTTTTTTTTTAAAGCTGCAGCATTTGATTTTTTTTCTGCTATGGAATAATAAAAAAAAAAAAAACTTGCTTGAAATCGCAAAAATGTAGAAGCCAATAACAGCATCAGCTTGTCTTTAGAGAAGCCACCACACACATTACCACTGAGGGGGCTGCTCTTTTGGAGATAAGTAAGAATGTGTTATAAAGCAAAACAGGTGCTCAAAAAAATGAAATGCTGCAGGTCTGAGTGGCACTCTCAGCCTCCTTGTCTCTCAAAACCCACGTCGACCAAACCAGATCTCTCTCACACACACACAAATAACCCACCCAAAAAGACACACAAACCCGCCCCCCTCCCTTGGCTGATGAGAAGCCATCAGTGATTTAAAAAAACTATTTAAAAAAAAAAAATCAAACTAAAAAAAAGCCAAAATAATGAGACGAGACATGCCCACCTTGCCAGGTAACAGTAGTAATAAAAAAGGAGATGAAAGGATGATAACGTACCGAAAAGAATAAAGAGGCAGTGTGGCGTAACGCTCTTTAGAGACAGCAGGGGGAGCAGCAGGGCCAATAGGGTGGGAGAGGGTTTGGGGAGGGGGGGGGGGGGTTGGGTCAGGGAAAAGGGTACAGGGGAAAAGAGGCGAGGAGTGGAGGACAGTGGAGTGGAGTCGGGACATGTCCGCAGGCCACAGGCAGCGAGGTCCACAGGAAGGCCACAGTACCATGGTGGAAGGAGAGAATGGAGAGAGGACAAGGAGGAGAACAGGAGCAGGAGGGGGAGTTGATGTGGTGATGAGGAGGAGGGAATGTGGACATTATGGGCAAAAAAATAAGTTGGTGGTGGTGGTGGTGGTGGGGGGGGGCGGGGGGGGGGAATTGATTGGAGAGCCAATGATGTGTTATTTGGTGGGTGGCATCCAATTTTAATGGGGTAGGCCAGGGAGAGCCAGAGGGGAAGAAAAACAGGGGAGGACAGTGGGAATAATTGGTCATGGGGCGTGCAGTGAGTTGGCAAGAGTACAGGTGGGGCGGGTTTGGGCGGGGGTTTAAAACAAAAAAAGGTGGGGGAGGTAGAGAGAAGAGAGAGAAAAGAAGTAAAAAAAAAAAACAAGGTCAGTATACACAAAGAAATGTAGTGCTTCAGACAGTAGAACTGGCTAAATTAAAATGCACTGTCACTATGGGGAACACTAGGAGAAAAAGAAGAGAAAAAAAGATTAACAATGAAATACAGAAAAAGGCAGAGACAATATGTACTTTTAAATAACACTACACCTAGAGATGACTGAATTACATTGTGTATTTAGCTGTGTAAACATATCTAAAAATATCAAATCATGTTTTTATCTTTTTTCACCTCAATGCAATGAACTAATTACGAACGATATACATGTGACAAAGAGACCTAAAAAATTATATTTAAGTAGTAAAAAGTAATATTGTCTCTCCAAACAACTCAAGAATGATTTATACAAAAAACGAAGATATGGAATGTTGTTTTTTTTTCCTTTAACAAAACAAGAAGTTAGTGTAATTGAATAAACTTAAAATTCAGTGAGCAAAGTAGCAGGTCAGAAATGCAGCAGGCTTGGTCAAACAAACAAGAAGACCTGAAAGAGAATTGCTTTCAACTAAAATGGCCATTTTTGAATTTTTGTTTTTTTAAATGATCTCCAAAAAGTGAAGGCTGCTCTCCAGCTAGTCTGACCACGTCCATGTAGGGGGCGACAGCGAGCAGCCTGTGATCTAACGCTTCACAGCTTCCCACGCCCCGTCACAAAGCCTTGTGTGTACTGACCTCCGGGTTCAGATTGCTGACCAACAGGACGTTGTGTCCGCCGGCGGCAGCGAGCCCGGCCAGGCTGAGGCGACTGGCGGCGGCGGCTGCCGCCGCCATGCTGCCATGCCCGACGCCCAGAGACGCCAAGGCGCTGGGGATGCCGGGCATCGCAAGACCTAAGGAGGAACAAACGTTAAGATTTGTAACTTTGCTAAAGAGAAGACATTTTACCTCGAGTGAAGAGACTCTGCACTGACCTGCTTGCTGGAAGGCAAAGGTTGGTGAGAATGCATGAGCGCCTCCGTACGGAGAGGCGGATATTATACCTGGAGCAGCTGTTAAAAAAGGGGGCGGGGAAACAATTTTTGTTCTACATTTATGTCAACCAATATGGTTTTAAATACATCTTACAGGGTTCCTACACATTTGAAATTTCAAAATGTTATACTCTGTAAAACGATCCATGTACCTGGTGCAGTATGTGTCAGGAAAAGCCTACTAGAACATCTGAACTTGAGTTGGGGTTCAGAGGCGGTCGCAGGTGTGTGTTGACTCCCATTTAACGAGAGTCTGAATGCGATTGGTTATTTACTGGTGCAACCACAAGTCTTATTTCCCCCCTCAAAAATATGTTTAAAAATTCTAATTGATTTGAAAAGGTTTTGAAATTATCTTGGTCTCGTTATTTTATCCCCAAAACCTGACATTTGAACAGGGGTGTGTAGACTTCCTCTATCCCTGTACTTGGAAAGGTATTTAAAAAGAAAATACTTTTCCATACTTGCATCCAAACATTTTCTTCTCATCTCACCAAACGCGGCAGTCGCCATGGCCTGGTGGTCCAAGGTGGGCTGAGCGTCAGCGGTGGGCAGATCCAGCCGAGTGTAGTCTCTGCTCTTGTCGTTGTTGTACTTGACGTTCAGGTTGGTGAGCTTGGAGAAGCTGATTCGAAGGGTGCAGCAGGCGTTGTAGATGTTCTGCCCGTCCAGACACTGAGCCATAAAAGAGTTCAATATAATTATAATGCCATGCGTCCTGTTTTTTTTCTTACTTTCCAGGCATTTGACTGAGTGAGTTTAAATATTTTACATTTTGCACTAAAATAACAATCCCATCTTAATTTATTTAGTGTACACTTCACACCCCGACTCCTCCTTTTGTATGAACGGCAACACTTGGATACACGTTCTTTATGTATCTTCTGCCATCTAGTGGAGGAGCATTTCTTCTGCCAGTCACTATACATCGCTGGCATAGATGCCCAATAAATAATCATTTTTAGACCAATTAAGTCAAATTGGGTGATTTCTCTCCCAGAAAAGTGGTGGAGAATCACTGATCTAACGGCGATGAACGAGACCTTGTTGTACAAAATCTTACTTTGGCGCTGTGGGCCATCATGGCGTCTGCATACTGGATGAGAGCCTGGAACTGGTTGTTCTTTGTGAACGTGATGATCTTCAGCACTGTGCCGAATTTGGAAAATATCTGCGGGAAAGAAGGGCGAGAATATTAAAAGCAGGTCTGTTTAAGAAATGTACACAGGGCGCCAGGTGGGAAAGCGACACTGGCGATCCTTGTACCTGGTGCAGTACGTCCAGAGTGACCGGGTAGAACAGGTTCTCCACTATGACTCTGAGAACGGGGCTTTGAGCGCCGCCGCCAGCTAGGCTGCTCGCGTCCGCCGCGATTGCCATCCCGGTGATCCCGCCGCCGCCGTGCAGAGCGTTGACCGCCTGCAGAGCGGCCTGGGCGCGCTAGTGGCAGGGCAAACGAGACGTTTCTTAGCGCACAATTAAGTCAATGCAATATTCAGGCTAAAGCAGAACCATTAAGCAGTGTGCGCCTCACCACTTGGTTGGGGGAGTTGTCCGTCTTCAGCTCTTTGTGGGTGGAGTACTGCATGTAAATGGGGTGGTTCCTGATGACGGGGGTTACAGACAAGTAGTAGCTCACCATGGTCTGGGCACACTCTTCACTGTTCAACTCCAGGAACGCCTGCAGGGCGCAACGCAGAAGCACAATTCAACAATTCAATCTCCTGTGCATCTCACACACACACAAAAAAAAAAGTACTGTTTATAGGGCGGGAAAAAAAACAGGCTCAACATCACAAACAAAATTGCTAGAAACGGAAACATGAGAGATGAACGTGCTCCTTACCATTTACCTACTGGAGACAGCGTTTATCATATTACATAAATACGAAGCCTGATATGACAGGTGAACAAACATTTTTCCATCACTCGGTCCGTACCTGGTTTTTCCCTTTCAGCATCAGCAGATTGGTGACTTTCCCAAAAGGCAAACCGAGCCCGATGACCTCAGCCTCGTTTATGTCGCAGGGCAGCTTGCGTAGGTGAACCACGCGTGACGGAACACCGGGACTGCGGACATCACCCTTGAATTTTTTGCTGTCGTTGCCATTGGCTGCGAGGGGTTGGGGGGGGAACAAGAGACAGATACAATCAGGGGAGTGAAAAGGCGTCTCTCGGCCTTCCTGAATAATGGATCAGTCGCCATGGCAACACATACAACACAAGCGCTTAAATGAGAGCAGGCAAATTATATAAAAAAATAAAAAATAAATCCTTCCATGGCAACACCCTACCCGAGTTCATGATATAGGGCCCGTTGGATAAGCAGGAAGAAAAGAGCTCGTCAGATCCTCTCTGTAGGAAAACACAAAACAAAAAGCTCACTTTAATGTGGCAACCAGTGAGTGCACGGGAGGGCAGGTGGCGTGCACGGCTCTCGAGTTACCCGACCATTGTGTGCCAAGGTAGACGTTAAGTAGTCTCTCGAAAACACTCTTTAGAAAAAGAAACACTAAACCCATACCGCCCGGTAACGATGTGATGACTTGGCTTGTCATTGGATACTATGGACAGTCTTTTTTTCCTTTTCTTTAAACCACCTGGAATTAAGCCCTTTTCATTTATGCAGATTCTCCAAGACACACTTCTGATACAACCACCGTGCATACGTTTTTAATGAAGATGGGCTTATAATTCAGATCTGATTCACTGACAACGAAGGCAGACTGCCACGAACTCATTTAGTTCGAACGTCTGGGAGGGAAAAAAAACAAAACATGGGAGTTTTGTTTATCCTAATGGTGATTGCTTCAAACTCCATGAAAAAGATAAACCCGCCTCAATTTAAAAATACGCCTTACACCTTTGAAGGAGAAAGTCCCAGGATGTCCAAACGCGGGTGATATGCGCGGTCGTCTTGCATCGTTGTCACGCTGTCCTCTCAAATTCACGCAGAACCACAGACAAGTAGAAGAGCATTTTGGTTTGTGGCTGGTAATTCACATTAAAATGATGGTGCTTTTATTATAATCAACTTATTCATGTTCCCAGGTGTGTTCAATTAAAGTGACCAAATAACTGGCTAGTTGATAATCACCACTAAACCAGAAAAAAATAAACCCAAGATCAGTTATTTTAAAGTCAATATAGATGTTTGCCAACTGAATGAGACAGCAGTGGAAAACAGGATAAACTGTGACCGTGGCACTTTAAAAACATTTGACAGCTTTCTGAAAGTCATGCAATATTAATAATACATGTGGTGTAAACTGAATCCAAACTTTAAGTGCAATATAACGTTTCACCTTGCTGGGGCGGCTCGAATTACTACACCCTCAGAAGCGCACGTGGAAACACGCTTAAGTTGATTGCATGGTAGGCCAGATTTGACAGGGAACGGCCAAATTTTAGGGATGCTCCACCCAGAGCGCGTATCTGGAATGAAGGAGCTTAAACGACAGACTTAATGTGTTGGTACAATATGCGCAGCCGGGAAAGCGCGCAGCAGCGAGTACCCTTTGCCTCGCATATATTCACGTAACTCGGTGTACGACGGTTCGAGTTTACATACGGCACCGTAGGAATGTGTGATCATATGCGGCACAAGCCACGTTCAGCTACCGCCGTTCAAACCGTTTTTCATTTGCTTTTTTTATACGAATGGCCAAGAAGTTTTTTTCATTCAAATACTGAAATTACAAACTAACCAATTCAGGTTTAGTAAACCGCTGACTGCTGACCCCGCAGTGCTTTCGCTCAGTGTCGACAACAACTGTTGTGCCTTTTAAAGTCAATAGTTACACCTTTGCAAAACACAACCTGCCACTTAACGCTCTCAACCAGGTAGAAGACGAATAGAAACACAGTGGCGCCATCTGGACTGGAAGGATCGCGGGATCCCCACCCCGCCCCCATTCAGTGTTGTTCACATGGCCTGGCGATAATGAAGTACAGCAGTCACAAGAAGTGGCTCAGTGGACTAAGCTCCACAACGGGGGCCCACAATGAATGAAGGTCCTGTTCCGGATGAGACTGGGGGCATTGTTACGTGGCAGAGCATAAACATATGGAACCCCTTAGGACTTGCTGGGATTTCGAGAGGACTCGCGGTTATTTTAAAAGGCAACCGGTCGCGCAGGTTCGCGAACATTCTTTTTAAGGCTCGTGAACCCGACCAAGCCTTCGCGTTGCATAAGGTGGGAGTTTTCCCGACACTCAATGCCTCCGCAAAGGACAAACAATCAAATTGTACACCTTCATGGTGTGTACCCGACTTTTGCTGTTAAAAATGTACAAACACACTCAAAGGATACTAAGTGTGTGTGTGGGGGGGGGGGGGGGAATAACTGTCGTTTTCTTTGGCCCAAGACGTTTTTAAAACAATCTTCCCAACACCAATGAACATTTTAACCCTTATGCTCAGCGGTAAATTGACCAATTTTAAAGTTTTTGAAAAAGTTATTTTTATCGGTAAGAAATGTGTGCTTAGCTTAAGTGTACAAATAAAATGCACATTGTAAGGCTCCTTTCACCAGATGAGACAAACTGAACCATTTTAAAGTAGCAACAAAATAGTTGTTTCAATATGAAAGTTACGCTTAGCCTAAATGTATTCAACATGTACAATGAAATTGAAATCTGCTTTGAACCATGATATGTTAGGAGTAATGCACTGAATATTGAGCGAAATTTTATTAATGGAGGAAATAATGACATCAACAATTTCGATTGAGATTTTTTTCCATTTCTGACAACATTTGGATAATTACACATAACCCCAGGTCAAGTTGACCTAGAAATATCATTGCGGCGCCTGAAAACATAACATCAGGGTTAATAACGAGAAAATTTTAATAGATTTTTTTTTGGCATCTATGACACGATTTGGAAAATGAATCATGCAGTGGGTCAAATTGACACAGGAACATTATTGCTGTTCTGGATAACAGAAAAGGGCGGTTAACAGACTTTATTACTTCTTATTTTGGCTTAACCATTCAAAGCAGTGTAAACGATAGCTGGGATCAAAACACCGTGGCCTGGTCATGAGAAACGGGAGGACGTGGCTCCGGGCTGACGAGTTGTGGGCAGACGACGTCACATCGTCACGTGACAGAAAAAAAAAGAAAAAAGAAAAACCGAGAATAGGAAGGAGCAGCAGCAAGAGCAGGCCTGCTTCTTTGCTTCTAGTTAACTCCCTCCGTGGGACTTGATGATTACATGCTTCATGGTAGTTTCCCTCCTGCTCCTCCTCTACTTCCTCATTCTAATTATAGCCACGGAGCTGGGAAGATACAATATCAACGTGTAAAAAAGTAACTCTGTGCATTTTGGAAGGACCATTGACGACCGTGTCACAATTGCATTAAACGAGCATGTACTCGCTGGCGAGATTCTCTATCGGACTGAGTCGACAGCTTACTAGGCACCTTCGGTTAATGGTGACGCAAGATTGGCTCACTTCCTGAACATGTTGTGCAGCTTTCCTCTCAAAACGGAACAGAGACTAGAAGGCATTTTGACTGCTTTGTAAAAAGTGCGCCTGGTTTTTGTTTGGTGCAACAAACAAAACTCATTTGGACTTGGGAGTAAGATAATAAAACAAGGGGGAGGCACAGGTATGTGGATGTTTTTTTTCTTCTTCATCTGCCACTGCGGTGAATGGGGGGGGGTGTCTCACCGGGCGGCTTTGTGAGGAGGGGTTGGAATGCGACCGCGGAATTCCAGACTCTCTGCCCCAGACGAATAATTACAAGATTCCAGCAAGGCAGGACGCCGTTACGGAGCATCCACTCGCAATTTTTATTTTATTTTTTTATTTTTAAACGCGCCGCACATCGAGGCATCTCATTTAAAGATTTTAAACACAAGCGCAGTATCGGTCAACAGTTGGGCTATGTTGAAAAACAGGCTCAGCGGGAATGAAAGTGGGTGTGGTTTGTACCTGACGACTTGTTCAAACAAGACACAGACCTTTGCCCTGCGGAACAATGGCCGCCAAATTGCCTAGAGTCGACCCACCTACACATTTCTGTCCCCCAGATGCTGTTACCAAGCAGCTAGGCAGATAAGGACGTGTAGAAAAGACCAATAATTGTGTTCCTTTGAAGTTTGCAGCGTACTCTTTGCACATTTGCTCACCCAAACACAGACAGGATTCTTATTTGATGCACATTATACTTGTAAGAGATTAAACAGGATTGAGAATTTATGGTTCAGGGGTTATTTTAATGGTAGAACTGAGACAATACTTTCAAGTAGCGGGCGGGGGGAGCCAAAAATGCTCCTCGGGAACATGCAGGATAAACAGGAAGCCTCATTTTCAAATAGCTGAGCAGTCAACAGGGAACTGCCGCACACGTCATGAAAGACGACTGGCGTCGCCTTTGCGACTGCGACCGCAACAAAAAGGCTTTAGACAGCACTTTTGTAATTATAGGGGGGAAACGCTTGAGTACATGGGACGAGACTTTTCCTAGCGTCAGCAACGCTTCACGTTTACGACTGTCGAAAAAAAGTACACGTAAACAATCGTCATATCTGCGGGCCGTCAGTCCGCGCATAAGTTCATCAATCCTTTATTTATATTGCACCCTCCATAGTTACACAAGCGAGAGAAAGACTTCATCAAACAGGTGATAAAACAAATCCCTCCTACCCGCCTGCAATTATCTGACCTACAGGTCCGATGTGCAAAAGCAGTTATGGTATAAAAAGCCACAGCTGATGAGAAGTGGAGATGACGCAAGAGTGTTTGGAAGGGGTACAAAGACTAAACTGATGCTTACCTTCGTGCCAACTGATATGTCATGGACACTGCTGTGGAAAGGCAAAATACAGGTGTTATCAGCAGGAAACTGACCCAAAATGGAGACTAATATCAAATTCTTAAATGGGGAGGTGAGAAATTTAATTTCCTTACTCGATTTCAGGGACGTAGCCGGATCCCAGAGGGTACAAGTCAGCATCTAGGCGGCTGTGAATTTGGAGGGGAACAAGGAAAAAAAGCAGACTTTTAGCTTTAGATCACAATGGGAGCATCTCATGAAAACACACAACCGAGAGTAGTTAAGTGAGCGCACTCCGTGCCCACTAAACACGCAACAGGGCACGGAAACCATTCCAACTGTCGAATTCAGGTGGAGGAGGAGGAAGAAGCAGGGGGAGGAAAGGTCAGCAACAACAACGAAAAATAAAACATTAAATACAAATAACCAGAGGATGCATCTGGTGGCTTTGAAGCACCTCTCGACGAACAACGCCACGCCATAAAGTGCCCTTACTGTGCTTTGATATGGCTCCCACCCCCCCGGGCGGTTTTAAAAAAAAGAAAAGAAAAAAAAGAAAAAAGTCTGTGATTCAATCAAGGCCAAACGTCGGGTGGCGAAGACATCGGTTGCTTCCAACATGGCCCTGACTCCTCGCACAAAAACATGAATGCGGAAATGAGACACGTTGCTTTAGCTCGACCTGCCTTGCCCAAAGTTACCTCGCTCGAAAGAAGAAAAAAAATAAAAAATAACCTAACACGTAACTACTGCCAAACTGTAGTACACGCTCACATGATTCAAAGAAAGCCTTTTTTACATGAAAGAAATACATTTTTTTAACAACTTGACGACGGCTAGCAAAGGCTAACAGCTATGGCTAACGGGCTAACTGTTGCATGTTTGGGTGACCGTCCGAGGAGGAGGAGGGGGAGGGAGAAAAAAAAAAAAAGTAATTTTAAGTGACAACTTTCGCGAGCGAAACGCAAAAACGCGACGAGGAGGACGCCCGGGCGGCCGTGGAAGTGAGCGCGCCGAGGATTTACGCGTGAAAACGGCGTCGGAAAAGTGGCTCCTTTTTCGACTCACCCGTCCATTGCACAAGAAAAAACTGCAGGTCTGAGGCGAAGGTAGGGCGGCAGACTTGCTTGATTTTCTTACAAAATGGCTGAACAAGCGGAGGCGAGCGCTGATTAGTCCGCTCGTCTCCGAGAGCCCGCAAGAGGCGGGGCTTAAGGGCTGCCCTGGCTGCCATTGGTAAAAACGGCCATCAATTTTAATGCAGGGGGGGGGCGGGAGGATAAAACACAAGGCCGCGGCAAATTTCCACTCATCGGCCAAAACATTAGGTACACCAGCTTGCTTTTTCGATTCATTTTCAATAAATTTTCCAAACTGGGACGGCTGTCGAGGGCCACACTGACATGCTAACCTCAACAGTTTAGCATATTAATTATTTATATAAAGCATTAAACTGTCTTGTTTTAATAAGCTTTTGAGGGAATCAATCGCAACTGTACTGTTCCGGTTGTCTAAAAGTCATCAAAATTACATAAATACTTACACATTTTACACATGATATCAATATTTAATCACCCCCCCCCCAAAAAAAATAATAAAAAAATAAATCATGTATACAATGTGCATAAAGTGACATTTTGAACACCACCCTTACTGCCAACTCACATTAGCCATCCTAGTGTTTTTTTCTCTCAAGGCATTGAATTGATCGCAAATGGACTGTTCTGGTTGTTTTACAAGATGTTTCGCCTTTCGTCCGAACAGGCTTCATCAGTTCATGCAACAAGTCGGATGAGAGGCAAAATGTCTTCTTGGACAAACACAACAGTACAGTTGCGATCGATTCAATGCCCTGAGAATGAAATGACCCGGACACATGCGAATATTCACAGGGATAGTCGGGACTCCTAAATAGATAGATAAATAGGAGAGGTTGAAAAAAATCGCTAAGTAGCGATTAGAAACTCATTGAGTGCCAGGCCTCCATGTTAACATGGATATTTGAATTCAACAGCTGTCAATGGCAGTGAATGAGTTTTAAACGGTCCCAGGTTGGCAAGACTGCAGACATTGTAGCGCTTGCTCGCTGCCTCGCTGCTTGTACAGTCCAGACTCATGCACATCAAAACAAAAGCACCGCTTTCAAAATAAAAGCACTGCATATTTGACATTTTAGAGCCTTTGTGGCCGAATGTGGCCCGCGGGCCAGAGTTTGGCTAGACGTGGTTTGGCTGATATCGTCAAATGGGTTCTTAACTAACTCATAATGTTGTTATTATTACGGTGTTGGTTTTCAGCAGTGTTTTACTAACACTGGATCAAAGTGACATATTTCTAATATGCTATACACAAAAACTTGACTTGACATGTTGAACCCATTCAGGTGTTCTGCGCATGGCCTTAGATGGTCATAAATATACGTTACACTTGAGATTATTTTTTCTAATGTACTAAAACGTTCTGAAATCTCTTTCAATCATTTTATAAAACATGACTTTGTCAATAGTGAGCAGGGATCCCAAGTGGTTAGCATGTTTGCCTTTCAGTTATGAGGTTGGAAGCGCCAGCCTTCCTTTCCCACATTTCAAAAGCGTACATGTTCGCTTCACTGAAAATTCTAAACTATCCACAGGTGTGAATATGAGTGTGAATGCGTAATTTGTCTATATGTGCCATTCATATTTACATGACACTGCTTATGCACTTCTGGTTAGATGCAATCTGCATTGTGTTGCTTTGTACCCATTTGACATGTGCATGTGACAATAACCATATCTTTAATAAAAAAAAAAAAAAATAATAAACACGTCACTGCAATGTGTACATTTGAGCTATACTGGACAGCAGCTGGTGCTGAAATTGACCCAGCCCCAAAGTACAGTACATGTTGATTTCACTGGGCTGTCTCATGTTTGCCTGCGTGGGTTTTGGCAAGTTACAAAGCTGTTCGCATACGCCCTCTCGTGGCATGTTCAAAGAAGTGCAACCTCCGAGTTCATTCCATTCTTTGCTCACCTGACTTGAGTTAAACAGTGTTGAACGGTTAGACTAGCACAGGATGGATGTGCAGGCATCAGCGTTCAACCACGAGTTGCTTGTTCTGTCACACAGATGCACAAAGTCTGAATCTCAACCATTAAGTGCGTTGATAATGTATACCTGAGGGTCCAGTTTAGAGGGCATTGTGGGTTGACAATACTCCCTTGGAATGCGACAAGGCAGAGTTTCCCCCCAGTTATCTGTAGGCAGGGCTCACTGCAGTACATTTTGGGATTCTGCAGGTGACTAACTCAAACAAGCGGGCGGCAGTCGAGTCTCACAAAGCCTGCTCGCTCACTAGAGGTTCAAAATAAATTGTTGGTAGACGGGGAGTTGAGGGGCATAGCACCTTGAAGATAGAACGAAGTGATAATCAAGTGTCTAATGCGCAAACATGGGATGGATGGCCGGCTTCCAATCAAACCAAAGAGATTGGGGTCTTATTTCGATGACATCTCTTCGTCTTTACCCATCTGACCCGGCACATTAAAATGGTTTCTGGTGTGAGAGGTTTACACTCAGCACTAACTAACAAAAGGGTAGACCAAGTTGCTGGAACATTATTCCGCCTTTGGAAGTGGAATCAGAGCTGGAAGGAAGCCCGTACAGATGGTGAATGCAACATTAGAAGTCACCTTCTGTCCCACTAACATACTTGTATCATGTTTCTATCGTTGTCCAATAATCTGGCCCATGGGGCAAAAATAGCCCCGGCGTGTTTCCGTAGAGCCCGCAAAACCTGACGTATCCTAATTTTCATGCGAGCCCAAGGCAGATTGGTCTGAAGGTCAGAAGGAGTTTGTTTGGAGAGTAACAATTTAGTGGCAGAAAGTCGATTTAAACTCACGCCTGTCTACCTTGCGCCAGGTCCTGGCAAGCTCCGTGGACATATTTAAGTTGATAGCAGCTGTCACGAGCTCATTCTGTATTTATTAAGGGTACCTGCTCACATTGTCTGTTGCCAAACCATGACCAGAGCAGAGACAATGCTCCATCAAGACTGTCAGTTGCGCCACTTTTAAAGGCAATGAGAGGAGCCGCTTTCATTGCCGGCGACTGAAGTCAGCTGGAAGCATTCTCACAACGGCGTAACCTGCCCACCCAGGGATCCGCCGGCCTGCGCTGGTCTACAAAATTACCAACACCAGCCCAATCCACCTCTGGCGCAGTTGCGCCGCCTGCCGTGCAGGATTTACACCGTTTACGAAACGACACTTTCTGTCCAACTAACATTAATGCAATAATTTTGTCCCATGGGACAAAGATGCCACAGGTATGTCTCCAAACTTTAAAGTTGACTCAACTCCTAAAATGACACTATTTAAAAAGTAGACCGCAGCAACCCATCAACAGACGCACTTTTACAGTAGCAACAGATTTTATTTGGTTCATAAAGACACAAAAAGCATTGAGTGTGAGCTGCACAAAGCCTGACTTCTTCTTCTTCTTCTTCTCGTTTACGGGCCAACAAATCCCAGTGGAACCCCTTCTCGCTTGTTTTTACATTCACGTGAAAGGGTGATCGCGCACACATAAAGAAAGAGACTTAACAGTGACGAGACGGTCCAAACAGTTGCAAGGCTTCATGCAGTGCTACGAGTCTACTGGCGGGGGGTCAGAGGAACACTGACTTCCCTTCCCCCGGCAGCTGTGCAACTCACTTGTTCGTAACGGTTGAAATCATACAAAAAGCTGTGACTTTCATGTACATATATATATATATTTATATATCTCACACACAGTACTGACGGGAAGCGTTTATGGAGTATATTGTGATCGAACGGTGATTCGCGTGACTGGCTGGATTTATGCATCACAGTTCTAGTGACACAATTCAGATTATTTTTTTTTTGGGTTCTTGGTGGTGCATGTCGGATATGTGTCATGAGGAATCGCATTTCTTCACATCTGAATCAGGCCTCTTCCACATGTAGATATCAGATTTGTATCGGATATGCACAAATGCGAGTGCGGCGTAAATGCACAAATTGGATATACCCCGAGTTGCGTCTGCTTAAACAATGCAAATAAACACATGGAAGTGACTCCCGACCGCTGTGCTGTGAGAGACCATCAGGTGTGCCGCGGGAAATGACGCAATTTCGCTTCATTTCCCAGAAAATGATTTACTACAAATCATGCATCTTCGTTTATCTATCGATGCCAGCAACATATAGTGACAGGCAAAACTATTAAAGGCTCTTCCACCAGATGGCAGAAGGTATAATTAACCTGTGTACCCACCTTTTGCCAGTCATTCAACAGAATAGCTTTGTGTTCAACTAAACAAACCAAAATTTCACACTAAGTAAATTTGTGAGTAAATTGGGATGAGATCATCATTATTCCCTTACTCTTTTGAAAAATTTTGTTTGGTGATATGCCGTGAGATTTTTCTAATGTTAAGTATGTGCATCGGGCTCAAAAACGGATTTGGGGGGGATGCCAATTAAATATGGCATAAACAAAATAAATGGCGACAGTTGCGGCCAGTGCAGCGGAGTAATGTGGAAGTCGGCTAAGACCAACTAAACACTATGTAACGTTTAACATTTGTATTTATGTATTGTTACTTGTTTACGCCTGAAGTTATGTACAATTTGGGTATCTGCACACGTAGGTGGTTTCATGCGTTACGTTGATGTTCGGACGTGTGTCACTTGAAATGTACTTTTACGTGGAAACATATATTGTAGGCAATAAATCCGAATTGGGCACTTGGACCTGAAGCGTAAATCCTCCCCAAGTTAGTCAAATAAGACGCTGGTTAATGACACAAAGCTTACATGCAAGTTAATGGTGACGGCGATGATGAATTACACACACAGAACTGCAAACAAAAAACAAATAAATACACTGTATAAAACATAATTTCATATCAATATATTAAAATACTATTCAAAATAATATCTTGGACAATATTGCAATATGAAATTGGCTGATAAATAGCTAGGCTTACACAGAGATATATATTTCCAAGCATCTGTGTCTTGTTTGGACTATGAATGACTTTTTAAAAATGTTTTCGTTAGTTTTCTGGGGTTTTTTCCCTCCTTTTGAGGGGGTCGCGGTACAATCCAGAGAGCGAACAGCTATTTCCTCCCTTTCCAACAATAACAACAAACAGTACAGTACACAGTCCCATAATCATAATCATAATAATAACAAAGATATACTGAATACAATAGACAGAAAAATAGAAAAATATCAATAGGAACCAAAAGTCAAATACAAGAGTAAAGAAGGCTGAGTACTTATGAGTCTTTGTGGTTATTTTGTTGTTGTTGTTTGCTGGAGCTGGAGCTTGTTTTGGCTCTCGGTGGTGGAAAGTTGGCATTGTACGGTCCTGACACACGGACACACATGCGCGCGCACATTCTGCACATACACACACACGTACAAACACTTAAACACAAAGCTAAAGTAAACGTCTGCCAACAGACAGATGCATTGGCGCACAAGCATCCACATTAGCACGCACACCCTCTCTCGCTCTCTCTCTCTCTCTCTCTCTCTCTCTCTCTCTCTCACACACACACACACACACGTACACAACTTGCACAGCTCACATGACCACGCAGCACTTGCAGCTCTTTTTCTTCTCCTTCTCCTCCAGCCCGTCGGACTTTTCCTTCTCTGCCATGCTCCCGTTGGGCGGCGCCTGGTCGTCCGTGGCCCCGTCCCCGGCGCCCGCCGCCAGCTTGGCCTCCCCGTCCTCGATCACCACAAACTCGGCCTTCACGTCGCCGTCCGCCCCGTCCGCCCCCGCGGCCGGGCGGCCGTCCCGCTCTTCCTCCACCGTCTTGTAGCCCATGAAGACCAGCGTGACGGGGTTGTCGGCGCTGGCCTTCTCGGGGCTGGGGCCCAGCAGCTCGGCCTCCATTCCGGCCACCTCCCTCTTGGGGGTCTGCGCGACGCCGTTCTCTCCTGAGGGGGGCGGCAGAGACGGCAAGTCAGGGAGTGAGGGGAAAGAGAAGTACAGTGAACCCGTGTTCATCGTGGGAAGTACCTTACAAACCTTTCCGCTATAGGTACAAGTCTACGCTACAGTAAACCCCGCCAATACTTCACTTTTACACGAGTGTGCGAATACTTTGCTACCTCCATCGGTGGCGTTTAATAGCGCTCGCTGTCTCGGGGAGCCGCATCGGGAAGTTGCTATGGTTTCCGCTCTAATTGTGTGTCGCCGTGGCAACCCGACGTACCTCCATTTTCTTTGGCCACGCCCTTATTGGCTGGCACGCCTGTCTCCAGTTCTTCAATCTCCTGCTCCAGCCTGCCTCAAACACACACACACACACACACACACTCAAATGTGAACAGCATTTTTGCATTTAATGCTGAAAATGACCGCAAACAATTTCAGTATGAAATTCCATGCACTGCACTTTTTGATAAACACTGTTGTGAACTATATATTCACTTCTAGTATTCAAGCTTTAAGCACCTGCATCTGTGAAAACATTATATATCATATTTATATATTTCAATTTAACTCCACTATCACGTTAAGATTACACTGAAACAAACAATTATAATCCCAAATAGGAGAAATCTAGAGGAAAGCATATTTTATCCAAGGGCTATGCATATTCATTTATTTTATTTCTCCACAATATTAATTGGATTTGTGCAATGAATCCCTAATTTCAGTTCATTGTAAACCTTAAAAATGGTAAATTGGTGACTAGGTACTGTATATTTTGGCTGAAAGTAACACAAGAAGGTAATATTTGTTATGAGAATTTTTTACATTTTGACAAAGAAAAAAAAGACAGGAATATCTGATTATGTGAAATGTGCAGCTTGTGTAAGATGTTACTTATATGTAGTGAGATGAGTTGTTTTTCAAATTCTCCAAAGGCAGCAGCATGTGGTTAACACGCTCAAATCTTTGGCTTCTTCCTACATTCCCCCCCAAAATTCATGTTAAGTTCATTAAATACTCTAAATTGTCTATTTGTGTGAATGTGAGCGGGAATGGTTGTTTGTCTAGAAGTGCCCTACGATGACCTGACAACCAGTCTCAGGTCGAACTGAAGTCATCTTGGATAGGCTCCAGCTCACCCTTGACCCTAATAAGGACAAGCCCTATAAAAAATGGATGCATGGTAAAAATCTGAGAGTGGCCAATATGTTTCGTGATTATAATACTTTCTAAATTGTGTCACTTTCAGCCGATTCAACAACTCCAAATGACTTCCACACTCTTGTTAAGGTTATTTGTTGTTACTGTTGAACCAAATAAGTTGTTGTTACTGTATCCAATCCAATGTAAAGATCTTGCAACATCCAATCATAAAATTTTCCAAACCGTTTTTTTCTGACACTGACCTGAGGATGACCTGCTCCAGGATTTTGGTCTTCACCTCCTCCTCCTGCAGACGCTTCTGAGTCTCCTCCTCGGCCGGAGCGCCGTCTAACAACCAGCGCTCCCTCAACGCCTTGGACTGCAGGGGCGAAAGCGAATAAGTCGTTGAGCTTCTTTGATGCCTGTATAACGAGCGTCACTAAACTGCTCTGAAACCGAGAGCTACTTCTCAGGTTCTAGTTAATGTGTAATTTGATTCAAATTTATGAAATAAAACATTTGTGATCATTAGCATATTCTAAGAAACAGATGAACCCTTTATTTCAACTGTATAGATTTGCAAATGATCACTTGCCATATCCCATCAATTGTGAGCTATTTTTGATCGGGCTACTCATGTGGTCTTTGAGGGCCGCGGGGTGCCCGGGAGCACCATGTTGGTGACCCCCCGCGCGAGAATATTATCCTGAGCGATTATCCTGTGGTGTGTGTGGGGTGTGTTAAGAGTGATTTTTCTTCCTTGATCTGCTTGTAAAACAATCGGGGGCCGACAGCGGTAAATATTAAACCTGTTCAATATTTAAAAATCATAAATCCTTCCGCGTGTGGTCAACTTCAGTCTACATTCTGAACAAGAGAGCATATTTGGTGATGGTCATATTGATTCCGGACAGAGTGAGGAACAAAATTCTAAGCGCGCATCTCACATATTGAGCTCGGATTACTTCGACGGGAGCAATTTGAAAACCTGGCGTTATCGTTCCATCTCCGGATCAGTGCTGCTTGCGAGCGTAATGGTGTCAAAGGTCTTTATGGCCAGTTAAGAGATCGCCGACCATGACCAGATGAAAAGAACTCATTGGCCCCATTAACCGTCTTCATCCCCTTAATCCGTTTCCAAATGCTATCATGCTGTTATCTTAACTCAGCGTGCAATTGTGGCCCTCCTGCAGATCCCAAAACAAATACTTGTCACGGCTATGAAGTACTGAATAAATATAAACCACGATGGGCTTTTTTTCACAACTGGTGACGCACAGGTGACCTCTAGAGGCCGTACAGAAAAGCAGATGGGAACGTTTTCCAACTCCGTCGGGACAAAAAAAAAAAAAAAAAGTCTTGACTTGTGAATTCCTCAGCTGTGATGCAATAACAATTTCGACAGCCCCTGTTTCTTTTCCCCTTCCTCTGTTTCCTGCCTCCTTGCATGCGTTAAGCAGTTCGTGAACTTTTCGGGAAGGTGTAGCGTGGTAAACTAAGCTGTAAATGTCAAGAGTGGATCCCCACTCTTTCTTATCTGGAGATTTTTAATCTGTGGAAGTGCTTTTCTTTCAATGCTCCCAGGGAGTGTAGCAGTGTATATATATATACACACACACACAGCCATACAGCACACAACGCACAGCATACAAGACGTCAATTATGAGGGGCCGTCAGGGACATAATTCAGGACTACATCTCTCTCTCTCTCACACACACACACGCACACACACACACACACACACACACACACAGACAACTGAAACACTCTTATTACACTACCGAAATGCACTAAAACACTCCTGAAATACTCTCTCACTCACAACTGAAACCCTCACGTGCACCGCCGAAGTCATTTCACACATCATACACGGTCATATACTCAAAGGGGATCATATAATATACTGAAATTCAGTAGTGTGGATAAGAGTGTTTTACAAGTGTATGTGAGCAAAAAAAAAAAAAAATAAATAAATTCAGTAGTGGTTTGAGAGTGTTTCAGCGGTGTGCGCGAGAGCATTTCAGTTGTGAAGAGAGTGTTTCAGTTGTCTATCTTGAATTATGTCCCATCGTCAAGGGTGGTGTTGCAATAACGTAGAAAGACAAGAACACACATAAACACACACATTGTAATTCAACACCCTCCTACGCCAGACCTGCACTGAATCAAAACAAAAAACAAAAAACAAAAAAAACGCTTGCCTCTCTCTCGCTTTCTCTGCCGTCTCAATCCTGCCACACCCTACGCCGCCAGCAGATGACATCATGTAATGTACTCTCACACACGCGCACGTGCACGTGCACACGGACACACGCATACATTCACGGGGTCGTAAAGTTGTGTGTCTCTCCATTGTTCTGTGGGGTAAAAAGCTGCAAATGTAGCAGACAAAGGGCGGAACTGTGACACACACGTCTCTGGGGATATTACATAGACATCATTTCAGGGAAGAGTTTATCCCTATCAAAAGATCCACATCCATTGAATACATCTCCATTAAACGGGTTGCAGTGCAAAGTAGGCCGTATTTTGGATGAGGTCGTTTTAATGGAGTCCAGACAAATGGTTAACACGCCAAAAGAATCTTATGCTAAGCTAACCACGATGATCATCGCACACCAAACAAAAATGACACAAAAAGATGTGTCTCAATTTAGTCACAAATTGACTTATTCAGTTTGAACACCGAACACCAAATTGAGTCCCTGACCTGTTTAAGAGTTTCTGTATATTGGGACAGCGAACAGTTTTTTTTTTCCTGTAATGTGGAAATCAGGTGTTAATTCAGTGTATCCTGGGGTGCGTAATTATGAATCCCACTATGGTTGTCGGCATGGGGAAGTTGCTATGTCCCGTTGCAATGTGATTGGCTGCTGCACTGCGGGAAGGGCAGGCTAACGCACATGCAACGAGATGAATATGTATCACATTTGTACAAAATAAAGACAAATTAAGATTGTTATGGTTAGGGTTTGTGTAATTCATAATAAAGGCACTACACTGAAGTAATAAACTTCTTTCAATGCTTCTTTCCTGTAGCCAATCATATTGCAGCAGGCCGTGTCTTGTCTGTAACAGTAGTGGAATTAGCAGCCAATATTGGGTGAATTTCATGGTTTGTCTTTTAAAGAAGGTACCATGCCATAGTATGAGCTTTTTTAGTATTCACTCATTGTTTAGATGGAAACAACAATTACATTGCATGCTGTTGGAATACAGTGAACCGCCGCATATTTGCAATTCGGCAATCGCGAATTGGCCTATTTGCGGATTATTATTATTTTTTTTAAATCCCGTTATCTGCAAAAAGATTCACCGTAGTCGCCGTTTCTGTGCTCGTGCCATCTGTTGGCATCTTTGTCCTGAGGAAACAATTTGAAGTGAGTTGAAGAGCTTCATTGAGACAAAAATAGTCCTTTGTCGTCATCTTGTGGACTCTATGGCCCTTTAGCGGGAGGCCTCAATTACTTCAGTCGTAATTACAATTACTAGTCGCTGGGTATATAGGGACCGAAACCGACCGCAAAAAGTGTGACTTCACTGCATCACTATATCAAAGGAAACAGCCAATGTGGTACAAGATGTTTTAAATTTGGGTTTCCACATTAATGGCGACGCCAGGCTATGACGACTTGCTGCAGTTAGCACAAATTTCTTTCAACTGTAGCGCGAGATAACACTTTATATGTCGCGTATGTTTGTGTGTGTGTGTGTGTGTGCGTGTCCGTGAGGCGTTTCCTGTGGGTGGGAGTGGGACAAAGCAGTGTTTCCTCTGCCAAAGCCGTCCGCATTGTCCGAGGCTTGCGCGTTCCCTCAATGAAGTACACAATGACCGCACGCTCACACACTTCACACATACTCACACAAACGTGATAAGAGATGAGTTCTGAAAATAGATGAACTCTTTGTGTTCTCAATAAGTAGGAAGTAACAAAGTACAAATATGTTGTTACTGTACTTTTCAGGTATCGCTACTTTACCTGAGTATTTCTTTTTCTGACGACCTTTTACTTTTATCCGCTAGGTTTGAAAACCGATATCTGTACATGCTACTCATTACTTTGTCCGAATGGGCTTGTTGCTTTTTTTTTTCCTTCTCAATCATAGCAGATGACGCTGCAATGTATAAAAGATGTTAAATAGAGAGATGTAAAGTCAAGAGTGGTTGAGATCTTGATTGATTGAGATCTTGGGGGAATAAACAGGGACACCAGAGAAATGGTACAACGTAAACCAGAGCGCATTGATAATGATGACTCAACAGATTCAGAGAAACAAGATATTCCCCATGCATAGCCTTATTCTAGAGAATGTGGTGACGTTGTCAGGTATATGAAAGATTTGTTGCAAATGCGTTGTGCCTAAAAAACACCAGCCTCTGGCATTAAAAAATTATGTCTAATCTGAAAGATCACATACTGTATAAATTGTATTATCATTTCCTTATTAAACTGCCAGTCCTCCATGTTAACATGGATATTTTAATTCAATAGCCGTCAATGGCAGTGAACAAGTTAAGCATTAAGTTAGTTTTGACAACATAACATTAGTAATGATTATATACATTTTGAGCCAAAGATAGGTAGCTCTGAAACAACATGACAATGTAAAGTAGTCAGTGTACAGCTTGTGTAACAGTGTAAATTTACTGTCCCTTCAAAATAACGCAACACACAGCCCATTAATGTCTAAGCTACTGACAACAAAAGTGAGTACACCGCTGTGTGAAAATATCCAAATTGTGCCCAAAGTGTCTTATTATTCTTCAACCTCTGCAGGTTTGTCCATTTTCCAAAGACAACCTCTGGATATGCCGCTGAGCAAGTGCACTCAACTTCTTCGTGGACCTTGGTGGACATTCTTTTTTTTTTTTTTTTTTTTTTTTTTTGTCCGCGATCTCTTTGCCATGAGGTGCCGTATCGAACTTCAAATGACCAGTATGAGCGCGTGAGAGCGATAACACTAAATTAAAAACACATGCCGGTCACATCTGAGGCCTTCTAACGCTAACGATTCACATGACACTGGGGAAGGAAAAATGGCTAATTGGGAGACATTTGGACATTTCCTATCAGGGGTGTACTCAGTTGTGTTGAGTTATTGTGGGGGACAGTTAATTTACACTGTTATGAAGCTGTACACTGACTACTTTGTCATTTCGCCAGTGTTGTCCCATGCAAAGATTTGTGAAAATATTCCCAAAAATGTGAGAAGAAAACTACTTTGTGTGCAGATTGTGATGCAGTTTTTTCCACTGTGTCAAGTTATCGAAACAAGTATTGTATATAATTGACAGTAAAAAGTCATTTTTACTTTTGTACTCAGGTACATTTCAGTCTGTACTTTTTTTACTTTTACTTAATTCAATGCATACATAAGTACAAAATTTCTACCTACACCAATCTTTCTTTACCCAAGTAACTATTTCTACTTAAGTACAGAGTGCGAGTACTCTAGCCTTCTCAAACTTTGCTTATCGGCAGCCTCACCAAATACCTTTGACAGCGTTGACGCACGCACTGACAAAAACCTGGCCTCTTGATACGACAAGTGTGTGAAGAGTCCACCGTTTGTGCGTGTGTGTGTATAAACAGCATGTGTGGGAGCTCCTGGTGTTATCTGCCGTCCATTTGGAACATTCCAACGGTCGGGGAGGCTCGCACACGGCTTGAAGGAATCGCTGAGGCTGGGAGTTGGAGGGCACCGTTGCCTGGGAGGCCTCGTGAGCTGGCAGCGTTTGTTTATCATCAGCTTGGATTTAAGCATGTTAAAGGTTCAGCGCTCGGCATGACTTTTATTCGTTTTTGCAGATAAAGGGAGCCGTAACAGAGAAAGGACTGTCAAAATAAATAAAGGGAACAGTTGTTATTCTGCTCTTGGAGCAACACGTTGTATTATCCATTTTTTTGTGGGTGGGTGAACGTTTGTGCCCAGGGGCCTCATTTGATTTTTTTTTACAACGAAAAATAAAATTAACATTTCAGCGGAATTTTTCATTATTTATCATTAAGAAATGTCAGCTAAGATTTATCGGTGAGAGCCACATACGGTAGGTCCCAGACCTGTGCATTAATCCGTTCCGTTTTTTTGTAATTTGTTTTCTTGAATAAGACAAAATACCAGTGTACCTTGAGATGTTGTAGTTGTCGTCTGTCATCGTCCAGCTGCCTCCTCTTATTCTCAATCTCTGTCTGCTTCTTCCGTTTCTCCTACAACCGCATTAGCACATTAATTGTATGCATATTCTGCTCACAAAACCACACAGAGACAACAAAAAATATGAATTTCAAATAACGTAGTGTGTCAGAACAATACAAAATGTATTCTTTTTTGTTTTCATTTTCAAGCTATTATGGGTGAGGCGAATGGCTATCGGTAGTATTCATTCAAAGCATGCAGCAAAAATTCACACCGCTTACTGTAATAAGTGTCAGTGAGTGTAAAAAGAAAGTGTATGGCGTACATGTCTTTCATGTCCAACTTTCATTTACTATTTACTCTTATTTATTTTTATTTAACGTGTGAGTGACTTTCAGCTTTGGGTTGCATTTGAACGAATATTGGTTGAATTTGCCACAGGATGTACATTTAAAAAAAAAGTGTCTACCATTCAAAGCATGCAGCAACATTTACAACCTTTACTGTTGTCAATTACTGAAATGAGTGTATTGATAATGGATAATAGTGTGTAGGTAATAAAAAGTGTATGTATGTGTGTCTCATTAATCTTTCTTGATTGCGACTAATTACAGAGATAGCGAGTAAGCGAGCGTAAGCGTGTGCATTAGCGTTTGATAGTCTGTAATAGTGGAAGGGGATGTAAACAGTTACTGGGTTGAGCGGCGTTGCGGGGAGCGGGGAAGATATTCCGTGTTGCTTTTCTACTCACAGCGATGACCTGGAGCCTCTCCTCTTGCGACACCTCATCCATCCTAAAGGGGGAGAATGAAAAGAAAGAGAGAGAGAGAGAGAGACAGAGAGAGAGAGAGAGAGAGAGAGAGAAGCAGGTGAAGCAAACGTTCGCTGACTTCAGCATTTGCTTGTAGGCCGCCCGAGAAAACAAACTCTCAACAAGTTCAATACTCGTTGCTTTGCTTTGCTTTGGACCCTTTCCAGTCTAGGAGAGCCGGTGGAGGCATGCTAATGTGCCAGCAGGAGAGTCCTGCTCTACTCATAATGTGTTCCAGACAAGAGGCGTGAGACCATGATGGGAGAAAGGACAGGTATAAATAATACTGGGAAAGTGTTACGATGTAGCGCTTCTGTTTTCTTTGGTATAAACACAAACAGAGTTAAAGGCGTGTAGAATGAAAGGTTAAAAATGCAAACTAGCATCAAATTCTCCAATAACTACAAGTTTTTTAAATAAACAAATATATGCGTATATATATTTTTAATAATACAAATTTAACCATATATAACAAAAATATTTTCTTTTTAGGAAGGTAAGTTCTTCTTTTTAGGAAACAAACATGGCAGGCAAGTGCAACAGTAACAGTTCGAACAATAATATACTACAGCTTCTTCTTTTCTTTTTAGGAAAGTGCAACATTGATAATTTTGCTTCTTTTTAGGAAATGAGCGATCAAGACAAGTGCAACAGTAACAGTATGCACAGAAATATATATATAACAGCTTCAATCTTTTCAGGAACATGCAACATCGACAGTTTGTCTTCTTTTTAAGTAAATCAACAGACAAGGTCAACAGTAAGTTTGGACTGAAGTATTTTACAGCTTTAATCTTTTCTTTTTAGGAAAGTGAGACATTGTTTGTCTTCTTTTTAGGAAATAAACACTGCAGGCAAGAGTAACAGTTCGAACAGTAGCGTAAAACAGCTTCAATCCTTTCTTTTTTTTGAAAAGTGCAACCTTAATTGGCTGTCTTCTTTTTAGGAAATGAACAACACAGAGAAGAGCAACATTAACAGCAAAACAACCAAATGGCAATAACAGCAATTGTCTCATTCACACACAGAGTGACACAAACATTGAACATTTAACCAACAACCAACACACACACACTCAGAGACACAAGACTGCCTTCTGCTGCATGTCAACAAGCCACATCAGCGTCACATGGACACCACAATCATCTGATCGACCGCCGTCCATGCAACACTCACGCTTTCTCAATGTGCGCCTGCGCAGCCTCACATGAAGGCTCCCGGTGTGGGAAAAGCATTCCGCATCAGTGTCTCCCAACATTTATTCAGCCACAGAACCTTATTTTACACGTGAAAAACCTCACGGCATGCCACCAAGCAAAAATGTCACAAAAAGTACATTGAAGCAATGATGAGCTCATCCCAATTTACTCACAAATTTACTCGGTGTGAAATCTGGGCTCGTTTATTTGATCACGAAGACAAATTATTCCGAATGAACGAATGGCAACAGGTGGATACGTGTTAATTCTATCTTCTGCCATTGAATTGTTCTGCCTGTCACTATCTATGATACAATATTTGGAGTAAATAAATAATAATTTTCAGAGCAATTAAGTGAAACTGGATCATTTAACTGGCACAGGGGTTGAAATTCACTGTTTTAGATTATATAAAAAAGTGGGCTTCACGTTAGTTGCATAAAGTTATCATTTTAGTTAACGAGCTAACAACAGGGTTCTGTTATTTTAGGGATAATACAGTACATTCCTTATGTCGGAGCAGACAAAAGTGTGCTTGTTGTTTTTTGATGGATTTAAATGACTATGCGCAACGCTGCATAGCTTGATCAAGAGTCTTCATTTTTCTGTTGATTTAGATTTTTACAGATTCAGCTGACTTTGTATAGTGGATACAGAAAGTCTACACATTACAAATCCACTATTAATGTGACCCCTGTACTTTATTTTAATCTTTTAGATAGGGGAAGTAAAAATAAACTGAAATAATTTGATTGCAGATGTGTGCACACCCTCTTTTAAATGGGGATGTGGCTGTGTTCAGAATCAACCAATCACATGCAAACTCATGTTAAATGGGAGTGATCACACGCATGCCACCGTTAAAAGTGACTCTGAAGAACCCCAAATAAAGTTAAGCTCTTCTAATAAGCTTTTCCTGACATTTGTTTGGGCTTTCTATCAGAAGCCTCAAGGTATGTTGCTAGCTCTGACTGCTATTTTGAGTTGTTCATTATTCCTTCCGCCTCCCGTGATTGGCCAGTGTGTATTTTGTGGGTGTGGCTTCGGGAAAAAGGTGAATCCTAGAAACATCGCAGCATTGTCAGAACAGTAATTACATTTACTGTAAGACATCGAGGTCAGATAATTATGGACCGATAGCATCGGTCGGACCCGCCGATAAACAGAGGAAGTGTTCCTGAACAAACAAAGCCATATTTTGTCAATATGTCAAGGCAGGTGCATTGCAGGAGAGCTAATGTCTGAACCAATTCCCCTGATGAGTGCAGCCAGTGCTCTTGGAGCATTTCCAGGAAGGAACACATTAAGGGCTCGCATAGAGCTCCACCAACCCGCTCCTAAAAGCATCCTTCCTCTGGCACCGCTATTCACTTTACAAAAGACTGAAATATCACTAAACACATCTAAACGAGACCTAATCCCACCAGTCCCTAAATGGAAGTCTCGAGTCTATGCGAGAACTTACAAAGATCCTTTAGAGTAGTGCAAAATACTGCAAAATAAAGCAATGAAAATGAGTATCTTTCATTTAAATTCAACTGCTTACAGTCTTTTGGCACTTTCTTGTGTGATTTCCAGCTGTGAGATACCCATTTGGCACATACTGTAAATTTATCATAACGCAAAATTTAGCCACAGTTTGATTAATTTAGAACTTATTTATGCCGCGCCATCTGGATGGGGAAAAAAAGTGGACAATAAAAAAAATTATGTCGAACAGGTGCATCAATTGGACACCATATTAACAGCCTGTAATCCACCCACGGAATAAAGCAGCCAGTAAACACGTCAATGCGTGAGCTGGGAAATATTGTAAGCAACCATGTGGGACGCCTTGCCTTTATTAGAAAAACAAAACATACAACGGGGAACGCTATTAAAACCAGTCGAGTGGAACAATCACTTGCAAAGTGCTTGAAAACGGCGAAAACGACAAACCGCCCACTTCACTTTTTAATTGGAGACGTTCACATGAGAGGCAATCATCGGCTCAGGTCTGAGTGGCACTTTTGCGATTGAATTGAGAAGTTCATTTGGAGTCCATTAAGGTGAGATAAAAAAAAATAAAAAATAAAAGAAAATCAGCACGGCTCCTCAAAGTTGTGAAAAGTCTCTAAAAGTGAAGCCCTGCGAATACTGCACTCGAGTGCATCCGGAAAGTATTCGCAGGGCTTCACTTTTTCCCCCATATTTTGCTACGCTACGGCCTTATTCCAAAATGAATTCAAGTAATTGTTTCCTTCAAATTTGACAAATTAGATTTTTCATAATCAATAATGTTTTTATTTAATCAATCAACAATTATATAATGCAAGTAATTTTATTTTTTTTATTAAATTATGATTAATTACTATCACAAAAGCAATAAAAATACCAATGTGCTTGCAAAAAAATTTTGTTTTTTCTTTATGTCTGTGTTGATTCTCAGTTATCCAGGTCATGGTAATCCGCAAAGGTTGAATCGAGACAACTGGATTCCTCTTGTTTGACGACGTGTGTTTTTTTTGTTTTCCTCGTTTTTTCCAAACACGTTCAAATATAACTTTAAACAGATAAAAGTGTCATCCTTTATCCAATACTACCGGGTGATTGAAAGGTAACTCTCTATTTTTAAGTACTTTTAAGTCATTTATTTCTGAACTATAATTCTTACAAGAAATGAACATAAGGAGAAAGTGGGAGTTTGATTTCAAATTCGATATGGGCGCCAGCATTAGCCACCAGTTTCTCAGGCCGCCTGGGAACCGCATTAACTGATTTCACAAGGAACTCTTGTGGGATGGAAGACATAACTTCTCGTATTCGCCCTTCAAGTTCTTCCGAAGTCGTTGCTTTGGTAGAATAGACTTGCTCCTTTAACCATGGAACATACACAAAAGAAATTGAGAACAAATATTACAACATATGAATAAATTCTAAGTATTTTAAAATAGGGAGTTACTTTTCAATCATCCTGTACTTTAAAGGGTAAGCAAGACAGCCAATGTTGGCAAGGAATGAATGGATTATCCCACACATACACACAAGTAATAGAAGTGTCTGGGAGGGGAAAAAAAGAAAAGTTTCCACTACACAGAAAGAATGATGAGAATGAAATGACTCTTGAGTTTAACGACCTTTGCTATGCACTGGAAGAGAAAGGAAACTAATCTCCAATCCCCCCCCCACACACACACAGCTGGAGAAGCACTTTGCTCTACGAGTCTCTGCTCCATACTTCCACGTCTTCCTTCCTTTCAGGCCCGACAAATAAAGACAACAATGGCCCTCCCCACACATACACACATACGCATTCTTATCCCAGGCCAATTGCACATGCAGGTCAGCGCATCCGACTGTCTGAAGCAGCAACAGTCAAAACTCGAGGAAGTCCGCCGAGGTCCAATGTTAGCTTTTGAAGAGGTCAGCGCCCCCCCCCCCCTCAGAGAAGGACCATGAATAATGTCTCTAGCGGTTGTACACAATAAAGTGAAGTCATGTCTGAACCCTTCTGACATAATATAGGCTCAGCTGTAGTGTACTGTACAATGGGAAAAACAACAACACACGGGAGCACAGGAGCTCAACTTCTGTGATTTTTGCTAAAATCTGTACCCAAATTCCAAATTGTCATAATAATAAACAATGTTGAGATATTGCATTTTTCTGTTACCAAACCCTTCTTCTACAGTAATTTAAACAATACTTGAACAAACTATTATCCTTGTCTTCGGATTGTACAGGGAAAGAAATGGACTCCTACCCTGAAAGTGCAGCTAAAGGAAGTGCATGTGTCATCTTTTTAGCCAATCAGCAATATCCTCACATAGGAAGCCTATGCATTAACAAGACAAGCCCATCCGACGCTGCCTAACGCAGGAAGCATTAGGTGCCTTCCACTGGCGCGATCCCAAAAACAAAGGTTCCCAAGAGGCTCGGGAATTGTTTATGTTTTGTTGGGAATTGTTAGCAGAAGTGAATATTTGTGTGTGTTAAAAACTCGGGTTATGTCCAGTTCAAAGTCCCCCCTTGGCTTTGTATCAATAGGCCTTTTGATTGCGGCCACTGGTGATCATCATGAGTGCGCGCCAATGAATGTGAGCTGGGGGGAAATCGACTGGAGAGGATAAAAAGACACTTTCCAGAAGGCACGATATCTGGTGCTGCTCTCTCGCTTCGTCTTATCTGTCATGACAAAGCAGTCGTTGGAAAGGGGGAGTGGAGACGGAAGGAGGGGTGCTAATGTGTAATGTGACCATCCAGGAGAAAAAGAGATTAATAGAAAGGCGCTGCACCGAAAGAAGCAAGGTGGGCCGCGTTGCATCATCTAATAATATCTCACATTCCTACTATACTATGTTCCTCCTTTCCGTCGACCAATAGCGACTGTCTGAGCTTCACTACATTGAAGCCTCGCTATTCACCAGGGTTAAGGACCGAGCCCCAACACGACTAGCAAAAATTTACAAATTAATAACGCCTCCCCCCAAATACAGGGCTACTGAGTGCTGTCATCCCATCCGTGGCAATTCAGCATAATTGCCAGTTTAGTACTAATAACGTGGCCCATTTCTACCACTACAGCGTGCAGTTAGTCATCAAGCCATGCCTACAACCTGAAAAAAAGCCTCTTCCCTTAAGTGTTATGTGTTTTGTGTTATTTGGGTTTCCGTGTCTGTTGTGCAGACCCACGGTGAATTGGACAACCTCTCCACCGGGCGTGAATTGGCTTTACAGGGTCTTAAACTTCCACCACTTCCAAAAGCGATCTGGAGCTTTCTCTGCATCGTCTTGAAAGGTTTACCACCATGAATTCTCTGGCGTCAGCCCACAAGGAGACCTCACCTGCCTGTCGGACATCCTCTGGAATCTTTCGTCACGCTGCTGCTCGCTGTCAATATGACTGACTGTCAGCCGACGCGAGCTTGGAGGGAGCTCGGCGTTTGGGCGGCATCTTCGGGCATGACAGAAAGAGCACAGAAATATGCTAATAGGTGTCCATAGATGCGTTTTTCATTGAAAAGTTTGAGTTATGTTCTACAGAATTCAGAACAAGGTCAGTTTGCGAATCGGAAAGGGTTTCTTGGGCTCCCAGACGCTTCCACTTCCTTTCTTAATTCCTGATCTGGTAGCTAACGACTGCATTGATGGTTTCTTAATGACAATGAGGCTCATTTTCAGTATGAATATATATCACCGTTGGGTAAGGAGACACCCAATGTCCTTTAATAATGGCCAAGCGGCCAGGCTAAAAATAGCTCACTGGGCCACAGTGACCTCAAGCAGAATTTTGTACTCATCAGCACACTATTGGAAATAGTGATAGAGTCCAGTTGTGAGGGTACAATTTACTTTTTGTTCCAAGGTGTCTTAATAACATGGATGTGATGTGCTTTTGTCAAAATATACCAAGGATCAAGAATTATAGAATACTTTACAACCGCCATACTTACATTAGCCTGTTTTGTGGGAGGGCGGGACTGCTCATCCCGTTCACTTCTACTGCGGGGGCAACACTGACTACAGCTTTTGTTACCATGACGACCAGGGGGCGTGGCTACTGTTCGTCCACAATGTGAAGGGGGGGGGGGGGGGGAGACTGGATTTCATTTTCACTGGTGAAGGCAGGCAGGTGACACTGTTTGCTAATCTGTGCAATCAGATGCCTCCCAGAGCCCGCCAGCTCATTGTGTCACACACACGGGAGCACAGGAGCTCACATGGCGCCGCCGAGGCCACAAAGCCCGCCGGCGATCGGGCGGATGAGATGAGCGCCCGGCAGCTCCACCGAGAATCGCTGAGCAGACAGAAAGCGGACACGAGCCACACGGGAGGCGGCCTGTCCCTTTGTCACAATGTAAAACAGTTCCCAGGTGTCTTAATTACATCTGTAGCATACCTTCGTCATCCAAGTTTTTACAGCTCATTTCTTGCTAGGGTGAAATTGGCTGGTTTTAGGGGCGGCTCTGTCTCATGCAGTGATCTCATCCCACTTACTGCTGGGCCAATGGCAAGCCCGACTTTTGTTAGAATGAAAACCAAACGCCTGACGCCAACAACTTCATTAAGCAATCACGTGTCGTTTATTAGAAGCTAACCCCCCCCACACACACACACACTTGTCAAATAATGCAGCGGTGTGGCACATGACAGGGCCATAAACAAATATACCCCACCCTTAAGTTGCTAAACGTTATTACAGTTTATCATTATTATCGGAAGCTAATGCTGGTGACACTGTTCGCTAAAGCTAATCTGTGCACTTTGCAGCTCATTTATCTTTTGATGATAGTGGTTCAGAAGCACTATCACTCAATAACTTCACCCAGCCACGCTGATTAGGTCATCAGTACACTGAGAAACTCACTGTAGGTGCCGTGTTATGTAAATTGGCCCCACTGTGATGTCACAGTAGGTCAAAATTCAGAAGGGCTCACAGCCACATTTACAGAAATAGGCAGATAACTACAGTAAAGATTTAGTTAGTTTTATTTCCCACTACCGAGATATAAAAGAACGTTTATCAACAGGGAGGTGTGAAAGAGGGTCTCATCAAGCTGCGAAATTCAGTTTTGTAAAACACTGTAAAAACTAATGGATCACTGTAGATGGTGGAGTTGCATTGTTGAGATCAGCACAGCCTTTGAGAAGAAGATAAAGATTAGGGGGCAAATCTCAGCTTGTCACGTTGATTATGGAGGTTGGATAAGTTTAGGGACCTGACACTCCAACACAGTATGTTTATGTATGGTATAAACAGAGTATGTGTCACAGTAATTAGTAAAACGTGCGTGTTGCGACCGTGAGAAAAGATGATACAGTTCATGTAATGAATGGTGAAGCGCTTCTAAAAAAGCCTCTGACGCTCGTACGTGGCTCAGGGTGCATTTTATCGTTGTACATCCCTAAATAAATAATTATTTTGCAATCAAAACCCCTTTCTCGGTCTTGTTTTTGTTATTTTATAGTTTGAGGTGTCACAAAACCAAACAATTTTAGCGTCAAAGTCACTGTTCTGCTTGACATGTTTCTTTTCACAAAAAGCCAAATCAACCCATGTTCTACTTATTACTAAGAACAGAAAAATACAGGAACAAAGTGATTTACACTTTCTTATGTTAGGTTCAGTGCTGAAATAGTCACACAACATAATATTCTGTGGGTCTTAAAAGATCAGTGAAAATGCTCTAAAACAGTTAGCAGCAAGGGGAACTCTGCTTGGAAAACAGCTGGCAGTGAAAGTGTTTAATGTGTTGGTCAAACTCTCCAATGCAACGTGACAGTTTTTACAAATGCTACTGCACATAAAATAGGATTCCATAAAAATGTGAGATAATATATACAATATGTAAGATGTGAGCAACTAAAAAGTTAGAAACAGCTCTCACAGTAGTAAGATGCAATGGGCGTGTATTTGTGTTTACGCTCTCGCCTCGCATCACTTTGGTGCAAGTCTGATCAACAGAAGATGTGTGCAGAGACAATGGCTGGAAGAGAGACTAAAACAAAAACAAGCACTTTTATGTTGTCTACCCCACCTGCTGTTCGGTAACAAAGCAATTACGGGGCCGGTAACACGCACTATTTGTGTGTTTACTGTTACAATCAGTCAGAAACACAACGGCCTGTATACAAACCTGCATTTGTCTGTGTTCCATTTGATTTTGAAGGAATTCAGCTGACTTTGCAGACGGCCGCATAACTTAATCCAGAGCCCGCCTTCATCTGAGTTCATTTTGATTTTTGATGGATTCTGCTGACCAACTTTATTTACGTTAATTTCGATTTACGACAGCATTGCTTGTTTTTTCATTTTGATTTTCGATGAATTTAGCTGACAATGCGGAGGACCTCAAAGCTTTATCCCGAGTCCACATCATCTGTGTTCATTTCGATTTTTGACAGATTGAAATGGCTGTGCGGACGAACGAATGTGATCCAGAGCCTGTATTTACCAGTGTTAATTTAGATTTTGACTCAGTACACAGACATCCGCATCGCATTATCCAGAAGCGCCATACATCTGCATTAATTTAGATTCTTGATGGATTTAAGAGACTATGCAGAGGACTGCATTGCATTATCCAGAGCATTCATTTATCTGTGTTCAATCAGAGGTTTGACAGATTCATCTGATTTAGCGGACGACCGCATATAATCCAAGTGTGATTTCATCTGCGTTCATCTAGATTTTTTGTACAGAATCCACAGGTGTTAGTTTCGAATAGTTTTATTCAGAGCTTGCATTCTGTTTTTGTTTAAATGCAATGGACTACATGAACGAGTGCTTTATAATTTAACCTTTACTGGCTGTTTTACAAGCCATCACATTAACCGCCTCCAGGAGCTAGAAAGGCCACACATATTACACCGTATGCATACTGGTGTACTGTACTGTACCGACTTGAGCACAGCAGCCTAGTAGTGACACACACACACACACACACACACAGATTCCAGACAGGGCTATGTCATGGCCAACACCGTGCGCCATATTGGAGCAGCAGACTGCTCACATCCCTACACACGCGCACTGGATGAGGAAGGCAGTCGGCATCATCACAGGATTAAAATCAAAATAAGAGGGGTGATGATGGTGGTACTGATGCTGACATATATATACACACACACACACTCTCTCTCTCTCTCATCTTCTCTCAGCAGCACAACAGATCGATATGACATGATGGAGCACTGGCGTAAACATGTCCGGATACACCTGTCAGATGCAAAAATAAAGGCAACGGCGGGGAAAAAAAACATGCTTAAAATAAGAAATCTAACGTTACGCACATTTATGCATATTTTTCTCACATTTTCCCTGACATTTGAATAATTTTTTCCCCCACTGTGACTGCGGGATGCTGCCCACCACGAAGCAAAAGGAAGCAAAATCACGACTTACTCGTCCCTGCTGGTTGATCCCTTCTCCTCCTTCTTTCCACGCTCACCCCCCCAAGAAAGAAAGAAAACACGCGTGGTGTTTGTTTCTCCCTCTTCTCCCTCCACTCCTTCTTCTTACAAGCCCCCCTCCCTCCTCTTCTTCTTCTCGGAGGTGATGCTGGTCGTCCGGGTGCGCGCACGCGCTTCTCAGGCCGACTGTGGCGGCGACACCCCCGCGGCGCTGCGCCTCGACGCACTCGGCGGAGCTCCGTGCATGGGCGGCGGTTGGGAGGCAGGTTGTAATGTCGTTAGTAGAGAGGGAGGGAGGGAGTATGGAGGGAGTATGGAGGGAGGGTATGTGAAATGGAGATGGTAGGAGAGGAGGAGGGGAAGGGGGAGGATGGGTAGGGGGAGGAGAAAAAACAGGGAGGGGGGGAAGGGGGTCAGGGGAGGGCCCTTGGAATAAAAAGACGTTTCTTATTTTGCCGCTGCTCCTGTTGTGTTCAGCCAAGTGAAGCTTCTTGTTGGCTCAATCGCAGCTCTGCTAGGAAAACAAGAAAGGGAAAATAAGCCTTTTATTTAATTTGGGCTTTGTCACCCTCGAGGGGATAAAAATGTCAAACACACCTGTTCATTGTGACAACATCCATAATGCTATTTTCTGAGGCTTACGTTAAAGGACGTTTTTTTTTTTTTTTTTTTTTCTTCATTCTGCTGGACTCGAGATCAAGCGAGGGGTATTGCACCTACATTGAATATCCTGCAGAGGGAGCCAGAGTTCAAGAATGAACGTGTAACCACATTGCTGTGGCTATTCTGGGTCCAAAATATATTTTTAATGAAATAGTCTTTTTGGGGTCCAATTTGTATCCAGGTGGAACAATATTTGTATTTTAAGACCCCCCAAAATACTGAGTAGCGGCCTGTGTACTAGTATGCTCTTTGTCCTCACTAGTAAGACAATTCAGCCCCTGGTAAAACGAATGTGTCTCACTGGTAATGTTTTTACACTGCTAAAGCCACTTTTGGCCTACTAGTACACAATTAAACTTTGTTAGTATTTATTAGTTCTGCACATGCAACACTAGTAGGCCCAACTAGTAGGCATGTTTCACAGACTTGTATCAAGGATATCTGAACGAACGCTCAAACGGCTTTCCATGAATCCGTTCTGAGCATTTATTCAATATCATTGTTACCCAGTTTATTCATATACTAGCGTGTGTTTTCTCTTCACAAGAAAGACAATTGCGCGCACTAGTAAAACGACTGTCTTACTAGTAACGGATGACATTTCCCCACACTAGTATGACAACTTTGGCCTACTAGTGAGACAACTACTATATGTTCATAGTGAGGCAAAACTGTGCACTAGTTGACATTTGCGAACAACTATTACTACTAGTGAAGTACCAGATGTTAATTAGTACAATTGTGTATTGTCATTAGTTATACTTGTAGCATGCAGTTGTAAAGTAGCGCAGTTTTGCTTCATTAATGACATGTACAATGGATATAAAAAGTCTACACACCCCTGTTCAAATGTAAAAAAAAAAGAGATACATTATTTTACAACTTTTTTCACCGTTAACGTGACCTATAAGCTGTACAAGTCAATTAATTTAATAATTATTATCACTTTTTTTAGGAGAAGTGAAAAGAAACCTCTAAGATAATGTGGTTGCACAATTGTACACACCTTCTTATAACTAATGTGGCTGTGTTCATAATTAACCAATCACATTCAAACTCATATTAAAAGGGAGTCAGCACACACCTGCCAACATTTAAAGTGACTCTGATTAACGCCAAATAAAGTTAAGATGTTCTAGTGGGCTTTTCCTGACATTTTATTGTTGTCTCGCAGAAGCCTGAAGGTTTTGCGCGAACACTGACTGCTATGTTAAACTGTTAACATTGTGGTCCGATGAAACCAAAGTTTACGTTTTGGGCCATAATTCCAAAAGGTACTATTATATGTTTGGCAAAAACACAACACTGCTCATCACCAAAAGAACACCGTACCTACAGTGCAGCACGGGGGTGGAAGCAGCATATGTTTTTCTTCAGAGGGAACTGGGGCCTTAGACAATCAGGAGGGGATTATGAACAGTCTAAAATAGCAGTCACTGTTACCACAAAACCTTCTGGCTCCTGCTCGGAAGCAAAAGAAAAGTCAAGACAAGTCTGCTAGAACATCTGAGATTTATTTGGGGTTAATCACAGGGACTTTTAATGGTTGCAGGTGTGTACTGACTCTCATTTAAGTTTGAGTGTAATTGGTTGACACAGCCACATCAGTTTAAAGTGGGTGTGCACACTTGTGCAACCAAATTATCCTTAAGGGACAATCATTCTACTGGTGTGCTGAATTGTCTTACTAGGGCATGAAAATGAAAGAGCATACTAGTACATGGACCATATGCCTAAAAACTCAACCTGGTAAAAAAATTTATGAATTTGAATGACCCGCCTCGCCCCTCCCTCACAAAACTCATTCACTAGCGCCCCCTGGAAAGTCTGAATTCAAAAAATCAGCGCCTGCCGGCAGTTTCACCAATGAACACGGAATTTTGTGTACACGTCCATAAATACAGGACACAGGAAAAAGTCTGAAGGACCATGCCTGGAATCAAACAGGAAGTTGGCAATTTTTGACGATTTGCCATGAAAATTGGGGTGCTTTCATTCTTATTATTATTTACCTGTGTGTGTATTTGTTTGACATACCTCAAAAATTGCACGACTCATGGAGGACAGGTGAGCTATCACAGCCTTTTATTGCTTTTTTGTGCCAAAAATATTGGACATTTTACCCGCCCTGACTATCAAAGACGAGCAAGTTTACATTAAAGCCACGATGTGGCAGTGATGTTATGTCGCAGCATCGTTGCAAAGCATTTTATCATCCAATCGCGTCAAGCTTTTCCAAGCCGCAGCCACTAGGAGGCATTATTTGCACGGTATGTGGGGATTGCGCTGATGGCCTGTGATATATTTACCAGCGATATAATCCTTCGTTCGTTTGAATATCGACCAAGTGGACATGAATTTGCGGACTCACAATCTGGACAACGCACAAGAATTCACATCTATGGACAAGCTTGTCTTCAGTGAACGTAATGTACGAGTTTGTGTCAACAAAGACAATTAAGGCGTCAACGAACCTAATGCGCATGTTTTTGGAAACAATGACAAACTAATGTAAATGTTTTTGTAAGTATCAATAATTCAAAGAACCTAACTCAAATAGTTTTGTAAACATTCAATATAGTTTCGGGTTTTAGCCGGCAAGACAATTTGCGCCGCTTTTAAAGGAAATGAGAGGGACCGCTTTGATTGGACAAGATTGAAGTTAAGCCGTGTGATGCCCACACCAGCACAGACGTCCCACTTCCAATCGCGCTGGGTTATGCTGGTCTACGAAATGACCAAAAGCGGGTCTAGACCGCCTCCTTGCAGAATTACGCCAGGCTGGTTTTGACCTCGGACCTTTTGTCCTCACTGAACCTAGCGTGCATGTTCATGTTCCTCTGTTTTTGACTAAACATGCTAAACTATGGGATAATACACATACCATTCAAACTCACAATCTTGTTGTTGCGAGGCCCTATTGCGTACCACTGCCAATGCGCTACCTTGCAAATTTAAATCGACCTTTTTAACTCTCAGGATAACCCCAGATCTGTAAAGTGGAGAGTGGGAAAGTGAAGTTCCAAGTCTGACCTCTTGAAATTTGAATATTTGGCTCTGAAAATCGGAGTCTTGGGGGTGGCGGGAGCTAGGCAAGGCGAAGGAGAAGGCTGGTATGCATTGTGGCGCGGATTTAGGGAGGTTTCCATATGGGAATGTGATTTGGGAGCGGGGCGTATCAGAGGCATCAGTCCACGCACATCATTACACACCCTTCAGCCATTTTCACAGCACACACACAAGCCACGCGTGGGTGTTTTTTTTAAATTTTTTTCCTCCCACAATCACGATAAACACTGTTGACAGTTGAGGGTCAGACATGTTTTTTTGACAAACAGTGCAGGGAGGCCCTACGTGATGAGAAATAGGTAGGCTATTCGGTGCTTTTTCAAATGTGTTTATGTCTCGGCCCCCGACCGGCAGCCCTCGGGCCCAACTCAGCACTCGGCTTCTTATCTGCCTTTTGGAACCCTCGGTGAATATGAATAAACATTGAAGAAAAAGATGAAAATCCTGCCCCTGCCCAAAATAAAAATAGCTGAGAGAAAATTGAAGGAGGCGGATGTGAAGTGTCAGAAGGGATGGTGGATTGAGATAGTCCCCTGAAAATTGCCAAAATGTCTCCTTGTTTGCTGTCCTCAACAGTGCTTTTCAAAACTTTTTACACCAGGTATCACCCCCCCGCCCCCACCCACCCAAAAAAAAAAACTTCTCCAAGTACCACCATCGTGACCAACATTAAAATACAGTAGTGCAGAAAGCCAAAGTGCCAAAAACTAGATAAAGATTTTAGCCCTAAAAAGTCTATTTCATATTGTAAGCGACTGGTACATTATGCAAATGAAAAGGTAAATAAAACTGCTGTAATAGAAAGTGTGGGTAGTGGTATGCATGGTGAGCATTGTATTGTTCTGTATACAGCAGCAGCATACAGTTAGGGCCCTCAAACTCCATTAAATTTTATTTATTTCCACCAATCTATTATTTTTATTTCATAGTGTGGTTGTCTTGGCTGCCCAGCTTCCAGTTGGTGTATGTTAGATTTTGTTTTGTTTTGTTGTCAAACCAGATTTCAACTTCTATATGTTGCATTGTCATTGTAATCTGCCCAAGGCCTTCAGAATCCAGAGTGCTGGTGTTACGGCATTTTTCTGTCCTCTGATTAGTTGAGCTAGAGCTAACTAGATCCATGCTGTGCAGCCAATCATATTGCACCGGCGCATCTCTTTCATAATTTTGCTTTCACAACTGATGATTGGCGATTGTTGTGAATTTCAATGCCTCCATCTAGTGGCGGAGCGGCTGAAGCTGAACGTTTGATCGCAACACGTTTGACCAAACAACAGCTCATATCTGGTAGAACTTAAAAAAGTATCGAGGTACCATTGTGCGTGTTTTTCTAAACACTGAAGACAATTCAGTCTTCAATGAATGTAACATTTTTTCTTTAATGACTCCAACCTCAAAATCAAAGACAATATTGAGTCTTCAGTGAACCTAACTTGCTTGTTGGTGTATACATCAAAAACAATTTAGTGTTCAAAAAACAATTTAGTGTTCAAAAAACACCTAATTGTATTGTTTTATCATGAGAAAATAGCATTCTATAGTATTCTACTTTATAAAAACGTACAAAAAGACATAATTAAATAGAATGTAACAAATTAAACAGCTTTGTCACAATTTTTGCTTCAATTCAATGGGCATTGTGCTCCTCCTTCTGGTGTCTGCTCCTTGGCCACCTTGGGGCAGTATAATACAGACATACGGATATACATACGGCATTAATACTAGTCGTTCTTTGGAGAGGATAAAGAATTCATACCTGCGGGTACTGTAATATTTTCTGTATTTCTGTGTTGCTGCATCATTTGTGTTCGATCAGTTGCTTAAAGGGTTATACCACCCCGAAATAGAAGCTATTCGTCCTTGACGATTCCCATTATGTGTTAGCGTTGATATGTCTTAAAAACACAACACATCATTCTCTGTGTTTTGTGTTTAGTTTGACCTCAAATGGGAGTGTCAAGAAACAACTTGAAACCTCTTTTTTTTTAAGAATTGTTCCCTAATTTTACCTGCCAAAATGCTGCTTGTTCTATATTTGAAGCCAGTTGAGTTTGCAAATCTCGCAAATCAAAGCAAATATCCTCTGAAAAACTGCTTGTTTCTCAAAAAAACTCAGAAGCCAGGTCATTATTATGAGCTCAAGGCACCACTACCGCTGTATGATGAGTTTAGGACAGTCGCCATTGAATCTGATTTAGAATCCATTATCTTATCGATTATTCTATCGAGTAATCTTGGTACTGAGTGTATAATATAAATTCGGTGTACAGAATTTGAGACAACAAAATTAGCCAATGCTAAACGGTTAGCAATCGCGATTAGCATTAGCGCGCTGGCGATTACCATTTGGGATCAAAAAACGCTAACTACCACTCAGCTCACTCGTACATCATACTATATGTACATTACACATGCAACAGTGTCTTAAAAATCACTTACAGACGCTCCCCTGTCATTTTTGGCAATGTTTTCACTAGCCCAGCAGTGCGTGCGTCTGCAATAAATGTCTGTGTGAAACATAGACGGTGGCGCCAACAGGGTTCCGGCGGATCTTTTATTTTTACTTTTGGTTCCGGCGGAGCTTCGAAGCAGAAATTTGGAGTCGCCCTATTTTTGAAATGATTTAACCGAGCTATTCTATTCCCCTTGCAGCCCTAGCTAGGTTCATCCATCCATCCATCCATTTTCTGAGCCGCTTCTCCTCACTAGGGTCGCGGGCATGCTGGAGCCTATCCCAGGTGTCATCGGGCAGGAGGCGGGGTACACCCTGAACTGGTTGCCAGCCAATCGCAGGGCACATAGAAACAAACAACCATTCGCACTCACAGTCATGCCTACGGGCAATTTAGAGTCTCCAATTAATGCATGTTTTTGGGATGTGGGAGGAAACCGGAGTGCCCGGAGGAAACCCACGCAGGCACGGGGAGAACATGCAAACTCCACACAGGCGGGCACCGGGATTGAACCCCGCACCTCAGAACTGTGAGGCTGACGCTCTAACCAGTCGGCCACCGTGCCGCCAGCTAGTGCTTGGGTTAATGGTTAACATTTTTCCCTTGACAACTTGTTTATATTGGTATTACGTCTTTTTTTGCTATAGCACAAGAGTGACGACCAGAGTGCAAACAAATTCCTTGTATTTTAGCATACTTGGAAAATAAAAATGATTCAGATTTATTCCTTTCTTTCCCTCCATCCCCCGTTTTCACTGTGCAGCCATGTTCTGCCTTGTCCTGTCTGTTGTTTGCGTTTTGTCTTTGCCCAAGTGGCCTCGCTGCTCGGCCTCAATGAGTCAGCTCAAACGCCTGCTCGGATCGTCTCGTTATTTTTTTAGGAAATGCTTTAAGAGTCAAATACACCTAGTCCAAGTTGTGTCTTCAGTCTCCTGTTTGTCACACATGTGAGACGGGATGGATCACAGTGCTCTGATTTGCTTATTAAAACGATGCTCCCTTGCCAACCAAAAATATAAAGTCTCGTGTGTTGTTTGCATTTATGCGGCAACTACTTTTTTTTTTTTTTTTTCTCCATCGCGACATGACGACAGTTCCCCTCCGACGTCTTGTCGGCGAGGAGCGAAAGTGGGTCAGATGTTCATTTTTTTGGGGGGGGATTTTTGGAAGCGAGAGCGTAAACCTCTGCCAAGAGCTTCCCCTGAGACGTCCTGGGCTATCTGACACGCTTCCTCGGCAGGAGCGAGGCGAGTAAGTCAGGGAGACAGCAGGACGGGATGTAAACAATCAACTTCAATTTTTCTTCCAATCCAAATGTACTAACCTGCAGAATTAAACATTGGACATTGCCATTGGCTCAATGTTTGACCTTGTGGAACTGCGGTATGAGAGTTTCATGTTTAATGGTGAGTCAATCTCAAATGATTTACAATGTATAGCGTACAATATTTACGTTTGGTAGCCATTAGACAAAATCCTGTTATTTTTTAAAGGACCCCAAAATGACCATAAAATGTCACCTTTAAAGCAAAATGGCAGACTTCCTGTGCCTTTTAGGCATGGTTTCTTAAGACTCTTTTGTGCTTGTACTCATGATAGACACACCTACCAAATTTCATGTTGCTATGTGAAACAGGCTGTAGGGGCTGAATTTTACAAAAATTCCTGAGGGGGCAGTAGAGGGTCTCTTTGCTTTCTTCCATCGACCGTAACATGATCAACATAAATCAAGCTGAAATACTATACAACACTTGTGTGAGACCCAGACTTGAAAATATATGATATTTAATACTTTTGATTATATATGTTCAAATTGTGTGACCTATTAAACATGATTTAAAAAAGAAATCTGTGACTCAGGTTTGCGATCAAGACCGTCTGACTGTACTGCTATTGGCTGGCTTTCAACGACCGTCATTGGTTGAAATGGATTGCTGGAAAATAAATGTTTCAAATGCATTTATTTGGGGCCAGATAATTTTTTTCAATAATATTGTATTAATCTGATAATATGTACTTTGTGCACGCGACGCCCTGGTGTTACGCCAGGCACGAAAATAGAGGTTTTTAGCTTGCTGAAAAACCTACAACACGTTTGCTGCCTCGTGTAAATCTGCACATTTGGAAATGAAACTCCTTTAAAGGAGCAAGGTGCCTTGCAGGGTGAAGAGCGGCTCATAAAGGTGGCTCCCAGATGGGCCGTAACGGTGTAACGACATCGCGAGGACATTCATCACGGGAGAGCGGGCCGGGTTTTATTCAGGGAGAGCGAGTGTGCGCCACAATTCAATGCTACTGTTGGGAAAATTGCAGACGGAACAAAAATATGCTGCTAATAGTTCTAATTTGGAAAATTGCTTCTATTCGTAATGGATGACGAACAAGCACATGCTAACATACTGGATCCCATTTAAAATCTCATTGAAATCATTTTTCTGCTAATCACGCTGACATCCACGGGGGAACACTGCCCCATCAGATCCACGAGATATCGCTATCAGAGGCGGCCGAACTGGGGGGGCACTGGGGGCCTCTAACCCCCCCACACAAACACACACACTCTTACCCTTATGTGCTACTATGTTTGTGATGTGCCCCTTTTCAGAAAGTTTCCCTAGCCCCACACAATCAACGACAGGTTTTCGGGATGGAAAAGTTCTACTACCACCAGTTTCAAGAAACTCTCATGGTTTAGACTAATTATGTACAATTTGTGTGTAAAATCCAACTAAAAAATGGGTGTGAGAACACTTTAAAGCAATGCAAAATTTGTTCCTAAATTGTACAAAATACTGTAGGTTCTGGGATGAAAAAATGTGTTTATGAAAACAAAGCACCAGTCAGTGGATTTTGGATGAAACGAATTGCACAAAAGAATAAAAAGAAAAAAATCATATCGCATGTACAACAAAAAAACATGGGCGCATTGATGTCTGTTCCCCGTGCTAAAAATACCAAATAAATAGATAAATAAAGAAAAGGAAAAACGACTCCTTGCATTGATTGCGCGGACGGTAAGAACGACGGCGGTGACCCACTTTGTATCGCATTTCCTCGCTGGGAAACGACGAGCGGGAAGCACAACGGAACGTACATAAGCTTACAATCTTCTCTTTAAGGGAGTGATGGTGACAAAATACCCCCCAAAGAAATGCTTTTTTTCTGCACACCTGAACTTAATGTTGGCACACACACACACGCACACGCACGTACGTACGTGTGTGAGTCATGGCGAGGCTGTGTGACCTCATCCTCGGGCCTCAGTCCTGAAGAGATCAATAACAGTAGTCATAATATTAAGCAAGTTTTTTTTTTTTTAACACTCAAAAATGGGATGTATGATACTCAAAACGTACAAAAAAAAAATGCACCAATGGCTTGTTAAATAAGGTAAGGGTGAAAACCTGAAGAAAAACTCAAACGCAGCACAAAGTGAGGCGTTCTCGTGAGAATTTAGTAGGAAATCGTACAAAATTTCAAGCACTGTACCATGTACTATTTTGCAGACAGGTGACTGTCACACCAACACAACAACATGCAAAATGTTGACATGAATATGCTCATAAATACATTTTAAAAAAGGTATTTTAAAATAGATATTTTTATCTAGGTCGTCATGTTACAATTTAGTCAATAAAAGCCTACTACTGGAGCGAAACCGAGAGCTTTGACGCTCGCCGTTCGGCCCCACGACCTCCGAGAGGCTTGGAAGAGGCCTCCCCTGAAAGCTGGATTCCCAAGGATTGTCTGTGTGAAATCCTAGCCCGCTAGGCTGAAATTAAGCGACCTAAAGTCGTGCCGAAGTCATACAGGTCGTCATGGTACTGGAGCGAAACTGTGTGCTTTAACGCTCGCCGCTCGACCCCACAGTCGTCCAGAGACTTGGGGGAGGCCTCCCCTGAAAGCTGGATTCCCACCGATCGTTTGTTTCAAATCTTAGCCCACTAGCTCAAAAGTAAGGGCTAAAAAGTCCTGCCAAAATCACATAGGTCGTCATGTTACAATTTAGTCAATAAAAGCCTACTACTGGAGCGAAACCGAGAGCTTTGACGCTCGCCGTTCGGCCCCACGACCTCCGAGAGGCTTGGAAGAGGCCTCCCCTGAAAGCTGGATTCCCAAGGATTGTCTGTGTGAATTCCTAGCCCGCTAGCATGAAATTAAGCGACCTAAAGTCGTGCCGAAGTCATATAGGTCGTCATGGTACTGGAGCGAAACTGAGTGCTTTAACGCTCGCCGCTCGGCCCCACAGCCGTCCAGAGACTTGAAACAAACGATCGATAGGAATCCAGCTTTCAGGGGAGGCCTCCCCCGAGTCTCTGGACGGTTGTGGGGCCGAGCGGCGCCCGTCCAAACATTCAGTTTCGCTCCAGGAGTAGGCCTTTATTGCCTAAATTGTAACATGAGGACCTCTGTGAATTTGGCGCGACTTTTACGGTGCTTAATTTCAAACTAGTGGGCTAAAATTTGACACAAACGATCGGTAGGAATCCAGCTTTCATGGGAGGCTTCTCCCGAGTCTCTGGTTGGTTGTGGGGCCGAAAGGTAACCGTCCAAACATTCAGTTTCGCTCCAGGAGTAGGCCTTTATTGCCTAATTTGTAACATTTGGAGCTCTGTGAATTTGGCGCGACTTTTAGGGTGCTTAATTTCAAAGTAGTGGGATAAGATTTGAAACAAACGATCGGTGGGAATCCAGCTTTCATGGGAGGCTTCTCCCGAGTCTCTGGTTGGTTGTGGGGCCGAAAGGTAACCGTCCAAACATTCAGTTTCGGTCCAGGAGTAGGCCTTTATTGCCTAAATTGTAACATTTGGAGCTCTGTGAATTTGGCGCGACTTTTAGGGTGCTTAATTTCAAAGTAATGGGATAAGATTTGAAACAACTATCGGTGGGAATCCAGCTTTCATGGGAGGCCTCTCCCGAGTCTCTGGTCGGTTGTGGGGCCGAAAGGTGACCGTCCAAACATTCAGTTTCGCTCCAGGAGTAGGCCTTTATTGCCTTAATTGTAACATGAGGACCCCTGTGAATTTGGCGTGACTTTTAGGGTGCTTAATATTGAACTAGTGGGCTAAGATTTGACACAAACGATCGGTAGGAATCCAGCTTTCAGGGAAGGCCTCCCCCGAGTCTCTGGACGGTTGTGGGGCCGAGGGGCGACCGTCAAAGCATTCAGTTTCGCTCCAGGAGTAGGCCTTTATTGCCTAAATTGTAACATGACGACCAATGTGATTTTGGCAGGACTTTTGAGAGGTTACGTTTGAGCCAGTGGGCTGACGTTTGAGACACTCGATCGTTGTGAATCCACCTTTAAGGGGAGGCCTCCTCCTAGTCTCTGGACGGTTGTGGGGCCAAGCGGCGACCGTCAAAACATTAAGTTTCGCTCCAGGATTAGGCCTTTATTGCCTAAATTATAACATGAGGACCTCTGTGAATTTGGCGCGACTTTTAGGGTGCTTAATTTCGAACTAGTGGGCTAAGATTTAAAACAAACGATCGGTGGGAATCCAGCTTTCAGGGAAGCCCTACCCCGAGTCTCTGGACGGTTGTGCGGCCGAGCGGCGAGGGTCAAAGCACTCCGTTTCGCTCCAGTAGTAGGCCTTTATTGACTAAATTGTAACATGACGACCTATGTGATTTTGGCAGGACCTTTGAGTGCTTAAGTTTGAGCCAGTGGGCTGACGTTCGACACACTCGATCGGTGTGAATCCAGCTTTCAGGGAAGGCCTCCCCCCGAGTGTCTGGACAGTTGTGGGGCCGAGCGGCGACCATCAAAGCATTCAGTTTCACTCCAGTAGTAGGCCTTTATTGCCTAAATTGTAACATGAGGACCTCTGTGAATTTGGCGCGACTTTTAGGGTGCTTAATTTTGAACTAGTGGGCTAAAGTTTGAAACAAACGATCGGAGGGAATCCACCTTTCAGGGGAGGCCTCTCCCAAGCCTCTTGGAGGTCGTGGGGCCGAGCGGCGAGCGTCAAAGCCCTCAGTTTCGCTCCAGTTGAATGATTAAATTGTAACATGACGACCTATGTGATTTTTGCGGGACATTTGGGTGCATAATCTCAATCTAGTGGTCTGAAACGTGGCAGACACCATTATTGGGAATCCAGCTTTCAGGGTAGATCCCTCCCGAGTCTCTGGACATTTGTGGGGCCAAGCGGCGACTGTCAAAACATTCAGTTTCGCTCCAGTATTAGGCTTTTCATGCCTTTCTTGTAAGATGACGACCTCTGTGACTTTGGCACGACCTTAGGTCGCTTAATTTCAAGATAGTGGGCTAATATTTGACACAAACGATCGGTGGGAATCCAGCTTTCAGGGGAGGCCTCCCCCAAGTCTCTGGACGGTTGTGGGGCCGAGCAGCAACCATCAAAGCATTCAGTTTCGCTCCAGTAGTAGACCTTTATTGCCTAAATTGTAACATGAGGACCTCTGTGAATTTGGCGTGACATTTAGGGTGCTTAATTTCGAACTAGTGGGCTAAGATTTGAAACGAACAATCTGTGGGAATCCAGCTTTCAGGGGAGGCCTCCCCCGAGTCTCTGGATGGTTGTGGGGCCGAGCGGCGAGCGTCAAAGCACTCCGTTTTGCTCCAGTAGTAGGCCTTTATTGACTAAATTGTAACATGACGACCTATGTGATTTTGGCGGGACAAGCCTCGGTGACCAGCCAAATCAAGGCATATCCCCTGTTTCCGGTCTCAACCCACTGACTAGTGTCCCCACGGATGAACCCATGCAACTGGGCAGGTTCCGTCTCTCCCCTGAGGAACTTCAACGCCAGCTGAGGGAAGGGCGGTGCTTCTACTGTGGTCCGTTGGGTCATTCCGTGAGCAACTAGCAAGGGCACGGGAGAGGTGAGTCTAAATTTCATTAAGAAAGACCCTACCCGGGTTCTTCCTAAAGTGACACTATGCTCTCCAGATCAAGAGATTCATACACCTGTATTTATTGACTCTGAACCTGACTTGTCTCAAGTGCCCACCTGTTACCATGATATGAAAGACGTTTTTTCCAAGTCAAAGGCCAAATCCCTTCTACCCCACAGACCTTATGACTGTGCTGTTGACTTGCTGCCTGGAACCACACCCCCACAAGGGAGGTTGTTCTCTCTTTCAGGAGTACGTGGAAGAATCACTGGCAGCCGGGATCATTCGCCTATCTTCATCCCCTGCGGGAGCAGGATTTTTCTTTGTGGACAAAAAGGACAAGACCCTGCGACCCTGTATCGATTACCGGGGTCTCAACGTGATAACTGTAAAAAACAGGTACCCTCTTCCTCTCAACTCCACCGCCTTTGAGTTCCTGGAGGGAGCCAAGATTTTCACCAAACTAGACTTGAGAAATGCGTATCATCTCGTCAGGATAAGGGAGGGAGATGAATGGAAAACAGCATTCAACACACCAATGGGACATTATGAGTATTTGGTAATGCCTTTTGGACTTACTAACGCTCCAGCTGTTTTCCAAAACCTTGTCAATGATGTCCTGCGTGACATGTTGAATGTGTATGTTTTTGTTTATTTGGACGACATTTTGATATTCTCCCCGGATGAGGAGACTCACATTATTCATGTCCGCTCTGTATTGGAGCGGTTACTGCAGAATCAACTATATGTCAAGGCTGAGAAATGTGAGTTCCACAAGGCGTCTGTTTCTTTTCTGGGTTTCGTCCTGACTCAAGGTGAAGTCAAAATGGACCCTTGCAAAGTCGATGCCGTTATTAATTCGCCTACTCCCACATCACGCAAAGATGTACAAAGGTTCTGAGAGTTCGCTAACTTCTACAGAAAATTTATCAGAAATTTCAGTTCTATCGCCTCTCCTTTGCATGATCTTACCTCGCCACACAGAGCTTTTGTATGGAACCCGCTTTGTCAGGCAGCTTTTCAGAAACTTAAATCGAGCTTTACCTCCGCTCCCATCCTTACTTTGCCAGATCTCAAACAGCAGTTTGTGGTAGAAGTCGATGCGTCAGATGCCGGAATAGGAGCAGTGCTCTCCCAGAAATCTCTCAAGGATGGTAAATTACATCCTTGTGCTTTTCTCTCCAAAAAACTGACACCAGCTGAGAGAAATTATGACACTGGTGACCGTGAACTGCTGGCAGTCAAGGTGGCTTTGATGGAGTGGAGGCACTGGCTCGAGCGGGCACAGACTGTTATTAGTATGGAGAGATCACAAGAACCTTGAGTATATTAAATCTGCTAAAAGACTAAATGCGAGGCAAGCTAAATGGGCTCTGTTCTTCACTAGATTTAATTTCATGTTATCCTACCGACCTGGTTCTAAAAATGGTAAGCCAGATGGTTTGTCACGTATTTTCTGCAAAGAGAATTCTTTGACCGACCCGAAGACTATTTTGCCCAAGTCATGTTTCATTTCTGCTTTTGTTGGGGACGTTGAACTGCAGTTAAAGAGGCTCTGAAAAACACTCTTAGCCCTGAAGATTGCCCTGAAAACAGGCTTTATGTGGTTCTGACCTTAAGGGGAAGAGTCATCCACTGGGCTTGAACGAACCGTACTGTATGTCACCCAGGCATTGCCAAAACGCAATCAGTGGTCGAACAGCGCTTTTGGTGGCCTCATGTTCGGAGGGATGTTATCGATTACGTCAATGCTTGCCAGGTATGTGCTGCTAACAAGCCCTCTCGTCAACGTCCTTCTGGGGAGTTGCGACCCCTGCCAATACCACAACGTCCTTGGCCAGTTCGTTCTGTCATGAAGGGAACAGAGGATAGGACCCAAAAATGCACGACTCCAAAACAAATGGACAGTTTCAAAAAAGAAAGGTTTAATATACGGGCATAGGTCGGTACACAGGCAGGCAATCCAAAACAGGCAACAGTATCCAAAAACATGAGGCAAAAGGCAAGGTCGATAATCGGAACAGGGTCAAGTCTTACTGTGAGTCTGTGACGTGGAAACAAGGAATGCTGGAACGCGACGACAAGGTACAACGAACTGGTGACGAGAAAGAATGAGACACGAGGTTAAATGCACGGGGTAATTAGGGTGAACGAGGAACGGGTGGTGAAAATCCTCTCAGGAGCAGGTGTGTGTGAAACAGGGGGAAGACAAAAACCGGAACACACACCCATGACAATTTGGCCTTATTATCATAATTACCTTTTCTCGTTAATGGTTAACCTTAAGTAGATGCCTTGGAGCATTATTATTATGTTATTTTTTTTTTTTTGACCCGTTACATTTTTCCAAATTGTAGTTAATAGTTTAAATATTTTTTGGGACTATTGATGTTTTGCTTTTTGTTGCCTGGTGTCATTTTCTGCTTTGATATTTTTTGTTATGAGCTCATGGAACTCACTTTGGGGATAATGTGGTATATATTCAATGGTGTCTGATTTAGACATTTTCACAGAACAGCATAGTGCATGTACAACCCCAATTCCAATGAAGTTGGGACGTTGTGTTAAACATAAATAAAAACAGAATACCATGATTTGTAAATCATGTGCAACCTATGTTTAATTGAATACACTACAAAGACAACATATTTAATGTTCAAACTGATAAACTTTATTGTTTTTAGCAAATAATCATTAACTGGCAAAAAAGACTGAGAAAGTTGAGGAATGCTCCTCAAACACCTGTTTGGAACATCCCACAGGTGAACAGGCTAATTGGGAACAGGTGGGTGCCATGATTGGGTAGAAAAGGAGCTTCCCTGAATTGGTCAGTCATTCACAAGCAAAGATGGGGTGAGGTTCACCTCTTTGTGAACAAGTGTGTGAGAAAATAGTCGAACAGTTTAAGGACAATGTTCCTCAACGTACAATTGCAAGGACTTTAGGGATTTCATCATCTACAGTCCATAATATCATCAAAATTTTCAGAGAATCTGGAGAAATCACTGCATGTAAGCGGCAAGGCCGAAAACCAACATTGACTGCCCATGACCTTCGATCCCTCAGGCGGCACTGCATCAAGAACCGACATCAATGTGTAAAGGATATCACCACATGGGCTCAGGAACACTTCAGAAAACCAATGTCAGTCAATACAGTTCGGCGCTACGTCCGTAAGTGCAACTTGAAACTCTACTATGCAAATCAAAAGGCATTCATCAAAAACACCCAGAAACGCCACCGGCTTCTCTGGGCCCAAGCTCATCTAAGATGGACTGATGCAAAGTGGAAAAGTGTTCTGTGGTCCGACGAGTCCACATTTTAAATTGTTTTTGGGTATTGTGGACTTTGTGTCCTCCGGGACAAAGAGGAAAAGAACCATCCGGACTGTTATGGACGTAAAGTACAAAAGCCAGCATCTGTGATGGTATGGGGCTGTGTTAGTGCCAATGCTGAAAGTTACATACAGGTTTTGGAGAAACTTATGCTGCCATCCAAGCAACGTCTTTTTCATGGCCCTGCATATTTCAGCAAGACAATGCCAAACCACATTTTGCATTTGTTACAACAACGTGGCTTTGTAGTAAAAGAGTGCAGGTACTAGACTGGCCTGCCTGCAGTCCAGACCTGTCAAGCAATAATGGGAAAGAATTCCACCTATAAAGCTTCAACAATTAGTGTCCGCAGTTCCCGAACGTTTATAGAATGTTGTTAAAAGAAAAGGTGATGTAACACAGAGGTAAACATGACCCTGTCCCAGCTTTTATGGAACGTGTTGCAGCCATAAAATTCCAAGTTAATGATTATTTGCTAAAAACAATAAAGTTGATCAGTTTGAAAATTAAATATCTTGTTTTTGTAGTGTATTCAATTAAGTATAGGTTGAACATGATTTACAAATCATTGTATTCTGTTTTTATTCATGTTTAACACCACATCCCAACTTTATTGGAATTGGGTTTGTAAGAGAGTAATTGCTCCAACTGTCTTCCGTTCTATTTCTCCATCAAAGGCAATCATGAAGCCATTTTTTTTTGTCTTCTTGGTTTTAGAGATGCAAAGATTCCACCTGACAGCGACGATCGAATTAAGCATTAATGTTGAAATGACCTGAAATCATTAAATATCTGTAATATGGGTCTTCACACATAAGAGTAATAAAACAAATGTTCTTGTGAAAGAGAACAGAAACGCCTCTTGCTTTTACGAGAAAAGGGGAATGGGAAACCTGGGAAATCCAGTTAGTTATCAGTCTGTGCTATTCATTTACATGTGTGTGTATCTTGAAGCATTATATCTGCCTTAAGGTATTTTGGATGCAAGAAACCTCTACTTCTTTTAACAAACAGGACCATGACATTCCATCAGGAAAATGTCATGTTTCTGCTGCTGTGCGCACTGATATTAGAAATTGACATTCCAACTACGAAAGAAACGATCAGCAATCCACTAGGGAAAATAAGCACTTTGTTGCCTTTGTACTGCAGCTCTTGGCCCCTGCTTAGATGCAGTGTAAGGTCTTTTTCCCAATTATAGCCCCGCGCTATAATAGTTTGGTGTGTGGCTCCCCCCGCCGGTGTTAGCCGTAGTGTCCTGTGTGCTCACTCTTCTCCCAGAAGCCAAAGGGTGGCAGCATGGCTCAGGGGGCAACATGTATCAGGTTGTAGAGTGCTCATGTCCCAACCGCTCAGGTGGTTCTGTGGTCGTCTCCCAACCCAAAGGTTGTGAGTTTGATCCTCAGCCCCTTTGACCATGTCCAAGTGTCCTTGAGCAAGATACTGAACCCCCAGTTTCTCCTGAGGCTGCGTCATCAGTTGGTGTAAGACAGTGTTAAAGCACTTTGAGTACCTTGAAGGTCGAAAAGTGTAATACAGTTGAAAGCCCATTTACCAGATGGCTCCAATCACAAATCCTGAAGTGTCGTATCCAACTTGTCAAACATTTTGTTGACAAGACTGAGGAGCTTGTCTGAGGCTTTTTCCACCAAATTGTGGCAAATTGTCCTCATCCACACATAAATCCTGACTAAGGCTATCGCTAGCACTGCTAGCACTACCTGTAGTTTTAGTTGGAAACGATTCTTTTGAGGCATGATGTTAAGATACTGTAAAATTAATTAGTTAAGGGCTTGGGATGGAGGAGTATCTAAAAGCATGTTTACTCCATGTGCTGCTCTCTTGCGCCCACCAGCCATTCAGGTTTTAGCTTTATACTCTTGAGTCACAAAATATATATAATACTGAAGTATAATGATAGAAATTACTGGCTGCACGCTTACACAACACGGCATACACTTTTGTTTGATACATCCCATTACAGATACACATCCAGATATCCTTATAAACCTATAATTTCATAACACTTAGTTGCACCAACACAACAAACGCACAACATATCAACATAGGGTACATTGGGAAGTTCACTCCGGCCGCGCTCTCTGCACCCTGGAACCTTGGGTAATCCAGGGCGTTGTTAGTGTGTGTGTGGCACTCGATACAAGTAAAACTGAAACATTCAATATGGCAGATGTACTGACGTACTGTATCCCGAGCATAGCCAACAAATTCATTGGTAAAGTTATAGAAAGTGGAACGTGCTCTGCTCTGGGTCCTGCGGTCTCGGGGCACGATGGGAGCGTCGGACTGAATTTCCGAACGGACCTCAAACACAAAGGCGAAGCTAGGATTGGTCCGAGACTGCATGACATCACGACGGGAAGCAGTTTTGGTCATAAAACAAGCAGGATGGAGCTTGGACGGGTCTCTTCTCCATGGGCGTTTTTTTTAACCAAGTGGAGGAGAGCCCAGCGCTGAACCTTCTCCAACCTTACTGTTTGATTTTGTATTTTCGAATAAATTGTTAAACTTTCCATCTGGCCTAATCATTGAACTATTATCTTGACCAGAATAAAAGAACCGGGCAACAGAGGTTTGTACGGCCGGCAAGTTATACCCAGGCCGTGACTTTTCTTTGTTCTCTTTTCTTAACCTCTAACAATAGGCTACGTGTTACAAAAAATGTCCAGTCCCTAAAAAAATACATACAATACTACAGGATTGTCTACCGTACGTGTCTGAAATAAAATTGATTTACCTCATAGGTTGTGTAGCGGACATACCACGCAAAAGATGCCACCCGGCACCCCAGCATCGCACTTCCGCCGCTCCCCACCGAGGTAGACGTTAACCCCAGTGTCACACGCAGACTCTAAATGGATCAACACCATAAACTATCTTCAAGAAGACACAGACATTTGCTTTGCCATGCCGACGCTAAGTGAATCACGGCTGCCTGGCCCTTCAAAGCGGAGACCCAAGAATGCCGATTTCACCCCCAGATGCTAAGTTAATTAACTCCCCGCCAGTCGAAGGATTGCATCCACAATCGCGCCTCCACCCTGTTGAGTAATGCCACTTGGGAGTTGGAATAGGCAACAGCGACACCCATGGGTGATGGAACGACACTACAGACATGGTTTCATAAGACAGTCTGTGACTCGACTGGGAGTTAATATTTTAAGAACTTTACATGAACGCCACTAGTGACTGTATTGCTGCAAACTTGAAATGTCTAACGTCGAATATGTTGTTAACTGAACCAGATGTAATGTTCTCCACACCACACAACATTTGAAACATCCAGGTATGAAAGAGGATGAGCGTGGAACAATGCAGGGTGAGGAAATTATCTCGTTATCTTAAATCCAATAATTAATATTTGATTCCACTGGTTTTAAACCCTGCGATTGGCTGGCAACCAGTACAGGGTGGACCCCGCCTCCTGCCCGATGACAGCTGGGATAGGCTCCAGCACGCCCGCGACCCTAGTGAGGAGAAGCGGCTCAGAAAATGGATGGATGGATGGATGGTTTTAAACCGGCGGCACGGTGGACGACTTGTTAGAGCGTCAACCTCACAGTTCTGAGGACCCGGGTTCAATCCCCGGCCCCGCCTGTGTGGAGTTTGCATGTTCTCCCCGTGCCTGCGTGGGTTTTCTCCGGGCACTCCGGTTTCCTCCCACATCCCAAAAACATGCATTAATTGGAGACTCTAAATTGCCCGTAGGCATGACTGTGAGTGCGAATGGTTGTTTGTTTCTATGTGCCCTGCGATTGGCTGGCAACCAATGCCCGATGACAGCTGGGATAGGCTCCAGCACGCCCGCGACCCTCGTGAGGAGAACCGGCTCAGAAAATGGATGGATGGATGGATGGATGGTTTTAAACCACAAAATAATCCTAAAATGGAAAAATAAAGCCAAAAGGCAGTCCAGCCCCTCTTGTGTTCGCGAAGGTGGTAGAAAACTAGGGGGGCGGGGGGGTTAAACCCCCCCTTATTGACCCGCTCTGTCCATAAAAAGGCGCCCACTCTGAACGTCTGGCAAACAGAGACACCCGAGAGACGTCCTGCCTGGGAACTCGTTGGCCTCCTGCTTCTCCTCCCTTTTTTCCTTCCTCCCTTCCGTCGAATCCAGCTGTTCCCAGTGCGGACCGGGCCGGCCGAACACTCGGGAGCGTGACTCGTCTGCCACAAACGTGTTCCGGACACATAAATCCAACATTGCGGTCTACTAAAAGTACGGATTAGTGCATATTTGAGTTTATATAAATGAGACCAGGGGTCCTCAGCTATACGCATTCACTACACGCCCATTTTGCTCATCTCACGTCACAAATCCCTTCCTTCGCCAATGCTCGTCTGTACCTTGTTTGTTTTCTGTTTGTCTGTGTTTTATCCTGTAGAAACCCCTTTTTATTATTAAATTTTCTATAAAATTCACCACTTGCATTGATTATGTGTGTGTTTGGGTTCGGAACGAAACCTCTAGAAAGTCTAGAACTCAAAGTTTCTAAAATGTAGCCACCTTCCGATAAGAGACTGATTACAAAGGTTTGTCGTCATTTCGCCTCAAGTTAAACCTGTATAAATATGACGTGGTGCCCCTCATATATATCAAATATCTTGATTTATAACGCTGTAATTTAAAATTACGATAACACGGAAGTGACGCAGGCGCCGCTTCCAACTCATCGTTTCCTTCTAAATTAAGCACAATTCTTATGTCATCCCATAAACGCTACAGTTGTGTCCTCAGGGCTGTCTTAAGGCCTTCTACAACCCTTTGTCTTGCCTGATTTTCCTCATCCTCCAAAACCAGCAGGGTCTTTCTCTGACAGGACAGGAAAACAATTCTTAAAACTACTTTGAAAGCTGTTCATAATGTGTGTCAATTTAAAAAAGTGAACGTGATACACGTCTTTATTGCCCTGCCCTGTTTATTCCATTATAAAAATTAGTCTGTGATGATATAATGTAGTTCAAGGGAAATAGGCAGCTGCGGTGTACTTACAGTGGCCATTGAACGTAGCTGGTCAGTATAACATTCTGGCCAGCTGGTTGCTCCTTTATTGTCTTCTGCTTCCTAAAATACAAAGAGATATGATAAAGTAATGCTTGTGAGCTCACGCAATAATTTTTTTTTTTAACTACGGATTTGAGATACTCAGTCTTTTACACCAGTGAATTATGCTGCCTGTGTCATCTTCTCAGAAAAACAAGTGTATGTACACAAACGATTACCACGACAATTTTAAAACTAAACTCATTATGCAATAATTGCACAAAGTGAAGGTCTGTTCTAATTATGGACAAACTACGTATTATAATGTCTGCTTCTTGGAGAGTGCAGTATTTCACTGCTGGACCACGGTCTTTTCCTTAAATACATTTTCATCACGCTTCGCCTCCTGTTGTTCAGTGTAAGTTGGTTTCAAACATTAAACTTGGCACCAGTGCAGTTCTACGAGTGGGCCGGGGGGTGGGTGGAGCCGAGGCGGGTCAGTGCCCCTGCAACACTGTGCCTGGACACCCCTTGCAGTAAGACAGCAGCATCACCAGCTCACGCACAGTAATTTCTCACGCACAATGAAAAGCTGCAAGGAGTTACTACACAGAGCACAACTTACAGTACAACAACACAACAAAAACATAAACACAGACAACTACTATTACAAGAAAACACATAAAAGTCTAACATTAAAATTGACACGTAATTACTATGTACAACAGCCTGCTAGGCATGCCGGGAAGTCTGTGTTTACTTCTCCCGCTGCTACCTTACGTATGGACAGAGGAATTCAGAACCAACTAGCATCCATCTATCCATTTTCCGGGCCGTGCAGGCATACTGGCGCCGATCTCAGCTAATTCTGGGGGAGAGGCGTGGTACATCCTGAACTGGTCGCCAGCCAATTGCAGGACACATATCGACAAACAATCATTCACACTGACATTCAGACCTATGGGCAATTTAGAGTCTTCAATTAACCACGCAGGCACGATGAGAACATGCAAACTTCACACAGGCGAGGCCGGATTTTAACCCTGGTCTTCAGAACTGTGAGGCACATGTGCTAATTAACAAACAATTACTATTACTAATTATTAAAGGAAATACTTCGAGTCAAAAATGATGAGCCAACTTCATAAATTCTAATGGCAGCCTGTCAGAACAGGCATTAATGTCAGCTAGAGTTAATTGCATGCTTCTAGCTAACATTAGTTAACCTTAGCACAACACATAACCAAGTAAACCTACAACAGTAGCCTATTATAATAACTTATTAACATAGGCCTACTGTATTGCTGAAATGTTGCGTCTTCCTCTTCACTGCTCTATGATGCCTTTAAAAATGGGAATATGAGATGCATAGATGATGTCAAGCTTCAGCTAATTTTCAGTCAGTCTGTGGGCAGGGTTGAGAATACTGCACAATGAAAGAATGTACTGAATACAATAAAAAAAATACAATGGACTAATACAATTAATAAATACCATGAATAAATCAATCAACAGTGTGTGTGTGTGTATGTGTGTGTGTGTGCCTATGCATGTGTGCATGTGTGTGCATGTATGTGTTTAAAACTGTGCCTCTCTGACAAAACCCCTGGTCCCAGCCCAGCACCCCTAGTTAAATTGGTCTAGAACTGCCACTGCTTGGCACTTCATAAGACTGGCTGAAGTGAAGTAATGCTGTAACTCAGCAATAGGAGCTCGGGTCTAAGGACTTGAATTTGGGACCAGATGGTCAAGGTTTAGTACCTTAGGATATTACTGAGTGACTTTATCAATATGAGAACTCTTTCTCGGCTGCATATGTGTGAATAGAGCTCACTAACTTATCAGAACCTTTATAATGGAGTGTTCTGGGAACACTAGAGGCGTTTCTAGCCCATTTTTGCAGATGCTAAAGCACCCCTAATATGAGTTTCAGCACCTAAAATTTGAGAAATCCCCCCACAAAAATTTTTAACTATGTTGTTTTTATAACCTAGAAAAGTGAGTCAACCCACAGTACTTACAACAAAAGTACAGGCCCCCCCCCCATTGCCTAAAAAATGGGTCAATATGCCGTCTTACGGTGATATGGCATGTAGCGTATATGGGTCAAATATTTTTTTTATTAATTTAGGAGAAAAGATTGAGCTGGAGGCAACGCCTGTGTTACTTCCAGTTTGGCGTACTTTTCAATTACAGCGTTATAAATCAAGCTATCTAGAAAAAGGGGGTACCACGTCACTTTTTATGTGGATAAAATTGAGGGGAAGTGACGAGAAACCTTTTTATCGGTCTCGTAATTTGAAGGTTGCTACACTTTATGAAATTTTGATAAGCGTTCTGAACGGCCAGAGGTTTCTTGAACCCAAACACACACAATAATGCAGGTAGGGAATTTTATGGAAAATTTAATGATCTAACATGGGGAATCTACAGGGAAACAATACAGAAAAACACAAAACAAACAAAGTACCGACAAACATTGGCAAAGGAAAGTGACTTGTGATGTGAGATTGGTAGAATGAGCGTGTAATAATGCATATAGCTGGGGATTCCTGTTCTCGTTAATTTAAACCCAAATATGCGCTAATCTGTACTTTTAGTAGACCACAATGTTGGACTTACATGTCTTGAACACGATTAAAGCAGGCAGGTCAAGCCTCCGAGTGTTCGGTTGACCCGGTGCACACGGGGAACAGGTGGATTTGGCGGAAAGGAATAAGAAAAAGGAAAAAAGGAGCCCAAAAATTTCCCAGGCAGGACAGCCGGAGCCTGGGTGTCTGCTCGCAATATGTTCGGAGCAGGCGCGTTGTGCCCACTTCCATCCCCCGGGGTGAGCTCAGGCCCCCAAAAAGCATAGCTCGGAGCGCTTGCAGGATGCTCTGCAGTCAGGGATGGTCCGATGTGTCCTCGCCACCTCGTGGTGAGGTGGGCGTCCTGCCTGGGCCAGTCTTCGGCAAATTGGTCGGGTGATACAAGAGCTGACCCAGAGCACAGCTCCGGTCCTTTTACGGCTGGAGCGAGACAAAGAGGGGTTTGTTTACCCCCTCCCTCCTTCCTTTCACACCACCTTCGGGACCAAAAGGTGAGCTGGACCACCTCTGAGTGTTAATTTTCCATTTTGGGATTATTTTGTGGTTTAAAACCAGTGGAATAAAATATTAATTATTGGATTTTAGATAACGAGACGATTTTCCCGCTTTGCATTGTACAACATCCATCCTCTTTAATTCCTGTAACGAATGTTTCAAGTGTTATGTGATTTGGTGAGAACCCTGTAATAGGTGAGAACCCTGTAATATTTGCAAGGTGGCATTTGTGTGGTGTGGAGTGAAACATTTCATCTAGTTCAGTTGACAAGAGATTTGACGTTAGACATTCAAGTTTGCAGAAATACAGTCACTAGTGGCGTTCATGTAAAGTTCTTAAAATATTAACTCCCAGCCAAGTCCGGTAAAGACTGTGTTTAATGAACCTGCGTCTGCAGAGGCGTTCCGTCGTGAGCACACCGTCCATTGTCCGGCTTGACTGGCCAAGTGATCCGGTACACAGCAGGGTGGAGACGCCTTTGTTGGTGAAATCCTCCGGGCTGGCTGGTGGTAGAAGTTAATGAAGTTAGCGTTCTAGTGCGAACGAGGTATCTTTGTTCCGGGTGCTGGTAATTCACTTAGCGTCGGCATGCCAAAGCAAATGTCTGTGTGTTGCCTTTGATGATCATGGCTGGTGATTCACATAGCATCTGTATAATTTGAGGTTCACCACTCCGCGGGAAGAGCGATCCTCGCCAGAGACTGGGGTGCTGGGTGTCATCTTTTCATGGCGTGTCCGCTACAGGCCTAAGTGCCTGCCTTAAAGCAGAAAATGTGGTGCATTTCTTAAATTCAACCACAGAATACTAACACGCTATTATTGTTAGTTGTAGCGTATATGAGTGAGATAAAAATGCAATTAATTTAGGAGAAACGAATAAGTCGGAAGTGACACCTGCGTTACTTACGGTTTAGTGTTTAAGTTTAATCGTTAAAATCAACTATTTTATTGAGAAAAGGGGAACCACGTCACTTTTTAGATGTATAAAACAGGACAAAGTGACAACAAACTTTTTTTCCTCAGTCTCGTAATTTTAAGGTGGCTACATGAATTTGATAAGAGTTCTAGACAGCCAGAGGTTTTTTTTTTTCTCAAACCCAAACACACACAACTAACGCCCGTAGTGAATTTTTATAGAAAATTTTATGAGATCTAACATGGGGAATCTACAAAGGGAAACAATGCAGGAAACAACAACAAAACAAAGGACAGAGGAACATTGGCAAAGGAGACTGACTTGTGATGTGAGGTTGGAATGAGAGGGTAGTGACAAATGCATATAGTTGGGGGTTCCTGTTCTTATTAATTTAAACCCAAATATGCACTAATCTGTACTTTTAGTAACAGCATGTTGGACTTTGCTCATGTTCTGGGGGAGGCGGGGGACATCGAGTCCGAGTGGACCATGTTCCGTGCCTCCATTGCTGAGGCGGCCGACTAAGCTGTGGCCGTAAGGTGGTTGGTGCCTGTCGTGGCGGCAATCCCCGAACCCGTTGGTGGACACCAACGGTGAGGGATGCTGTCAAGCTGAAGAAGGAGTCCTATCGGGCCTTTTTGGCATGTGGGACTCCTGAGGCAGCCGATGGGTACCGGCTGGCCAAGCGGAATGCAGCTTTGGTGGTCGCTGAAGCAAAAACTTGGCCATGGGAGGAGTTCGGTGAGGCCATGGAGAAAGACTTCCGGATGGCTTCGAGGAAATTCTGGTCCACATCCGGCGTCTCAGGAGGGGGAAGCAGTGCACCATCAACACTGTGCATAGTGGGGATGGGGCGCTGCTGACCTCAACTCGGGACGTTGTGAGCCGGTGGGGAGAATACTTCGAAGACCTCCTCAATTCCACCGACACGCCTTCCCATGAGGGAGCAGAGTCTGGGTTCTCTGAGGCGGGCTCTCCTATCTCTGGGGTTGAGGTCACCGAGGTGGTTAAAAAGCTCCTCGGTGCCAAGGCCCCGGGGGTGGATGAGATTCGCCCGGAGTTCCTAAAGGCTCTGGATGTTGTGGGGCTGTCCTGTTTGACACGGCTCTGCAACATCGCATGGACATCGGGGACAGTGCCTCTGGATTGGCAGGCTGGGGTGGTGGTCCCCCTTTTTAAGAAGGGGGACCGGAGTGTGTGTTCCAACTACAGGAGGATCACACAGCCTCCCTGGTAAGGTCTATTCAGGGGTGCTGGAGAGGAGGGTCCGTCGGGAAGTTGAATCTCAGATTCAGGAGGAGCAGTGTGGTTTTCGTCCTGGCCGTGGAACAGTGGACCAGCTCTAGACCCTTGGCAGGGTCCTCGAGGGTGAATGGGAGTTCGCCCAACCAGTCTACATGTGTTTTGTGGACTTGGAGAAGGTGTTCGACCGTGTCCCTCAGGGGGTCCTGTGGGGGTGCTTCGGGAGTATGGGGTACCGAACCCGCTGATACGGGCTGTTCGGTCCCTGTATGACCGGAGTCAGAGTTTGATCCGCATATCCGGCAGTAAGTCGGACTCGTTTCCGGTGAGGGTTGGACTCCGCCAAGGCTGCCCTTTGTCACCGATTCTGTTCATAACTTTTATGGACAGAATTTCTAGGCGCCGCCGAGGCTTAGAGGGGGTCCGGTTTTGTGGCCTCAGTATTGCATCTCTGCTTTTTGCTGATGATGTTGTTCTGTTGACTTCATCAAGCCGTGACCTCCAACTCTCACTGAAGCAGTTCGCAGCCGAGTGTGAAGCGGCTGGGATGAGAATCAGCACCTCCAAATCTGAGACCATGGTCCTCAGTCGGAAAAGGGTGGCGTGCCCTCTCCAGGTCAGGGATGAGTTCAAGTATCTCATCTTGTTCACGAGTGAGGGAAGAATGGAACGGGAGATTGACAGGCGGATCGGTGCAGTGTCTGCAGCGATGCAGACTTTGTATCGATCCGTTGTGGTAAAGAAGGAGCTAAGCTGAAAGGCGAAGCTCTCGATTTACCCGTCGATCTACGTTCCTACCCTCACCTATGGTCACGAGCTGTGGGTCGTGACCAAAAGAACAAGATCCAGGATACAACCGGCCGAAATGAGTTTCCTCCGCAGGGTGTCCGGGCTCTCCCTTAGAGATAGGGTGAGAAGCTCGGTCATCCGGGAGGATCTCAGAGTAGAGCCGCTGCTCCTTCACATCGAGAGGAGCCAGATGAGGTGGCTGGGGTATCTGATTCGGATGCCTCCGGGACGCCTCCCCGGTGAGGTGGTCCAGGCACGTCCCACCGGGAGGAGACCCCGGGGACGACCCAGGACACGTCCTTCGGCTGGCCTGGGAACGCCTCGGGAGCCCCCCGGAAGAGTTGGATGAAGTGGCTGGGGAGAGGGAAGTCTGGGCGTCCCTGCTAAAGCTACTGCACCCGCAAGCCGACCTCGGATAAGCGGTGGAAAATGGATAGATGGATGGATGTTGGACTGTGTGTTGAACACAAGTGAGGCAGATGGGTCGAGCGTCCAAATATTTGGCCAGTCCAGTCCACCCAGGGAAATAGGTGGATTTGGCGGAAAGGAGGAAGGGAAAAAAAGGGAGCACAAAAAGTTCCCAGGCAGGACGGCCGTAGCCCGGGTGTCGCTGCTCGTCAGACGTTCGGCGCGGACGTGTGCTATCCGCTTCTGTCCCCACGGAGCTTACCCGAGCACCCAAAAAGGGTAGCTCGGAGCACTGGCAGGATGCCCTGCGGTGGGGAAGGGTCCGATGTGTCCTTGCCACCTTGTGGTGCGAGATGGGGCGTCCTGGCTTGGACAGTCTCCGACACGTTGGTCGGACGAGAAAAGAGCAGAGCCTGAGAGCCCAGGGGCTCCGGCCTTTTACGGCCAGCTGCAAAGGAGGTGGTCCCACCCCGCCCCCACCTCTTATATCACATTCAAGTCCAGTGAAAACTGTAATTAGTTAGTTATTCCGGGGTTGCACCGGCTTTTCACTACCTGTGGGTGTCGTTAGTGCTCCGTCCATTGTCCCAGCTCGGATGGACAAATGTCTATAAAGACAGCGGGAAAGAGGAGTCTTTGTTGTTGAGGCTCTTCAGGCTGGAAGTTAATTAATTTAGCGTCTGGGCGCGAAACCAGTGTCTGTGTCTCAGCTTTGATGCTACTTGGGACGGTCTGTAATTCATTTAGTGTCCTGTGTGAAGTTAAATATGGCATCCCCGTGGTCGTCTCCCTGGGAAGGGGAGCGGCGACAGCAATGCCGCTTGGTCTGGAGTTTTGGGGGTCACGGTGCCATCGGGGAAGAGCATGTCCATTACATATCCCCCCCTTCATCGGCTTGATCTGGCTCGATGGCGGATCTAGGCAACGTCTCTTTGGAAGATGGCACAGGTTGACAGGAACACACACAACAATGCAGTTAACAAAGTACAATATTAGTGCATATCACCCCCCCCCCCCCCCAATATGCCCCCCCCCCCCCCACCTCATGGCTATAACATGTGTGGATAGATCTGCGTAGGTGTGTATATTGGGATGGCAGTGACACCAGTAATTCCCCCGAATTACTGGAGAGAAGCTAAACTAAGGGTAAACATTAACGAGGTGTAGAGTTCTCAGTAAAAGTAAAAAAAAAAAAGAAAAGAAAAAAAAAAAGGAGAAATTCAACACGGCTCTACGGAGGAGAAAGAAGAGGTAGCCAGCATCAACTTAGCACATAGGGGGCACAGCAGTCAGCAGTCAGGTGTAGAACCCGAGTCATCAATCAAGGAGAGGGAAGGTGCCAAGTTCTGATCTTGAGGACAGCTGAATCGTCTTGATTCAAGGGGGTAGAGAGGTCCGGGGCACAATTTAGGTCAAGGAAGACCACCTCCTCGGTCTGTATGGGGTTAGGTTTGGGTTCAGTCGTTCTTTTCCTATGGAAGATTTTGGGTCGCGCATTTGAGCACTGGTTCAAAAGACCCTGCAAGTTTTGAGTCCTTCGCTAGAGCAGGTAGGCGATGCCGAAAGTCATGCAGTAACCAAGAATGACCAAGGCAATTAAGATGTTATCTGCTGCGGATCAGGAGTGCATAAGCGGGAGCTCGGGTGTTCTTCCCTCAGTGCTAATGGTGCGTGGGGTGTTGTCAATGTGGGTGATGTCAATCGCCTGAGTTCCTTCAAATTGAATCTGTTTAAGAGTCTCAGGATCAACCTTCAATTTGTACTGTTAGAAAAGTTAGAAATCTTGATTTGACTCTCATAATTGTCGGCTGGCAAGTGGTAGAGGGCGACGTCCTCAATATGCAAAATGGCATATTTGGGGACATCGAGCCACATGGTTTGATTTGGCAGGGCAATTCTAGTCATGGTGTCGTAGTGGTCGTAACCACGCCATGCTAACGTTAATTACGTTTTTTAGGCGATAGATGTTGCGGGAGTCGATAATTGGGAGAGTAACAAGGAAGGCTATTTCTCGGAACTCAGGGTTGTCATACAAGACAGTGGATCTCCCGAGAGAAAAAACCAAGTGGGCTTGGACAGGGCGAATGGGCCTCGTAAGAGCTTTAGAAAGGACACTTTCGACTAAGCTCAGGAGTACCAAGTATGGAGGAATTCTAGCCATTGCTAAGTTGTCTATGGATGAAGAGATTTCACGTAGCATGTCATTCATCAATGTGGTAACAATCTGTGTGTGAGCGTCATCCATATGGACCACCGGCAGCTCTGTCTAGTCTGTCTCATCTAGAAATGTCTAAGCATGAACTATAAATGTAAGGGCTGAGAGGGAGAGGCGCTCCGTTCCCCTGTCTACTTGTGACGGGACTTTCAGGCAGGGGAAAACGGCCTCGGAGTTCCGTGTGTGTATCTGTGATCTTGTAATCTTGTTGAGTTCTGGACATAAATACGGTTCAAATTACAAAGATTGTGAGTTCATTCGTGTCATATACTGCCTGCAGTTCCATTATTGTAGCCGGGAGGGCGCTTTGCGTTCTCTCTCTCTCCCCTCCCTTCTTTGTTTTCAGCACCTGTCTCCAATCAGCCTTATCACCACCGGTATATAAACCTGCCTGTTCCAGGAAATCCTCGCCGAAGTATTGCAGCTACTTTCAGTGGTACCACGGCCCATTTACCTCCCGTAAGTCACCCTATTCCTCGTTCCCTTTTTGACTCCTGTGTCTCCTTGTTCCAGTGTGTTTTCCCCCCGTGTTCCTGATCCACGTAATTCCTACCGCCAAGCCAGCCGCCTGTCCTCACCACTGCCTGCCACCTGTCCACACCGCCGCCTGCCAACCCACCTCGGACCACCGCCATTACCTTTCATCAATAAACTATTCAACCTTTCACATCTGCCTCCGACTGCTCTTGGCTCCATCCACTCTCTATTCGTGTCAGAATACTTCGGCCATTATGGACCCAGCAACTCCAGAGGCACTGATGAACGCACTCACTCTCCAAGGAGCCCACATAGGAAGACAATAAAAGATTGTCCAAGTACTCACGGAATCACTACACTCCCTCACACAACAGGAATCCCTCCTTTCTTCGACGATGCTAGCTAACCCTCCACCTGTAAGTACGCCTTCCGAGCCCGCAGCCTCAGTGCCACCATGCCTCCTGTAGGAAGAACCTCATGTCTGATTCTGATTCTGATTCTGATCTTCCACCGTCCGAGCCCTAGTCCGGGGACCTAGGTGCATGTAGCCAGTTTCTACTCAATTGCTCACTCGTTTTCAACCTTCAACCATACAGTTATCCCACCAAACAATCCAAAGTAGCGTATGTCACTAACCTCATCCGCAGCAAAGCAGCTAAATGGTCCACTTCCTTATGGCTAAACTCCTCCACTCATTCAATTACTTTTCCGATGAACTTCGTAAAGTGTTCGATCACCCCGTTTAGGGCAAAGAAGCCACCCGTCATCTCCTCACGCTCACGCAGGGCGCTAATTCTACAGCGGAACATTCCGTAGAGTTCCGGATATTGGCGGGTGATTGTGGGTGGAATGACGCGGCACTTCGGGGGATTTTTTCCAATGGCCTTTCTGAGCAATTTAAGGATGAGCTAGCAGTCCGGGACGAGCCCTCCTCTCTCGAGGATCTTATCGGACTTTCCCTCCGTCTGGATAACAGACGTACACGGGAGAGGGGGGTTCGCTCACGCAAAAACCCTCCCACTCAGAATGTTGCGGCGTCAGCTTCACAACCGCTTCCGCCTTTCCGTCACTCCCCGTAGCCACTGAAGAGCCCATGCAAGTTGCTAATTCACAGTTCGATCCACAGGAGCATCAGCATCGTATCGCCAAGTGGCTGTGTATCTACTGCGGTCAAACCGGTCACTTTATTTCCTCATGTCCCCTCCGGCCAAAAGACCAAGCTCACCGCAACCTGAGAGCATCGTGGTGAGCCAAACATCCATCCCCTCAAGCTCTCCTTCTCGCATGACCGTTCCCGCTTGCATTATAGTTTCGGCTCCCAACACCCCCATCACTGTCCTGATTGATTCCGGTGCCGATGACAATTTCATTCATGAAGCCACAATTCACCAGCTCAAATTCCTCTCCAACTGCTTCCGTCTCCGAAGAAGGTCACAGCCCTGGATGGCTGAATGGTATTTCGTAAAGACCTGGCCATTTCTCTACCCCAAACCCCCTCCCCACCGCCCATATGACTGTGCTATTAATCTGCTGTCGGGGGCCCCTCTTCCCTCCAGCCGTCTCTACAACCTTTCCCGGCCTGAGAAGAGGGCTATGGAGTGAAGGGAATATAGAATACTTTATATTCTAATATGTAATTCTATATGTAATATAATATAATATAGAGTTTCAGGGTCTAACTAGTTTGGAAGAGGATGTGTATTACAGTATAATCAGATAAGGGGGTAGGGGTTTTATTGCAGGAAAACCCCCCCATCAAGTGGTATTTGGAGACACATCTCAAGGAAGAAAGGAACTGCGGGGAGCCACTATAAACATTGAATGCAGGAATGTGAGCCGACATCTGCAGGCGACACCTGGAGCAGAAGTCTGTAGCCAGATCAAATGGTCATCATTCTGCAGGACAGCGATGACGTCAGATTACGGACCAATCAGACGACAGCGATTACATACTGGCCTGTTTGAAACATTGTATAAATCTGGGGTAGAATCAGATAGTTTCAGTTCGACTACTTTATCTGCTAAGGATAAGATGGGGTAGTTACGAACCCAGAGCTCTGCAAATGTATAGACTCCTCTGTCAGGAATAAATTGGTTGGTTTTGATACATTGTTGTGAACGAAGTTCTTTCACGAAAACGAACACGCTTGGAACCACGGGAGTTAGGAGATTTTAAAACACAGGTTCCTTTAAATGGTGAGCCCGACGTGATCCTGAAAGGACATTAGTTAAAAAGACAGAGGAGCGGGCAGGAATTCAGTTGGACTGCGAATCTCCCCGGTGCACCGAAATAAAAAAGGTGAGCGGAAGCCTGTTTGATTATATCACGAATTCTGCACATTGGAAATGGCGAAATTTGGGAGACTTGTGGTACAGTTGTTTTGTTGTCAATAGTTAATAAGACGTGTTGTTAAAATTGCATAATTAAAAGTCAGGGTAACGGAGGACCTGACGTCAGGGTAACAAGGTACCTGACAGACCAGGATCAGAGAAAATCCTGGAAGTAGGGTAACAAGGTACCTACTTGTCCCGTCGTAGACTGACTTGAAATCGGACGCGGTTTCAAATTGCAACGTTTCGGTAGACGGGGATTTTGGGACCCCCAAAAACCGATTTAGAACAAGATGAGTGTGCCACCAAAACTCGGGGTTGTGAATTGGACAGTCGAGTGTCGAGGTAATGAATGTTATATGTGTCGGATTTGTGGATTGAAAGAGAAAGGCAGAAAAAGAAACAAACAGGATTAAGAAGTGTGTGGGCAAAGTGGAAATGAAAAAGGAATGTAAGGTGTTTCACGTAACAGAGAGGTTATTCTGAAAGGGAAACAAAGAGGAAGGAAAAGTTGGATGCTGCAGGGTGGAGAGGGAAAAGAGATTTGAATAAGAAAATAGAAGAGAATGAAAAATTGAGTAGAAAAATGTATGAGATTTGTCTGGTGTGCCCTGCCATGGCAGCTGTTCAGCGAAGAAAAAAAGAGCGACAAATTCCCCCGCTAAATACAATTTACGGACCTTTCCGAAAACGGACCCAGTGACGTCACTATAACCGGCATCGCCGGTCAAGGGGCGGCTCAAATGGCAGACCATTTGTAGAGGGGAAATAAAACTCCTATCAATTCCGCACGAGCCCGCATTCAAAAAGGTGGGTAAATGTACAAAAATTGTCTTTAAAGATTTTTGAGTTTTTACAGAAACGGCTGCCCGGACTGGCTGCTGTTGGTGTAATTTGGATCCAGGGGCTGAAAAAGTTGACAGACAACATGAGCCTGGCGTGTGGTGACATAGTGAGATTGATACGCGCCTGTTGCATTTCGGTTCACCAATCGGATGATATTTTGACACGGTCGGGTCTGAATAATGTCGAACCTGAAATTTTATTTGCCCCTTTTGCTCCTATAGTATTTGCTGTGTGACATGTTCCCGTCCTCTTCCCCAACGGTGCCGAAGCTTCCGGACTTCAAACCTCTCATGGATCCCAGTTCTCACTTCGAACATTGCATAAGTATTTGGACAGATAAGACAGGATCACATCCCTCCCGTTTAAGAGAGGCAAATGTTATTTATAGAATAGCTTTACTTGAGACCTTGCCGGTTGAAGTTAGGACTGAACTTATTAAAGACCCTGACCTCATGAAAGGGGGAGATAGCTTTTTTAATTGTCATGTGTCACACCATTTGAAACTTTTTGTCGACAGAAAACACAAATCATCAGATGAGGTAAAGGACATGCAGGAACAACTTTTGAAGCTACAATTGGCCCAGGCCCGTAAAGTGGCCATTAAAAAAAAAAAAAAAAATAATAAATAAATAAATAAAAATGGAAGCAGAAAAACAGATGTGGATGGCGCAGGGGTCAACGAGGAGACGAGGCGGGAGTCGTGACAGAGGACACCAACGGAGGCAGGGGAAGCCCTTGCCGACCTCCAACGGACCAAGCGTGCTTCAATTGTGGTCAGTATGGACACTGGGATTGCCAATGTACTGTTTACCCAATGATTCAACAATGACCTCCAGTGGAACCCGGAGAGGCCACACCTCAAAGTGGAGGCTACAAAGCTTCATGAGGGAGAGGTGGGCGCGTCCCGGCAACAGCATCCGCAGCAGGCTCCACAGCAACAAGAGCCATCTCGCCAGTACTACTGCGATGAGGCCTGGTCTGAATGCCCAATGAGCCCGGAGCCGGGGGACGGAGGAAAGACAGAGCCTCTGAACCCCGCTAAGGGAAGACAACCACCTGAATGAGCTGTGCAGGGGTGCCCATGAGTCTGCCGATTACGACACCATTAAAGACTGAAATTGCTGGACAGACACATGAACATCAGTTTGTCTTCATGAAAAGAGGGGCTCCAGTGAACCTGATGGGCAGAGATCTGCTTATCAAGACCAGGGCTACCATCCTTTGTAGCCCGGATGGACTGACGATATGGTTCCCCGATGGGACCATGATGAACTGTGGAAGAAGTTATCCTCCGGATGGAACATGATACAACATGAACTTCCGGAAGCAACTGCTGACATATATTGGGCCCGACTAAAACCTGAAACAAAGGAGGGAGGCGGAGTTTACTCGGCCTTCCTGCGGTGAAAGTCCTGGATCGACTCTCTTGCCCCCTATCGTCCTCCAATTGATCCTATCCATCTCACACTGTTTTATGATATAAATGACGATTTGGTTTACAGAGAAGCGTTTGAGCCAATACAGGGGGAAAACGGGATGCTCAATAAGTAAACGTATTTACATAGGGAAGCAAGGTGTGGCAGCGGCCTCCACCTTGACGCCAGAGCAGAGTGAGTGGTTTATGATGAGTTTGACATCTTTTCCACACTTTTTCACTAGGTCATAAAGCTTGAGAACTGGGACCCATGGTGAGAAAATGCCAATTGGCAAATGATTGGCAACAAGATAAAATACCCAATGTGTTGTACTCTCCCAGTACTGAATGTTTTTGTATTTAAGGTACCATGGTGGACGGAGGGGTGTTGGAGCATGTGACTTTAGCGCGATTCCATGGCAGAGAACTCTCGGGCCATGAGGACGCCGCACAGCTGTTGAGCTCGCTGCCGGACTCATTGTGGTCCGAGGGTCCTGCAGACGGGGGTCTGTGTACATCCGTGACTCCGGTAACATTCGAGGTAAACCCGACTGCTTTTGTTTACGTGCCGTAGTATCCTTGTAAACAAGAGGCCATAGAAGATATCGCGGAAACCCAAATTCTGAAATCCCAATGCTTTGGTCCATAAATGATGTTATGAAACCCTCCGCTCAAGCTGCAGAACTGCTGGCCATGTGCAGGGCACTAGAGTTATCTGAAGGTCAGAGTGTTACTATTTATTAATGGTGCTGAAAAAAGTAGCAGGCTAATAAATGGATGCTGAAGGAAAATAATGTTAAACGGGATCAAGTAATTGACTTTCTCCCTGCAGTAACAGTTGATATGGTGCGCGACTTCCAGGAGGCGGCGCCGAAGGAAGACAAGTGTAAGTGGCAAGAGACAGGTGCTGAGTATGATGACAAGGAGAACCTAGGAGACTGATGTTACCTACAGGAAAGTTATGTGTCAATGCTGAAGAAGCTGCGCTTTTGGTGGCACCCTTATCTTCTGCGTAAGGTAAAATATTTTTGTGTTTTTTGTGATATATGTCAAGATATCAGTGTTTGCCCTACAACGAAGAGGGAATTGCAACACACTGAGATGGGCCGAGGGCTGAATTTATGTGGTGGTAATGGACTGAACCGGCAAATGGTAGTCCCAGTCCAAAGCGTAAGGTACTTATTAATAATTGTCGGCACTTTTTCTGGATGGCCCAAAGGCTATCCTTGTGCAAAAAAAAAAAAAAATGTGCCGTCTGTCGACAAAGCGCTGGTTAACCATTATATTCCGACGTATGAGCTTCCACGAGTAATCAGATCGGACAAGTGATTCTACTTGTCCCAAACATATCCTGCGCAGGCCTCTATTGTAAAAAAACGTGGACTAAGTGTGAATGGTATAAATATTCGGTGCGATACGTTTTATAAATTGTGTACACAATATAAAGCAAACCTTAGAACTTTGATGAATAAAATTATGACCATATATGTAAAAAGGTATAAAGCGCTTCAAAGGGTACCCATTATATTTATTAACTAAATAAATAAGGCATACATATTGTATGTATAAATAGGTATGCATATGATATTCTGGAAGATAAATTAAATAATAGATAAATTAAGACGTGTGCCGGACGGATGTGATCAAGCAAGAGTGGTATCGTGACTTTCTATTTCCGGGTCAGCAGAGCGAACCAGAGCGGCTCTGCGTGCCTGGGATAAAAGCCTGACAACAGTACGGGAGGTTTGTGGTCTAAGAAAACGCTTCGGAGTTTGAATAAATGACGTGCAAGTTGCTATCTGAGCTGGTGAATGGGATTTGATATATATTGCTTAGAGAGGGGGCGGCACGGTGACCAACTGGTTAGAGCGTCAGCCTCACAGTTCTGAGGAGCGGGGTTCAATCCCCGGCCCCGCCTGTGTGAAGTTTGCATGTTCTCCCCGTGCCTGCGTGGGTTTTCTCCAGGCACTCCGGTTTCCTCCCACATCCCAATAACATGCATGGTAGGTTAATTGGAGACTCTAAATTACCCTTAAGTGTGAATGTGAGTGCGAATGGTTGTTTGTTTGGATGTGCCCTGCGATTGGCTGGCAACCAGTCCAGGGTGTACCCCGCCTCCTGCCCGATGATAGCTGGGATAGGCTCCAGCACGCCCGCGACCCTAGTGAGGAGAAGCGGCTCAGAAAATGGATGAGTGCTTAAAAGAGCACTTGAAGTGAAGGTGCACCAAATGGTTTATGAAAGGACACAGGGGTCCTCAGCTGGGGGGGGGGGGGCAGCTTTACGACGGGCGTGTGTGAGTTTTCCGAGTTTATGGTATTGCAAGGGCCAGGGAGATTTACAATAGGATCGTTTAATTAATGCAATGTATAGAAGCCTGGTCTGTAGTGGTTTAGGTGTTATGGTTCAACCAATAAGTGTGCTGTGTTCAGTTTTGTCTGTGTGGTGTATGTGAGAGGACATTCACTCCTGGGTCCAGGTTAATGTTATTGTCTGTGAAGTCTCGATTGTCATGTCATGTTAATTGTTTATGTTTTGTGTTTAATGTTTGTGTCGTCTTAATTAAAAGCAGAAATGGAGCACTACTGAGCTGGCTGACAGGAGTAGTGAACGATGTGATCACGTAAAAGAGACTATAGACCTTTAGTTACCAATGAATAACGGTCTACAGACTGTTGAAAGACTGATTTGTTGAAATAACATTATTTTACAGGACGCCCAGGAGGATGGAGCTTGATAGTGTATTGCATGATGTTGGTGTGCTGATTTAACGCTGATTTTATGTGATTCTTGGTTTATTGACATTAACACTTTTGTGAGACAAATTAACAATTGGTTGGGGAATAATATCAATGTTGGGTGACAATTGCCAACTTGTCCCTTCTCTGGAGTATGTATACAGGAATTATGTAGTCCATCGCTTTGGCACGGGTATCTTTTGCAGAGTTGTGATTAATTTATATAAGGGTTTGTTTGCAGGTCTGGTCAGGGGCCTCTCCGACGAAGGAGACGACCTGCTTGTTTGTGTATGGTGTTGTGTGTGGGTACTGTGTTTTGGTGTTAAATTAGTCATTTAACAAAGGGGGAAATATGTACATCCTGTATGTCTGGTCAAAGAAGGTTATAATCATGACTCTGGTGATCTCCCTGATTACAGTTACAGGAATCTATTTTGGAATGCAATACAAGGAGAAAGAGTAACAAAGAGGGCCGTGAAGCCAGCAGGGGCCCTAGAATTGAACTACACATTGGGGGAAAAGACGTTGGAGGCAAGTGATTATCCACTCGAAACCGGGATACTGGGAGCCGACGAAGATTAGGAATTGGCGGTGGAAGGACAAGATCAAATTGGAAAGAGTTAGTATGCACTCAGTAACCCCGAGGGACCGACATCCCGTATTATTGACCTTGTATGATATAACTAGCACCCCGTGGAGAGAGTGGGGCAAACCAGTAGCGACCTTTACAGTCTTGACCTTGGGTATAGATGTCTCAGGGACTGATCCACTAGGACAGATTATTATTAATTGGATACGACCAACAAAAAGTTCATCTAGTCCGATAATGAGAAAATTTGCTAAGATACCAGCTTCAAAAAATGAGGATCCAGTGGTTTTTCGAACCTCTAAAGTGACGGGATATGACCTGAATAATGACTTGGTCAAAGAATCGGTAAATAGTCATTTAGTACAAAAGGCAAAGGGACGAGTGGCAGGAATTAATCTAGGTAATTATTGTCTTAAAGAGATTACTATGGAAGGTAGGGACGCAGGCAAAATCTATCAAAAACACTGTCTTGTTTGTGCTACGATGAATAACCTCAATTGGATTGTAAACCCTGTGGTCCAGGAAAATTATACTCCTGCTACTAAGTTCAAATTGACCTGTGCCTACCAGCTGATGACTAATGACAACCTGGAGGGTGAGTGCCAGCACTGGGATCAGGTTTATCCTCTGACTAAGGTGAAAGGTGCACCCCTCTATAATGTCAATACGGTCCCTTCCCTACCCTGCATCACACAAAATAAGAGTAAGGTAACTTTGGGCCCAAATAAAAAACTTTCCTGATCAATTGGCCACCTGGATCCACAGTTTTGTAAATTCACACTTTTTATTGATTGTTAGGATGCGGCCCGATTAAGTAAGATGAGGTCTGATTTGTGGTGGATGTGTGGTGTTGTTCTGTTGTGGGACTTACTGCCTGGGGAATGGACAGGCACTTGTGCATTGGTTTCTATGATAACCCCCACTGTGATCAAGCCTCTCTCTCAGCAGGAGATCAACCATATGGCGGATTTCACCTGGGAGAGTGACTGGTGTGGGGGGTGTTAATTCATTTTCTCAGGAGACTTGTTCTCAGGTTTGCTCTCAAGGCCTTTGAAGAGAAGAACCCCCACTGCCAAGATCTGCAGCTGCCGTTGAAAGAGGACGGGGAGACGATGAGCGCGCTCGCTCTTGATCGACGCCTTTCTATTCACAAATTTTTTCAATTTGCTGTGTTTGGTCATCATTCTGCAGGACAGCGATGACGTCAGATTACGGACCAATCAGACGACAGCGATTACATACTGGCCTGTTTGAAACATTGTATAAGTCTGGGGTAGAATCAGATAGTTTCAGTTCGACTACTTTATCTGCTAAGGATAAGATGGGGTAGTTACGAACCCAGAGCTCTGCAAATGTATAGACTCCTCTGTCAGGAATAAATTGGTTGGTTTTGATACATTGTTGTGAACGAAGTTCTTTCACGAAAACGAACACGCTTGGAACCATGGGAGTTAGGAGATTTTAAAACACAGGTTCCTTTAGGAGGAATCTGGCTTGCAGACTCATTCGACCTTCCTCTTCTCCAGTTGGGGCCGGCTTCTTTTTTGTTGCAAAGAAAGACACCACTCTACGCCCATGTATTGACTTCCGTGGTCTCAATGATACCATGAAGAATACATCTCTTCTTACCCTCATCGACCCCTCGATTGAACCCCTCTGTGACGCCCAGGTATTCATTTTCACAATCAACATTGCCCCAGGTTATCGCACTACTCGCTTGAAGTCTCGGCGCCCTTTGCACAATGGTCATTGCACCGGACTATTGCTATATTAGTTATTCGAACTGCTCTAAGTGCTAGAGGACTCTGCATCTTTTTGCACAATTGACAAAAAAAAATAATAATAATAAGAATAAAAATTGTACCGGCATTACCAGATAACTAACAACCCTTTATTGCTCAGTATTGTCTATGTCTTTATGTCTCAAAAGTGTTCTCTGTCAATTGACTGTCTGTTGTCGTACTAGAGCGGCTCAAATTACCAGAGACAAATTCCTTGTGTGTTTTTTGGACATACTTGGCAAATAAAGGCGGCACGGTGGGCGACTGGTTAGAGCGTCTGCCTCACAGTTCTGAGGACCGGGGTTCAATCCCCGGCCCTGCCTGTGTGGAGTTTGCATGTTCTCCCCGTGCCTGCATGGCTTTTCTCCGGGCACTCCGGTTTCCTCCCACATCCCAAAAACATGCAGGTTAGGTTGATTGAAGACTCTAAATTGCCCGTAGGTGTGCATGTGAGTGGGAATGGTTGTTTGTTTGTATGTGCTCTGTGATTGGCTGTCAACCAGTTCAGGGTGTACCCCACCTCCTGCCCGATGATAGCTGGGATAGGCTCCAGGACGCCCGTGACCCAAGTGAGGAGAAGCGGCTCAGAAAATGAATGGATGGATGGCAAATAAAGATAATTCTGATTCTGATCCTGATGACATCCTCATTTTCTCCCGCTCCCCTGAAGACCACCGCCTCCCTGTACGTCAAGTCATTCAGTGTCTCCTTGAAAATCGGCTATATGTTAAACCTGAAAAGTGCGAATTCCACCTCTCCTCCGTACACTTCCTGGGCTACGTCATCTCCAAAGGTCAACTACATCCCGACCCAGCCAAGATCCAAGCAGTCGTTAACTGGCCCACTCCCACCACCCGCAAAGAACTGCAACGTTTCCTTGGTTTCGCCAATTTTTACCGTCGGTTTATCCGTGATTACAGCAAGGTCGCTATTCCCCTCACTAGCCTCACATCCGCCAGCTCCCTCTTTCGTTTGACCCCGGCAGCATCCCAAGCATTCAACTGACTCAAGACCCTGTTCACCAGTGCGCCCATTCTTCGCCACCCCGACCCTCCCTCCAGTTCGTGGTCGAGGTTGACGCGTCGGACATGGGGGCAGGGGCTGTCCTCTTGGAGCGACCCTAAAACTGCACCCCTGTGCCTTTTTTACCCGTCGTCTGTCCCCTGCTGAGAGGAACTACGATGTTGGCAACCGAGAGCTACTGGCCATTATGTGGGCCTTGGAAGAGTGGAGGCACTGGTTGGAGGGGACAGAACAACCATTTATCATTTGGTCGGACCACAAGAATCTCGCTTACTTCCGTTCCGCCAAACGCCTTAACCCCCGACAAGCTCGCTGGGCTCTCTTCTTGAGCAGGTTTAATTTCAATCTGTCCTTCCGCCCTGGCTCCAAAAACGGCAAACCTGATGCCCTGTCTCGACTTTACTCACCCCCCACCAGCCCTGACAAACCGGAACCCATTCTTCCTTCCTCGTGCTTCATTGGTGCTGCCACTTGGGAAATCGAACTGGTGGTTAAGGAGGCCCAAAAAGCTCCCCCGGATCCCAAGACTGGGCTTCCCACCCGCCTGTTCATACCAGATTCTGCATGCTCTGACGTTCTTCTGTGGGCTCATACCTCCAAACTCACCTGTCATCCTGGCATCACCCGCACCATTCAGTTAATCTGGCAGCCTTGTTCAAGACACCCAGGCGTTCGTCCGAGCCTGCTCCGTCTGTGCCCGAGGGAAGCCTTCACACCTGCCCCCAGCTGGGCTGCTGCGTCCATTGCCTATCCCTAGCCGTCCTTGGTCCCATATTGCTCTGTACTTCGTTACCGGTCTACCTCCTTCTGAAGGTAACTCTGTCATTCTCACCATTGTCGATCATTTTTCCAAATCTGTCCATTACATACCTCTCCCCAAGATACCATCTGCCTTCGAAACTACTGACCTCCTTGTCCAGCATGTCTTTAGACTACACGGTATTCCTATCGATATTGTCTCTGACATAGGTCCTCAGTTCTCATCGCTGGTGTGGAAGGAATTCTGTAAAGCGGTGGGCGCAGCAGCCAGCTTGTCATCGGGATATCATCCGCAGACCAACGGCGAGAAGGAGCGGGCAAACCAATCCCTGGAATCAGCCCTCCGTTGTGTTGCCGCACGCAACCCCTCCTCCTGGAGCTCATTCCTCCCGTGGATTGAGTACGCCCACAACTCCCTCACCAGTTCCGTTACCAGTATGTCCCCATTCATGGCTTGATATGGTTACCAACCGCCATTGTTCAAGGAGCAGAAGCGGGCAGTGGCAGTCCCCGCAGTCAAGGATCATCTCCAGCGGATCCAGGCTGTATGGAATGACGTCCGTGCGGCATTGACCCGGTCCGCACCACGCAACAAACAGCTCGCGGACCGTCATCGCTCCCCGACGCCCGAATACAAGTTGGGCCAATCTGTCTGGCTTTCTTCTCACGACCTTGCACTTCAGAATCCCGTAAGCTCACTCCCCGTTTCATTGGTCCGTTCCCGATTACCAAAATCATCAATCATCATCCCACTTCCGTCCGGTTAAGCTTCCACTGTCCTTGAAAATTCACCCAACCTACCATGTCTCCATGTCACTAAAAATCCCGGCCGGTCCACAAAAGGTAAGGAGAAACCTGTTTATTCAAATTCTCCTGATTTGTTGTTAAGCGAAATTGGGGTATTGTAGAATGAGGAGTGTCGCTGAATTCCGTTAAGGTAGTCCGGAGCTCAATATAGATTGCATTTATTAGTAGAAGAAATCGCGCATACGGATCGGGGAGCCGTCAAGTCGGGGACTCGGTGTCTGGGACACAAAACTTGAGAGGTTAATTGTAGGCCAACAATAACCTTAGAGGTCGGGGACCTCGCGCAGGGTGGTAGCGCCAACGTCACACTATAGTTATTATGTGTGGGTCGAATCTGGGCTCCTCTGGCGTTTGACAATACTTTGCGCCGCGGTATTTGGGTGGTGACCGTAAACTTCCAGATCGACCAGGAGAAAAGTACAAAAACTCATAAAAATTGTGAAATCCCAAAAATTTAAACTAAAAATAAGTAACAGCGGCAAGAACAAACCGCATGAAAAATAATAATAATAACAAACGTATTGTTGTCGATTGTGATATTGTTTGTTATAATGAAGTTTGTGTGTAAAGGTGAAAAGATGAGGGTTAGTTTTGAGAATCTGGGGAATGATTAAATTATTGTGGGAGAACAAGTTAAAGTAATGTGGCCGTATTTCGAGGAAAATGTCTCCGGAGATGATAAAGAAAAGTCAAAGGCCATCAAAAGATGAAAAGGATGTTGGAAAAATGTCAGGACGCTGGCTTCTTTCCTAAAAATGATGAGATAACTAATATATTACAGGTTTTCATTCGAATCTGTGATGTTTTTGCGGCACGAAAGAAGGAATTGCGGAAAAAAATGGAAAAAGATGGAAAAAAGGTTTACGAGCTTGCGCTGACAAAATGGCAAAATATCACAGTAGATTTTATTAAAATGAGGGCCACCACCCAATTAGAAAAAAAAATTGTTCAAAAAGAGAATGAGGTGAAGGAAAAAAAACATCCATCCATCCATCCATTTTCTGAGCCGCTTATCCTCACAAGGGTCACGGGAGTGCTGGAGCCTATCCCAGCTATCAACGGGCAGGAGGCGGGGTACACCCTGAACTGGTTGCCAACCAATCGCAGGGCACATATAAACAAACAACCATTCACACTCACATTCACATCTACGGGCAATTTAGAGTCTTCAATTAACCTACCATGCATGTTTTTTGGGATGTGGGAGAAAACCGGAGTGCCCGGAGAAAACCCATGCAGGCACTGGGAGAACATGCAAACTCCACATAGGCGGGCCCAGGGATTGAACCCCGGTCCTCAGAACTGTGAGGCAGACGCTCTAACCAGTCGCATACCATGCCGCAGGAAAAAAACAAAACAAACAAAAAAAGGTCTTCAGGCTGGCTGCAACCCCTCAGCCACTCCAACCCCCAGAAATTTCCTCTGCAGCCTGAGCCTGCTGTTCAAGCGCCGGTAACATAGATAATCAGAGGGTCTGTAGCGGTTCATATTGTGGGTGATCAACCTGTGGTTCGTGGGCCCTCTCGGTGCCCCTAATAATGTGTGATCGACCTTAGGAACACGACCGGATTGACTCCACAGGAAGCCAAATTAGAGTCTTTCTGGGACGAAAGAAGAATACACAGTCTGCCAAAGGGGTCGTGTTATAACTGCGGGATGTGGGCTCACTGGGCAAGGGGTGCTCTTGCAGTGTTGAGTTGGATAAGTGCTGCCATAGTGCCTCCGCTTACCAGGCCAACTCCGCACCCTGCGATGCTCCACCAGCCGCGAAATGCCTATCTGGCACGGCCACCACCATGTCTGTACTCTGCTCGCCAATAGGGGTCCCCGGGAAGCCTCGATGTGCAGCGTTTGGCAGACCCCTGCATTCCGGTGACTGTAGATGGACATCATTTCTCCATGATGGTAGACAGTGGCGGTCGCTATTATACACTGAGTGAATTGCGTCCTCATGTTCCATTGAGCAACAGGAAAGTCACCCGAAACCTACTCCTGTGCAGGTGGGGATGGGACTGAAATTGACTGTAATTCAGTGTTGTTACGTTCGCGAACGTTTTGTTAAGAAGAACGAATCTTTTTTAGTGAACGAACTGAACCGAATCAGTTTATGAAATGATTCGTTCTTTTAGCTTGGTCGCCGTGAGGCAAGCGAGTAGGCTTGGAGCAGAAACATATCTGTTCATAAGCGTTCTGTCACTCACTTCTGAATCTTTGGCGAATGACCAATGAGCAGCCAGCGTCAGGCAGTGCCGTGCAGGCGGGGGAGGGACTTAAGTGAACTGAATGATTCGTTCAGTGAACTGGGGCCTCATGTACAAAAGGTGCGTACGCACAAAAACGTGGCGTTCGTTCTTTTTCACGGTAAAGTTCAGATGTATCAAGAGTGACATGACCGTGGAATCGTGCGGTCCCTCACGCCAACTGTATGGCTAGCGTACGCACGTTTCTGCAGCTTTTGGTGCTTTGGCGACACTTAGAGGTGATGCTGGGAAACTGTTCTCATAAATCTGCACACCAGAGACACTGAATAATTAGCACTGATGAACAATTCATGGGCGGCACGGTGGGGGACTGGTTAGAGCGTCAGCCTCACAGTTCTGAGGATCGGGGTTCAATCCCCGGCCCCGCCTGTGTGGAGTTTGCATGTTCTCCCCGTGCCTGCGTGGGTTTTTCTCCGGGCACTCCAGTTTCCTCCCACATCCCAAAAACATGCATTAATTGGGGACTCTAAATTGCCCGTAGATGTGAATGTGAGTGCGAATGGTTGTTTGTTTGTATGTGCCCTGCGATTGGCTGGCAACCAGTTCAGGGTGTACCCTGCCTCCTGCCCGATGACAGCTGGGATAGGCTCCAGCACGCCTGCGACCCTAGTGAGGAGAAGTGGCTCAGAAAATGGATGGATGGATGGAACAATTCATGCCCGGCAACATTTGATGCAATTGAGGCAAGGACTCAGAATTCATTTGTTAACCAGTGTATTTAATGAACCACTGATATTTGTGAGGACACCTACAAATTGATCAAGGTGATCATTTATGCCGCCGATTGCCCTCACAATCGCTTCATGACTCCAGCACATGCACTGAAAAAAAAGAGTCCTTTGAATTTACTTCATTTGAACATGTGTATCGGTTGCACATGATTAAAATGACATAATTTATCCCTCTTCTCCTAAAAAAAACCATGATTTTTTGTCAGTGTGCGTGTCCTCTCCTGTGTATTAAAATAATAAATGGAGTAATCAAAAAGGAGTCTAAGTTTTTTATATCATCTTCGATATCCTGATGTGCTTCTATTTGAATTCAAAAGATTTATTACAAATACCACACATACAACATTTACGCATTAACCTTTATCTCACAGGGCTGAGTGTAGGTTACTGTATGAACACATTTGTTATGAGTTCTAAAAAATACATAGTATTAACCTTGTGGGGTGATCATAGTCAGCCACATGTCCTCCCATCACCTATGAGAGAGCAGTGTCACTCACGATCGCAGCGATTCTCTCCTCGAACGGGTTGAGGCCTTCTGCGTCTGTTCTTCCGCCATTTTTTGGCCACACTTTGGGGGTGGGCAGCTGTCCTCCGCTTGACATCCACCTTAATGTCTGACCACTTCATTTTTAGTTCAGCGTGTGCGTGCTATTCTGTCTCCACAGCATTGACAGCCGCACACGCGCTGTCCCATTCGTTCCTCTTTCGCGTGTTGTTAACGCTGGAGGACAGCGTGCCGGAAAGGATTCCACTTCATTGAGAAACTTCAAATTCAGAAAAATTCTTTTTCTTCATTACCTTGCTCATTTTTCTTTTTTTCTGATCATGCAGAGATCGGCATCTCAGGTGCAGGGTTCATTTAAATATCATTTGGATATTCAAATGTGGGCGTGGGGAGGGAGGAGTCGGCTCCTCCAACACGTGCGCTCATTTCGACGTTGATTGGAATGTACGAAGGGAATGTGCTTGGATTCATGAGTACGCAGAGTTTCATACATCTGAATATTTTTGTGCGTACGATGTTTTCTGGATTTGAGCGTACGCCATGTTTTAGGAGGAAATCCACGCAAGTCTTTGTACATGAGGCCCATGGTGTACTGAGGAACTGAAGAGTGATTCGTTCAGTGAACTGGTGTACTGAGGAACTGAAGAACTGAAGAGTGATTCGTTCGTTGCACTTCTTCGTTTGTGATCCGCTAAGGAGTGATGTACTAGTACGATGAGTGATTCGTTTGCGCAAGGAACGACGTACTCATGAGTGATTTTAAACGCAAGTCCTGACGTCCTCCTCGCGGGGATAGCTTTCACTAGCAGCTTCAAGCTAACGGCTAAGTTCTGAGTCAGTCAAGCACACATATTTAAAATAAATGTAAATAATTAACTGAATAAGGAAGCACTTGAATGATTTTGTGAAAAAGAGCTGAACGATTCGGTGAACGAATCTTTGGAACGAATCTTTTGAATGAACTGATTCGCATGATTCAGTACACTCAAAAGAACTGCCGTGCCCATCACGACTGTGATTATGGACTAGGGGCACCACATGTTATGCTTTACACCGACCCCACGGCAGATCAAGACTTATACGCTGACATCTATTGGGCAGCACTGAACCCTGGGTCTCCAGCTTCCTGCGGTGTGCACACAACTTTATCAATTTTGGTCTCTATGCCTTACGAGTCTGCACCCTTACACTCCGCCAATTGATTCCTTTACATTGTACCTTGTATTACGATATCTCTCATGACCTAGTCTATCAAGACCACTTCAGCTCAAATTGAAGGTCACCAGTGGTTATTATGACTACTTCTATGTCACTTCAACTTGCATTGCCTCACATTTGTCTCACACAGGAGCAGGGGGACTGGTATGAGATGGGGGATACGGCGGTGCCACCCATCACATTGGCGATAGGAGCTAATCATGAGGCAAAGGTCCCAAACGTTCTCAGTGCGTAAAAGCCACTGATTGGGTCCAGAGCGCCATTATTGATGTTGAAATTTCATCCACTATGTTGGCATATTGAATATTGGTTTATGTTACAAATTCTTAAATTTTAGAATACTACCAAATTTCCCGAGATTACGTTCGGGAGCCAATGGATCACCTTGACGCTGAAAGACTTCTTGCGCAGTTGTTTGAGGCACTGTGGACTCACAGCCCAACTGATGTTGGCTACTGCTCCACCGTGCCTGCCATTACCTTTGCTGTCTCTTCTCCAAACCCCATCTGGCAGACCCAGTATTGACGTACACCGGAGGCAGAGGAGGGCATCCGGACACCATCGCAGGTTTGAAAAAGTCGAGGGTTTCGGGGCCCTCGTCGTCCTCCCGGAATATTCCGATTTTGCCTGGGGAGAAGGTGGAAGGGAAGTATCGCATGGCAAACGATCTCAGACGTATTAATTCAATTGTTACAACAACTACTATTTCGGTCCCAAATCCTTTTACTGCTTTGATTGCAATTGACCACACCCATAAATTTTTTACTGTTTTTGATTTTGTGAACGCTTTCTTTTGTTTGACATTGGCTGAGGAACGTGACATTTTTTATTTACTTATGTTGGTGAACAGCTTCATTACACACGTTTGCCTCAGGGGTTTCTCCTGTCCCCTGGTATTTTTAATAAAGAACTCAAACCGTTGGTGTCATCTCTTGCTCTGCCGGAGGTTGTCGTCCTCATCAAGTATGTAGAGGATTTGTTACTGGCCCCGAGCACTATACCACAGTCTAAAGTTGGTGCTGACCTCACAAAATCTGAGGCCAGAAGGGGGATTACTTTCAAAATTTTATTACTCTCCAAATTTTTGCACGTAAATGATTTTGGTTGACCTCAGGTTATATGAGGTCAAGAGAGGGAGTTGTTGGAATTGGGAAAATATTCTAGCTAAAGAAATAATTATATAATATTCCAGTTAATCAAAAAAACATAACAGCTAACATTGTGTGCAAGAAGGGGAGTACGCTCATATGATTTTGGCCATAAACAGATATTTTGGCAATATGATGGCAAGTCTATTTTTATCTTGTTTGTCACAGAAGGGTGGAAGTGCAGGATGTTACGAGATGCAAGAAGGGGCCCGGGTGGTAGCTGACGGACCGAAAAACAAGTCAGGTTCTTGGCACACCAGCGAAAAAGAACCTGCGTCACCCGTCCTTGGGTGGGGCTATCACCAGGAACCTGATGGGGCGTCGACACACCAGCAACCTCTAGAAGCGTCTAAGCATGAACTATAAATGTAAGGGCCGAGAGGGAGAGGCGCTCTTTTCCCCTGTCTACTAGTGACGGGACTTTCGGACAGGGGAAAATGGCCTCGGAGTTCCGTGTGTGTGTCTGTGATCTTGTTGAGTTCTGCACATAAATACGGATCAAATTGCAATGATTGTGAGTTCATTCTCTGGTTATCTTTCATTGGAAAAGAAACGAACACGCAGCGGGAAGTTGTGGCGAGAGTTGTTCAATAAGGGTAAGGAATAGACGCACACTTTCAACACTATCCATGCTACGTCGGATGTTAGGAATTTCGGTTTGGAGCTCCCCAATTTGTTTCTTAACCGTGTTTTCAGCTGCTGGCGTTAACCGTGGAGGTTCCTATGCTAAACAATGTGCCAAGGGATGCGGCAGCCATGAGAACGCCCCCTACAAAACGTTTTGAGCGTCTGGGGATTCCGCTGAGGTCGGCCTGGGTGACGGCGAATTTTCTAATTGCTGGAGCATGTGTGTGGTGTCAAAGGCGGCATGGTGGCTAGCGTTGTGAGACCACGTGGCTCCTGCATAGCTGGTTTTGGTGGACGTCCCGACGTGTTTCAAATACACTTCTTGCGGTTCGAGACGGAGGAACACGTTTTGCGTGTGAGTTCGGCAGTTGGTGATAAGCAGCCCTGGTTGGTCTTTCAGGGCGATCCCGGAGGTGAGTCCCAGCCAGATCATTTCAGGCTGTACCGTAATGGGGAGCATGTATAGCGCGAGGCTCAGGAGCAGCATCATTTTCCCCTGGCAATGACAGGAGAACAGGTAGGTGACTATACTGGCTTGGATCAGTCGGGTGCTGAGATTTCCTGGTTCCCAACCTTGAGGTTGAACCTCCCAGGACCACCGGTTTCAAATCCGATCCTGGGTCAACGTCTGGATCACGTTTGGTGTTACAAGCATGAGTTGTGTCGATTTAGCATCCCTGTGGGGCCGGTTACTGCTCCCTTGTCGTTGGGACCGACTTCTGGTCGGGGTTCCGGTGGGAGACTCGGTAGTTCCTCATTGAGGACCATGGGATGGTGGTGTCTCTTTATTTGATTGCGATGAACCCACTTTAACAGCGTGCCTTTACGGCCTTGGGCCATTTTAATTTAGTAAGCGACGGGCAAGAGTTTGTCCCAACGGGGAAGGAATTTACGAGATATGGGGCGTAGGGTTTTCTGGTTAGTGTTGCCTGGTTGTGCAAACAGGTAATACCACACCTTGTCCCCTATTTGGAGTGCATCTTGTGAGGGTTTTCTAGTCATAATACGCCTTCTGGCCTTTCGCACATTTCCCCAGATGTTGCTGGGTGAAGGCGAAGGTGGCCTTGAAATGGGCATGTAGGTCGGTCATAGATTGGTGAGTCGTATAGGCGGTGGCTATGTTCGCCTCACCAGGTTGGTTTAGCAAGTCCAGAGGCAGTGTCATGCACCTTCAAGTCATCATTTTGAAAGGAGACACTCCTGTGGACTCGTGTGGGGTGGCTTTGACGGGCATCAATATCAATGGGAGTTTCATGTCCCAGTCTCTGTGATTTGAGGTCACAAATTTTTTTAAGAGACTCACCACTGTGCGGTTAGCGCGCTTGACATGCCCCGACGACATCAGGTGGTGTCTGATGTGCAACTGGGTCTTAATCCCAAGGAGCCGCAAGATTTCTTGTCCCACCTCACTGGTGAAGTGGGTTCCCATGTCTGAGTTGATCCGAGATGGCAACCCATATCTGGAGAACATGTGGTTCATCAGCAAGTAGGCGGTAGTATGTGCCGTGTTGTTTGGTGCAGGCAAGCACTCTATCCATTTGGTGAATGCGCATGTAACTGTGAGGAAGTATATATTTCCTCGTGTGGACTTGACCATTTGTCCCACCCAGTCAATCTGTAGGTCAGACCACAGGAATGCCACTCCTCTTTGTTGGAGAGGTGCTCTGTGGTTGGGGTTGGTTGGCTGAAATTGGCAGCATACCAGGCAGCCTTTGATGTAGGCTACTACATCTTTGTAGATGTGTGGCCAGTATACTACTTGGCGCATGGCCGTGGTTGTTGCTTTAACGCCGCAGTGTCCTGCACAAGGTGCGTCGTGGGTGTAGGTCAGCATCACCCCTCTTTGGCCCAAGGGACTACAAACCTGGGTAGGGAATGGTCCTCAGGGACATAAAGTAGTAGGCCTTTAACTAGACGCAGCTTGTCTGTTCTTAGCCACAAGTCCGCAAGGTCTTTGTAGGTGGTCATGTCATCAAGAGAGATTGGGTTTGCGCCAGAGTCGGAGAGCCAATTGGAGAGCTTGGCGAGTGCCGGGTCAAAGTCACGAGGCGCAGAGGCGCAAGGCATTGGGTAGCCAGAGTCTTACGAAGTGTCACCATGCGGCCGAGTCGCGGCAGGTGCGGCGGAGGTGGCGGAGGCGGCTTGATGGCGTGTGATTACAGTCACCGATGGGTTGGGTGAGATGGGAAGCCATGAGGCGTAAAACTGGCATGGGGTACCATGAAGGGCGCCTTGCTTCACCAAAGAGTCAGTTAATTTGTTAAATATTTTATCAAGTCCCGGAATACAAGAGTGACCTCGGACTTTCTTCCAGTAGAGTAGTAGTGCATGTTGTTCGAATTAAGTAGATGGTCGGATGTAACGATTAGATCGTGGTGTTTGACTGGTTTTCGCCCCGGTTGAGGAACCCATTATGTTGCCACGTCTGTAAGTGGCAGGTAAATGCGAGACGTGCATAGTTTGAGTCGGTACAGATAACCTAGGAGGTGGTTTTGTGTTTTACCGCTGAAGTTAAGGTTATTCGGATGCTTCCAATTTCAGCGTATTGGGAGGAGTGCGGACCCAATTGGAATTGTTGTGGTTCGCACGGCACCGACCCATGCAATGCCGAGGCCAGCTCGCACCTGGGTTTGGTGGAGGAAGGAACAACCTTCCACATAAGCCGTTATCATATCGCTGCCGGGAATAATTACACACACCGAGAAAACTGCAAAGTTTGGACATATTAGTGGGAGCGCTTATGTTTAGATAGTCCTGAATATGGCTGTTTAGGGTTCAATACGATTCGGGCTGAAGGAACCTGTGTTTTAAAATCTCCTATTACTCCCGTGGTTCCACGCGTTTTCGTGAAAAAACTTCGTTCAAAACAATGTATAAAAACCAACCAATTTATTCCTGACAGAGGAGTCTATACATTTTGCAGAGCTCTGGGTTCGTAACTACCCTATCTTATCCTTAGCAGATAAAGTAGTCGAACTAAAACTATATGATTCTACCCCAGACTTATACAATGTTTCAAAACGGGCCAGTATGGAATCGCTGTCGTCTGATTGGTCCGTAATCTGATGTCATCGTTGTTCGGCAGAATGATGACTATCTGATCTGGCTCCAGACGCCGCCTCCAGGTGTCGCCTGCAGATGTCGCCTGCATTCAATGTTTATAGTGGCTTCCCGCAGTTCCTTTCTTCCTTGACATCTGTCTCCAAATACCCCCGATGGGGGCCTTCCTGCAATATACTCCTATCCCCTATCTCTACTAAATACACATCCTCGCTTACCTTCCAAACTAATTATCCCATGAAACTCTATATTATATTCTATTACATATAGAATTACATATTAGAATATAAAGTATTCTATATTCCCTTCAATCCCCCAAGTTGATCTTCTGATAATCAGAAGATCAACAACCCCTAAACCTACTACCTTTTTCACTACAATACTCAATAAACCTAATCTAAGCACAGCAAAACAACACAATTTAAAGAGAGGATACACCGGTATCGTTCAATGGAGCGAGCGATTCCATGGCCACCCTGTCCTCGTCCAGGGACAGCAGCTGATATTGGCCGTAGGGGTCCTTACCCACAAAGGCCTTGAGGACAATTCTGAGAACCAGGTTCCTGAGACAAGGGATAATACAACATCCACAAATAGCAAGCACAGCCATGACAATTATGATGGTAGTTGCCAAAGTCAGTATGAGACCTCTCCATTTACCAAACATCCTATTAAGCAGGCTATAGAATGGGTTGTCCTCCACTCCAGAAATTGATTTAAGTTTAACAGACATGGCTTGCAAACCTTTCATGGCTCTGGTGATCTTTCCGTTCGGCGCCGTATTATTGGGGATAATTGTACAACAATGTTCTTTAATTCGAGAGCAGGCACCCCCTTCTTCCGCTAACATACTATCAAGGACCAACCTATTTTGGAATGCCATGAGAGATGTAGCTGATAGTTGCTGATGGATGCCCTCCGCTAGTTGGGAGGTGAAATTCACCAATCTTTGAATTTGGTAATGATTGTACCATTACCCGGTTTCGAGTGGATAATCACTTGTTTCCAACTGTAACACAAATCCACCTGCTCGTTCGCTTTGACCCTATGGTTCACCGGATACCGGCCAGCTCCCCCATGTCCTGTACTCAAAGCGCACAAGTAAATATCGTATCCCGCCGGGTCGCCCCAGCGTGCACAATTTATCACCTTACACAATTCAAATTGGTATACCGTCTTTTCCCCCAATGTGTAGTTCAATTCTAGGGCCCCTCTTTGTTACTCTTTCTCCTTGTATTGAAGGCATTCCAAAATAGATTCCTGTAACTATAATCAGGGAGATCACCAGAGTCATGATTATAACCTTCTTTGACCAGACATACAGGATATACATATTTCCCCCTTTGTTAAATGACTAATTTAACACCAAAACACAGTATCCACACACAACCCCATACACAAACCAGCAGGTCGTCTCCTTCCGTCGGAGAGGCCCCTGACCAGACCTGCAAACAAACCCTTATATAAATTAATCACAACTCTGCAAAAGATACCCGTGCCAAAGGGATGGACTACATAATTCCTGTATACATACTCCAGAGAAGGGACAAGTCGGCAATTGTCACCCAACATTGATATTATTCCCCAACCAATTGTTAATTTGTCTCACAAAAGTGTTAATGTCATTAAACCAAGAATCACATAAAATCAGCGTTAAGTCAGCACACCAACATCCTGCAATACAACAATAACACTATCAAGCTCCATCCTCCTGGGCGTCCTGTAAAATAATGTTATTTCAACAAATCAGTCATTCAACAGTCTGTAGACCGTATTCTCTCGTCAGTCACACTGTCCTTGGTAGCTAAAGGTCTATAGTCTCTTTCACGTGATCACATCCTTCACTACTCCTGTCAGCCAGCTCAGTAGTGCTCCATTTCTGCTTTTAATTAAGACGACACAAACATTAAACACAAAACATAAACAATTAACATGACATGACAAGCGAGACTTCACAGACAATAACATTAACCTGGACCCAGGAGTGAATGTCCTCTCACATACACCACACAAACAAAACTGAACACAGCACACTTATTGGTTCAACCATAACACCTAAACCACTACAGACCAGGCTTCTATCCATTGCATTAATTAAACGATCCTATTGTAAATCTCGCTGGCCCTTGCAATACCATAAACTCGTAAAACTCACACACGCCCGTCGTAAAGCTGGCCCCCCCCAGCTGAGGACGCCTGTGTCCTGTCATAAATCATTTGGTGCCCATTCCCTGCGAATTTCAGAGCTCTGGGTCTCAGAAGGACATCCCAGATGATTCTGTTTGCTATTTCCTCAATAAGACTTAACTTGTATTTATTAATCTATATATGATGCTTCACTATTACCTTTTTGCTCAAAAAGTAGTTCTCCGCTTGTCCACAAATTGTTGTAATCATCCTGACTTAGGAGACAGAATGCAAATATACCTCCTCAAAATTGACTTGCCAGACAGATGGAAAAATCCTCTTTGTCCTCCCTGCTCTAGTGCTAAATCTGGGGAGACAATCAAACAGATTAATCCTCATACCATATTAGCCAATCGTAGGGCACATACAAAACAAACAACCATTCGCACTCACAGTCACACCTACAAGGAATTTAGAGTCTCCAATTTATCTACCATGCATGTTATTGGGATGTGGGAGGAAACCGGAGAAAAGCCACACAGGCACGGGGAGAACATGCAAACTCCACACAGGCGGGGCTGGGGATTGAACCCCAGTCCCCAGAACTGCGAGGCCGACGCTCCAACCAGCCGTACACCGCCCCACCACTCTCTAAGCAATATATCAAATCCCATTCACCAGCTCAGATAGCAACTTGCACGTCATTTATTCAAACTCCGAAGCGTTTTCTTACACCAAAAACTTCCCGTACAGTTTTCCGGCTTTTATCCCAGGCACGCAGAGCCGCTCTGGTCCGCTCTGCTGACCCGGAAATAGAAAGTCACGATACCACCCTTGCTTGATGACATCCCTCCGGCACACGTCTTAATTTATCTATTATTTAATTTATCTTCCAGAATATCATATGCATACCTATTTATACATACAATATGTATGCCTTATTTATTTAGTTAATAAATATAATGTAGCGCTTTATAACTTTTTACATATATAGTCATATAATTTTATTCATCGAAGTTCTAAGGTTTACTTTATATTGTGTACACAATTTATAAAACGTATCGCACCGCATATTTATACCATTCACACTTAGTCCACGTTTTTTTTTTACAATAGAGGCCTGCGCAGGACATGTTTGGGACAAGTAGAATAACTTGTCCGATCTGATTACTCGTGGAAGCTCATACGTCGGAATATAATGGTTAACCAGCGCTTTGTCGACAGAAGGCACATTTTCTTTTGCACAAGGATAGCCTTTGGGCCATCCAGAAAAAGTGCCGACAATTATTAATAAGTACCTTATGCTTTGGACTGGGACCACCATTGTCGGTTCGGTCCATTACCACCACATAAATTCGGGCCTCGGTCCATCTCAGTGTGTTGCAATTCCCTCTTTGTTGTAGGGCAAACACTGAAATCTTGACATATATCACAAAAAAACACAAAAATCTTACGCAGAAGATAAGGGTGCCACCAAAAGCGCAGCTTGTTCAGCATTGACACATAACTTTCATGTGTCAGGGCGTGCTTCCTCAACCATTAACCGCATGAACTTTCGCTTGTCTTCCTCTGGCGCCGCCTCGTGGAGGTCGCGCACCACATCAACTGTTACTGCAGGGAGAAAGTCAATTAACTGATCCTGTTTAACAACATATTTTCCTTCAGCATCCATTTATTAGCCTGCTACTTTTTCAGCACCATTAATAAATAGTAACACTCTGACCTTCAGATAACTCTAGTGCCCTGCACCTGGCCAGCAGTTCTGCAGCTTGAGCGGAGGGTTTCATAACATCATTTATGGACCAAAGCGTTGGGATTTCAGAATTTGGGTTTCCGCGATATCTTCTATGGCCTCTTGTTTACAAGGATACTACGGCACGTTAACAAAAGCAGTCGGGTTTACCTCGAATGTTACCGGAGTCACGGATGTACACAGACCCCCGTCTGCAGGACACTCGGACCACAATGAGTCCGGCAGAGAGCTCAACAGCTGTGCGGCGTCCTCATGGTCCGAGAGTTCTCTGCCATGGAATCGCGCTAAAGTCACATGCTTCAACACCCCTCCGTCCACCATGGTACCTTGAATACAAAAACATTCAGTACTAGGAGAGTACAACAGATTGGGTATTTGATCTTGTTGCCAATCGTTTGCCAAATGGCCTTTTCTCACCCTGGGTCCCAGTTCTCAGGCTTCATGACCAAGTGCAAGTGCAAGTGAAAAAGTGTGGAAAAGATGTCAAACTCATCATAAACCACTCACTCTGCTCTGGCGTTAAGGTGGAGGCAGCTGCCACACCTTGCTTCCCTATGTAAATACTTTTACTATTGAGCATCCAGTTTTCCTCCTGTATTGGCTCAAAAGCTTCTCTGTAAACCAAATCGTCATTTTTATCATAGTACAGTGTGAGATGGAGGGGATCGATCGGAGGGCTTTTAGGAGGCAAGAGAGTCAATTCAGGGATTCCACCGCCGGAAGGCCGAATAAACTCCGCCTCCCTCCTTTGTTTCAGGTTTTAGTCGGGCCCAATATATGTCAGCAGTTGCTTCCGGAAGTTCATGTTGTATCATGTTCCATCCGGAGGACAACTTCTGTCCACAGTTCATCATGGTCCCATCGGGGAACCATATCGTCAGTCCATCCGGGCTACAAAGGATGGTAGCCCTGGTCTTGATAAGCAGATCTCTGCCCATCAGGTTCACTGGAGCCCCTCTTTTCATGAGGACAAACTGATGTTCATGTGTCTGTCCAGCAATTTCAGTCTTTAATGGTGTCGTAATCGGCAGACTCATGGGCACCCCTGCACAGCTCATTCAGGTGGTTGTCTTCCCTTAGCGGGGTTCAGAGGCTCTGTCTTTCCTCCGTCCCCTGGCTCCGGGCTCATTGGGCAGTCGGATCAGTCCTCATCGCAGTAGTACTGGCGAGATGGCTCTTGTTGTTGTGGAGCCTGCTACGGATGCTGTTGCCGGGCCGCGCCTACCTCTCCCTCGTGAAGCTTTGTAGCCTACTCTTTGAGGTGTGGCCTCTCCGGGTTCCACTGGAGGTCGCTGTTGAATCATTGGGTAAACTGTCATGGTCTGTGTTTTGGGTTTGGGTTGTGTTTAGTTTTGTTCCATGTTTTCCTGTGTTCCATGTTTGTCGTGTGCTCATTAGGTTGTTGTGTCCACCTGTTCTCGTCTATTTTGTGTCGACCAATCAGCTCTCTCCAGCCACTCGTGTCTTGTCCAGGTGTTCCTCGTTGTCTCGTCAATTTGTTTGTATTTAGTTCCCTGGGTTCTTTCAGTCCTTGTCGGTTCATTGTCGTTGTCACGTCTTGCCATGTCATAGTCGCCAGTTGTTTTTGTCATAGTCGCCAGTTGTTTTTGTCATAGTCGCCAGTTGTTTTTGTCATAGTCGCCTGTTGTTTTATCATTGTGATTCAATATTATTATTTTGAGATTCCCGCACTCCTGCCTTGCCTCCCTGCTTCCCTGCAATTGGGTCCACCATGTTCTTGCCTTGCGTTCCTCGCCGTCGCCCTAACCATGTTCATGACAGAATGAACCGACCAGAACAGGACCCAGCGGGAAGAACATGGCGTCACCCTGGACGCCACCAAACTGCCTCCCACCGTCCTCAGCCTGCCATCCATACCTACCCTCCTCCAGTAAGCCCTATCATTCAGTCTTTTCTGTCCTTTTCCTCTGGTCCCCCCACTTGTCCTAGTTATTCACCATGCCCTACTATTGTACATCCACATGTTTCTTTAGATTCAGATTTTTCTGATTGTGAAGATGGCCCTGATTTAGTTAACCTCCTATCTGATTCTGACTCTGACACAGATTTAGATTTTTCTGGTTCCTTCCCTAGTTCATCCCGTCCTCGTCCGTTTTTGTCACGTCTCCCCGTTTCCAACCCCAGTGAGTCCAAATCCTTTCCCTCTGACCTTTTCTTGGGCACCCGTTTGGCCATCTACCCGGGACCGCCGCGTGGTGGCCAACGGAGGCGCCCAAGTAAAGGTCAAATTTTGCCCCCTCGTTTTTTCCCCCCTGTTCACAAATCACTTGATTTTTCACCTGTTCCCACACGTTGTTCCACGGCTCCAATTAAGTCACGTCTAGTCAAACCTGCCCCCAAGCCATGTTCATTACCAGCCATTTTTCCTAGTTCACCTTCCCGAGACCTTGTGCACTCTTCCACTCCCGTAACCTCTACTCCCACACCTCAATGGAGGCAGGCTGAGGAAGCGACTGCAGCTCCCGTTCCGGCTAATCGGCAGCTGCGCCAGGCTCCCGTTCCGGCTCCTCGGCAGCTGCGCCAGGCTCCCGCACCGGCGGCGCTCGTCCAGCGGCCGCCACCCATCCTTGCTCCGGCGGCGCTCGTCCAGCGGCCGCCACCCGTCCTTGCTCCGGCGGCGCTCGTCCAGCGGCCGCCACCCGTCCTTGCTCCGGCGGCGCTCGTCCAGCGGCCGCCACCCGTCCTTGCTCCGGCGGCGCTCGTCCAGCGGCCGCCACCCGTCCTTGCTCCGGCGGCGCTCGTCCAGCGGCCGCCACCCGTCCTTGCTCCGGCGGCGCTCGTCCAGCGGCCGCCACCCGTCCTTGCTCCGGCGGCGCTCGTCCAGCGGCCGCCACCCGTCTTTGCTCCGGCGGCGCTCGTCCAGCGGCCGCCACCTGACCCTGCTCCAACGGCGCTCGTCCAGCGGCCGCCACCTGACCCTGCTCCAACGGCACTCGTCCAGCGGCCGCCACCCGTCCTTGCTCCGGCGGCGCTCGTCCAGCGGCCGCCACCCGACCATGTTCCGGCGGCGCTCGTCCAGCGGCCGCCATCCGACCATGTTCCGGCGGCGCTCGTCCAGCGGCCGCCACCCGTCCTTGCTCCGGCGGTGCTCGTCCAGCGGCCGCCACCCGACCCTGCTCCGGCGGCGCTTGTCCAGCGGCCGCCACCCGTCCTTGCTCCGGCGGCGCTCATCCAGCCAGCGGCCGCCATCCGACCATGTTCCGGCGGCGCGCGTCCAGCGGCCGCCACCCGTCCTTGCTCCGGCGGCGCTCGTCCAGCGGCCGCCACCCGTCCTTGCTCCGGCGGCGCTCGTCCAGCGGCCGCCACCCGTCCACGCTCCGGCGGCGCTCGTCCAGCGGCCGCCACCCAACCACGCTCCGGCGGCGCTCGTCCAGCGGCCGCCACCCAACCCTATTGCCTGGCCCCTGCATTACCATTGGGTTCGGCACCGTGGCCGTCCGCCTGAATGGCCCTGTAAAGACCCTGGTGCTTGGCGTCCTGGACGACCTCCTGAACCGCTCAGCCAAGCACCTCACCTCGGGTGGCCTGGATGGCCACCAGACTGACCTGAGGGGTGGACTCTGTACCCTCCTCCAGGCCCCCTTCCGCCCACCCTGGGTTGATGACTTTTTGGTTGTTGTTTGGGGAACGTCTGGGATCCGTTCCTTTAGAGGGGGGGTACTGTCATGGTCTGTGTTTTGGGTTTGGGTTGTGTTTAGTTTTGTTCCATGTTTTCCTGTGTTCCATGTTTGTCGTGTGCTCATTAGGTTGTTGTGTCCACCTGTTCTCGTCTATTTTGTGTCGACCAATCAGCTCTCTCCAGCCACTCGTGTCTTGTCCAGGTGTTCCTCGTTGTCTCGTCAATTTGTTTGTATTTAGTTCCCTGGGTTCTTTCAGTCCTTGTCGGTTCATTGTCGTTGTCACGTCTTGCCATGTCATAGTCGCCAGTTGTTTTTGTCATAGTCGCCTGTTGTTTTATCATTGTGATTAAATATTATTATTTTGAGATTCCCGCACTCCTGCCTTGCCTCCCTGCTTCCCTGCAATTGGGTCCACCATGTTCTTGCCTTGCGTTCCTCGCCGTCGCCCTAACCATGTTCATGACATAAACAGTACATTGGAGATCGTCAGTGTCCATACTGACCACCATTGAAGCACGCTTGGTCCGTTGGAGGTCGGCAAGGGCTTCTCCTGCCTCCGTTGGTGTACTCTTGTCACGACTCCCGCCTCGTCTCCTCGTTGACCCCTGCACCATCCACATCTGTTTTTCTGCTTCCATTTTCCATCCATCCATTTTCTGAGCCGCTTCTCCTCACTAGGGTCGCGGGCGTGCTGGAGCCTATCCCAGCTGTCATCGGGCAGGAGGCGGGGTACACCCTGAACTGGTTGCCAGCCAATCGCAGGGCACATAGAAACTAACAACCATTCGCACTCACAGTCACACCTACGGGCAATTTAGAGTCTCCAATTAATGCATGTTTTTGGGATGTGGGAGGAAACCAGAGTGCCCGGAGAAAACCCACGCAGGCACGGGGAGAACATGCAAACTCCACACAGGCGGGGACGAGGATTGAACCCCGCACCTCAGAACTGTGAGGCTGACGCTCTAACCAGTCGGCCACCGTGCCGCCTGCTTCCATTTTTATTTTTTTAATTTTTTAATTTTTTAAAAATAGACACAAAAGGAATGAAGACGCTGGTTTCTCTTTCTCATGAAGAGGGCGTATGGGAGATTGTTCAGATCACAGCCTCTCAACACGCTCTAAACAATCTCCCCCGTCGCTCCTGCATTTATTTGAAAATAGGAGGATTTTTCCCAGGCATAGTGTTCTAAGCAATAAGACACAACACAAAACATTGGACCAACACCTGTCACGACCCGACCACATCCGACCACGTCCTTGGTCCAGGCGCCCTTCCATCGGATGATGCTGAGTCATCTTTTTGAAGGCGAGACATCTAAAATCGTCCATAATACTAATGCAAGCTAAGCAAATAAATGATAACTTCTATAATATATTTAACATGTTTTGTAGGGCTCTGTGACACTTCTGGCGAGGGAGCACCCCAGGCTGTCTGTAGCAGGGGCTGGAGCGATGAGATGACTCAGCGAGTCGGCGGACAGCTGTCGAGCTAATTGTAGTTCACGCCTGACATGGGCTAATACATCCTTTTGGTCTCGGAGCTGTTGTTGGCACCGGGACTGCTCCATCTCCAGGACTGCCACCTTGTCTTGAGCTCATAGGACCGGTCCATCTCTTTGGCGCCCTGGATGTCACCGGACGCTTGACGCAGCAGAAGAGTTCCTTGCTGATGTTCGACCCGTAATTCAAGCACTTGGTCATTCGACGGTTCGTCGGCTAATTCTAACAATTCAGCTTTTAAGTTGGCAATCTAGGCATAAGCGTCTTGTAGCTGTTTTTGTTGAACTCCGGAAGTTAGTTCGCTCGAGATAGGGGCTTGGGTTGGTTTATCATCGTCATAGTTTAACTCGCCGCTGTCTTTAGACGGCAGCTGTGCAGCCTCAGCTCCAGCACTGAGGTCGGCTATCCGAGCCTCTGCATCATTGCGTTGCATTTCAACAACAAGGAAGCGGGCTTCAGCCAAGTTTAAACATGTGGTGGTGTCTTTCAATGGAGCAGTTAACTGGACTTGTTTGTGCTGTTCAGCTTCCAGTCTGCGCTTCACCATTGCGTCCTCTCGGTCACTCCATTAGAGTTGGGACACCAAGTTCAGCACCATGCAACCAAGCGTTCAAGCGAGATTTTTATCTTTTAAGGTTTTGTGCTCCACGTTACACATAAGTTGTGTGATGTTATCATTGAGGATTTCAAGGCCAGTATTTTTGACAGACTCTGCATAGCCCGGTACAAGGTCCCTAGTTAAATTCCTGACGAGTTCTTCCAGAGTGTCAAGATTGTCGTATTGACTGGGACAATACAAATCATGTGACTATTTCACAGTGCATAGCGTACCTCCTCGTCTGCTACCCAGAGATGTACTTGGCCAGGGGTTGTAGTCGGACGGGCTCACCAATAGCCGTGCTTTCCTCTTGGGAACTCTAAACAACAAAGGATACACAGAATAAAATCACCTGACATTTTCTGTACTACAATGTGAAGCATTGATATTTTTAAAGCTTCTATAAAAGATAGGTGTTGCTAAATAAGCGGCTAATCAATCAAATGTAACGTACATGCTGATAACCTTTTAACTATAATGCCACGACTAGGACAAGATGAGAGATGACAGAAAAGAGCAGGTCAGTATGTGGGAAATAAGCAAGGCAGTGCTACTGAAGAGTCGTCTGGTGTGGTGGGATGCCCTTTTAGTGTCTAAACACCTGTAAACACCTGTGAGTTGATATCTTAATATAACCTGTGTTATTGTTAGTTGTCCCCGCATAAGCAATTTAAACTTATAGCATGTCTATGGAACTGATTAGTGAATGAACACCACATTACATGTTAGTCAACTGGTGTACGGAATTGCTGAGCTGGCACATTGAGGAAGAGGCCCCCCCCATCCCCATCTGCAAGGGAGAACCAAGCCAGTGAGCCCATCCCGCGGGGGACGCCACCCAGGACGGTCCCCCAGCCCAACCGAAGCTCCCCGACCAGTCCCAAAGGGAGGGGCACGGGTACAGGAACACTACCACCCACGGACAGATGCCCACCACCAAAATGTGGCCAAAAAAAGCGGAAGAACCGGCGCGGGGGGCCTCACCCGTTGAAGGAGAGAATTGTTGCGATCATGGGTGACGCTGCTCTCTCAGGGGTGATGGGAGGACACGTGGCTGACTATGATCACCATACAAGGTTAATACCATGTATTTTTAGAACTCATAACAAATGTGTTCATACAGTAACCTACACTCAGCCCTGTGAGATAAAGGTTCATGCGTAAATGTTGTATGTGTGGTATTTGTAATAAATCTTTTGAATTCAAATAGAAGCACATCAGCATATCAAAGAGGATATCAAAAACTTTGACTCCTTTTTGATTACTCAATTTATTATTTTAATACACAGGAGAGGACATGCACGCTGACAAACAAAAAAATCATGTTTTTTATTAGGAGAAGAGGGGTAAATTATGTCAATTTAAAAACATTTTAATCATGTGCAACCGATGCACATGTTCAAATGAAGGGCTCTTTTTTCAGTGCATGTGCTTGAGTCACGAAGCGACTGTGAGGGCAATAGGCGGCATAAAAGATCGCCTTGATCAATTAATAGGTGTCATCAAAAATATCAGTGGTTCATTAAATACACTGGTTAACAAATGAATTCTCAGTACTTGCCTCAATTGCATTGTTGAAATCAAATGTTGCTGGGCATGAATTGTTCTTCAGTGCTAATTATTCATGTCTCTGATGTGCAGATTTAAGAGAACAACTCATCTCCCCACAGCCCCACAACCATAGGGTGGGGGCACGCAGGCCCCAGGAGTCAAGCCAAGAGAAATGTGAAGACCCACCACTCTAGGGTTACCAGGTCCCCGAATGGTAAGCATTACCAATGTACCGTGATCATGTGTGGTCCGGTGTCATGCATTAAAATTTGGGAGACTGGCAGGGGTTGGGCGAGACAGTCATGGGGCAATGACGACCCGCAACCGTCACCCCCACCCAGGCCAACCAGCTCCCCAAAGAATGTGCAAATTATGTGGTGCATTAAAAGTACGCGAGGGAAATGCATGGCGGGCCTGAGAGCAGGACCCGGCCCGCCGTATGCCCCATCATGCCTCGTGCAAGCCTCCCAGGGGACCCTGAATGAGATGTGACTGTGCCCAATGTGTGAATGTGGTGGCCGGGCCTGCACCCATGGGCATAGCCCAAAAGGGTAGTGTGGCTCCCCTTTCCCATGGGTTCACCACTTGTAGGAGGGGACATAAGGGTAGGGTGCAATGTGAGCTGGGCGGTGGCTGAAGGTGGGGACCTTGGCGATCCGATCCCTGACCACAGAAGCTGGTTCTCGGGACGTGAAATGTTGCCTCTCTGGCAGGGAAGGAGCCTGAGCTGGTGAGTGAGGTTGAGAAGTTCCGACTAGATATAGTAGGGCTTGCCTCTACACACAGCTTAGGCTTTGGTACCAGTCCTCTTGAGAGGGGTTGAACTCTCTTCCACTCTGGAGTTGCCCACGATGAGAGGTGCCAAGCAGGTGGGGGTATACTTATTGCCCCTCGGCTCGGCACCTATACATTGGGGTTCACCGGGTGTGTACGCCTTCGGGTGGGGGGACGGGTCATGACTGTTGTTTGTGCCTATGCACCAAACAGCAGTCCAGCGTTCCCACCCTTTTTGGAGTGCCGGAGAGCGCTCCCGATGGGGACTCCATCATTCTGCTGGAGGACTTCAATGCTCACGTGGGCAATGACAGTAAGACCTGGAAGGGCGTGATTGGGAGGAACGGCCCCCCTCTGACCAGAACCCGAGCGGTGTTCTGTTACTAGACTTCTGTGCTCATCACGGATTGTCCATAACAAACACCATGTCCAAGCATAAGGGTGTCCATACGTGCACTTGGCACAAGGACACCTTAGGTCGCAGTTCGATGAGCGACTTCTTGGTTGTGTCATCGGACTTGCGGCTGCATGTCTTGGACACTCGGGTGAAGGGAGGGGCGGAGCTGTCAACTGATCACCACCTGGTGGTGAGTTGGCTCCGATGGTGGGGGAAGATGCCGGTCCGACCTGGAAGGCCCAAACGTATTGTGAGGGTCTGCGGAGAATGTCTGGCAGAATCCCCTGTCAGAAGGAGTTTCAACTCCCACCTACGGCAGAACTTCACCAACGTCCCGGGGGAGGCCGGGGACATTGAGTCTATGACAAGAAATTATTTGGTGACATTACATTGCATTTACATTACATTACATTTCTCTGTGACATTATTTACCAGGCAAACAGAATCAAGCTTCAAGGTTCACCATTTTAATGAAAGGTGACCAACGTTTCTTCGTTATTCTTTTGCTTTTTATGTTAGGCAGAGATATTTTCTCGTGTTATATACGGTGGCCTGGAAGTGCAAAACAATATAACAAATTGTGAAACACATTTACATTTCAGAAAACAAATTAACAAAAACCGAAACAGAACACACATTAACAAAAGCAGAAACAGTTTTACAAAAGACGAAACCAAATACAATTGAGACAACCCGGAAAGGGAATGTCCAACATTATTAGGAATCCAGCGCATTTTCCTGTAAGGACACACCCTGCTCCAATATTACTGGCTCCAGGGCACGCGCTGCTGATTGGCTGCTGCATCCCTGTAGAACAAGCTCTACTGCTTCTAGACGGTAAAAGAAGTATGTGACTTATTTAGTGTGCCGGCGTTAATATAATTGCCATTAACCCTAAAGCCTGTCTAAAACTACAACGTGATCGAACCTGACTGGACTGAACCATCGCATAAAAATAAGAGTTGCAGATGCACCCCTGCACATTGAGCAATTGTGTACATGGACGCCCTGGTGTTTGATGCGGTATATACAATATATTGTACTTGATCACATTTCTTAAACCATAAAAAGATTGATTGAGAGTTAAGGAAGATGCAGTTTGTAAAGAGAGAGGATGCTGGTGTGAATGAAAGGGTAAGTGTGGATATTTGAAAGGAAGCTGCTGGCTCCATTCATTTGAACGTACATTCTGGTCACAAATGAAATTTTTTTATGCACAGGCACATTATACATTGTATAGGTTAGTATTGATTTAAAACAACATTTGATGCGTTACATACTATTTATATGTCTTGAGGCGAGGCAACACGGCTCGCAAACCCAGAAATTTATTTTCACCGTAGGGGAAAGCTTCTGTGCATTTTAATTGAATGTAAGGTGGGACGTGAAGACGCCATGCAACGGAGATTATAATTTTGAATAGCGTCAAAACCATTTGCCGACCGATCGGCCGCTCAAGGAAACGGTTACCAAACCACGCACACTGCGCCATAGTTCAGTTGGGTTCGGAGGCGGCGCTCGGTGTGTGCCAGCCTTAATGCTAACAACTCATCCTAAACTGCCTTAACCCCAACCATAGTCCTAAACCTAACCATAACAAACCTCTGTTTTATTATTATATTTGGGATGGACATCTCGTTACATCTGCGTAGCCTACCCTTCCCACGATGCAGGAACGACTCATGTTGAAGTGAGGCGGGTCATGCCGAGAAAGGGTGTGGGATTTCTATGAATGTCTGTGAAATGGGATGTTCCCTTTACGGCTTGTCTCAATTGTAATTTGTTTTGTCTTTTGTAAAAGTGTATCTGCTTTTGTTAATTTGTTTTCTGAAATGTAAAAGTGTTTCAACTTTTGTTAATTTGTTTTCTGAAATATAAGTGTTTCAGGTTTTGTTAATTGGTTTTCTGATGTAGCGGACATTTTCCCCACAACCTGAGGCGTCACAGTGACTCCCCCCCACGGCTTGATAAACTGCATTCTTCCAAGCGACCCTGCTGGGAGACAGCCACAAGACGACGTCAACTGGACCCTAAATTAATTAGCAGGTCCCCTCCAAATCTTGATTTACAGTCATCAAAGAGTCCTTTCTTCATTTGAACTGGTAGCAAGCCAAAAAGTGCACTCCTCTCTCCAGGAGACCAAACGTGCACGCAAGGCGCCACCCACTGCCGTTTGAGAGTACTGCAACCCGTGGACTTCCATTCCGTTGTTTGTTAACCAAGGATAAATGTCTGTTTTTATATTTTACGAACTCTGGCGAATTATTCCAAATGTATACCTTGATGTCTGTGTCAGTGTGTCAACTTTACAAATGCCGCTGCGAGATTTTGAGAACTGTCTTGATTTGACTCCAAGCAGCATGAAATGTGATTTGAACCACAGGCAGTTGATTTGCCAAGACTAAAGTATAAACAGTCAGTCTTGACCTCTGAGTAAAGAGAGTACCTAGTTGGGGTTATTTTATATTAATATATGATTTTTAAACCCATTTTATGGGTCAAAATTGTAGACAAGATTCAAGCTGATGGTTGTGATCTTCTCCAGGTTTCTACATCCCTCTTACCCCCACCCCTCGGTTATTTAACTCTTGACTCCTGCCTTCTGTGCTCTCATGTTTTTTCTCTCTCTTGGTTTTTCTCTCTTCGTGTCATGGCTGGCTGATCTCGCCAGCCACGGGCTGCCCTCGGCCACCCCTCCCCCCTGCCATTTCTTTGTCTGGGCACACGGCTCGGTAACTGCAGGCCTTGGGGATGGAGATCTGGCTCCCTAGCCTCCGTGGACCGCCACAGCTGAGCCTCCTGAACTGTGGCTGCTGAGCTACCCAGATACGCTCCCAGCCAAACGTGAGTTTACTGAACATGCAAGTGGATCCCGGACCCAAGGCGGGGAGAGACACGGTCATATTCTCCCAAGGAGTAGACACTGCAAGTGTTTTCCAGACTGTACAATATTAGTGCCTATTAATTTCGGGGAAATTACTAGCTCCAGACAAAATCTCAACTTTGTCCTCTGTCTCGCTCCCGTCCGCACTGGACGCATTAAACGCTCACATTTTCAACTTTAGTCAAGAACACGATGTTCTATTTCCCTTTTTGTACACCTATTTTATTTCACCATTATTAGTGTTATTTTATTTCTTTAGTTAGACCCCTTTGAGTTTCCTTCGAGATCCCTTGTATATGTCATTAAATATTCTATAAATTTCCAGTCTTGGCTGTTTTGTGTGTGTTCGGAGTTTAATAATGAACCTCTGTTGTCTAGGACTAAAAATTTTATAAAATGTAGCAACCTTCAGATTACGAGACTGATAAAAAGGTTTCTCGTCACTTTCCCTAAATTTTATACACATAAAAAGTGACGTGGTCCCCCTTTACGAGACAGAAGTTTGATTTAAAGCATAAATCGGACTAACCAGGAAGTGAACGTCGGCGTTTACCTTCCTTCGTATCTTTTCCCAAATTAATGAAATTTTTAGTTAACCCTCATATACGCTACACTGAAATGTAAAAGTGTTTCAGTTTTTGCTAATGTGCTTGCTGAAATGTAAAAGTCTTTTGGCTTCTGTTTATTTGTCTTCTGAAATGTAAAAGTATTACACAATTTGTTATATTGTTTTGCACTTCCAGGCCACCGTAGTTATATACTCAGGTGGATTTTTTTGCCTGTGGTTCCGAGTCGGAGGTCACCGAACTCCGGCTTCCGTCATAACATAACATGTCATAACAGCTGCTTACATAGCCAGAACAATGAAAATGCCCCTGAAAAACCTCTGGATCTCAGTTTATCAAGGTTTAATTCTCTGGGCGTGGAATTAGCCCCTCCCTGAATGAATAATGTGAGTCTCCTCATCCGGGGAGAATATCAAAATGTCGTCCAAATAAACAAAAACATACACATTAAACAGGTCACGCAGGACATCATTGACAAGGTTTTGGAAAACAGCTTGAGCGTTAGTAAGTCCAAAAGGCATTACCAAATACTCATAATGTCCGGTTGGTGTGTTGAATGCTGTTTTCCATTCATCCCCCTCCCTTATCCTGGCAAGATACACATTTCTTAAGTCCAGTTTGGTAAAAAACTTGTCTCCCTCCAGGAACTCAAAGGCGGTGGAGATGAGAGGAAGAGGGTACCTGTTTTTTACAGTTCTCGTTGAGACCCCGGTAATCGACTTGGTCTTGTCCTTTTTTTCCACAAAGAAAAATGCTGCTCCCGCAGGGGATGAAGATGGGCGAATGATCCCGGCTGCCAGTGATTCTTCCACGTACTCCTTCATGGCCTTGTGTTCCAGCCCTGAAAGAGAGAACAACCTCCCTCGTGGGGGAGTGGTTCCAGGCAGCAAGTCAACAGCACAGTCATAAGGTCTGTGGGGTGGGAGGGATTTGGCCTTGGACTTGGAGAAAACATCTTTAATATCCTGGTAACAGGTGGGCACATAAGATAAATCAGGATCCCCAGATGGGGTCTGTGGATTGTCCTTAGAAATATAGCCCTGAACATCACATGGCGGCTTGAAACAGTTCCGGGCACAATTGCTGCCCCATGACATAACCTGCCCAAGAGGACCAGTCAATGTGGGGGTTATGTAATTTCAACCATGGGTTCCCTAAGATAAGGTCATGATTCATGGCCTCAAAAACATGAAAACTAATGCGTTCCGAGTGAGAATCAGGAAATGTCAATGTGAGTGTGGTGAGTGATCTTGCCCATAAAACTGCCGTCTGCAGCATAGGTGTTGCGGTGGCGTTCTAAGGTGCATACGTCTAACGAGGAAGGAGTTAAGTAAGTTAGCGTCAGAACCAGAGTCAATTAATACAGGTGTATGAATTTCTTGATCAGGAGAGCATAGTGTCACTTTAGGTCTTCCTTAATGAAATTCAGACTCACCTCTCCCGTGCCCCTGCTACCGGCACCGGCAACTTTGACGTGACAGTTGCTCACGGAATGACCCAACTGACCGCAGTAGAAGCACCGCCCTTCCCTCAGCCGCCGTTGACGTTCCTCAGGGGAGAGACGGAAACTGCCCAGTTGCATGGGTTCATCCGAGGGGACGCTAGTCAGTGGGTTGAGACCAGAAACAGGGGATCTGCCTTGGTTTGGCTGGTCACCGAGGCTCGTCCTCCAAGTGCGCGGTGACGCAGCCCTCCGCCGATCTCCATCCAGCTCGCGATCCAAAAGCCTCTTGTCGATTTTTACGGCGAGAGCGATCAGAGTGTCCAAGTCGGTCGGCAGGTCTAGCGGGACTAAATGATCCTTGACGGCGGAGGATAGTCCTTGAAAAAAGGCATCGAGTAGCGCCCAATTATTCCAATGACTCTCAGCTGCTAGAATGCGAAACTCAATCGCATAATCTGACACCCTGCGCTTGCCTTGTTGTAAGGTGACAAGGGAGTGAGCTGCCTCACGATCTGGTGTGGAAAATTTAAAAGTTTGCTCCATAGTCTTTACGAAAAAAGCCCATGAATGACACACGGTGGAATTGCGGCTCCATTCAGCAGTAGCCCACACACGACCAGTCAGGTGGGAAATGACGAAAGCGATTTTTGCCCGCTCGGTGGGGAAGGCAGCTGCCTGCAGCTCAAAGTGGAGTTCGCACTGCGTGATGAACGGCTTAATGTTCCCAGAATCTCCAGAGAACCTCTCTGGTCGAGAGAGCTGTGGGCAGACAGCAGCGGAGGTGGCAGGTGGCTGCATGGTCACTGCTTCACATGGAAACATTGGTACCATGGCGGTATCGGGTGTGGTGCCAACTGGTTCCTTCTCTTGAATAATTTTCATAAGAAGTTCAAACTGCGAGACCACCTGTCTCATCATATTGTCCTGATGCCTTGGCAGTCCCTCTAGATGAAGGTGGAGGGCAGCAAGCTGCTCATCCTGCTTCGAGAGGCGTTGACCCTGCGCTTGAAGGGCTTTGCGCACCGGGTCTGAGTCTGCTGGTTCCATGTTATTGGCCAGTTCGTTCTGTCATGAACGGAACAGAGGATAGGACCCAAAAATGCTTGCCAGGTATGTGCTGCTAACAAGCCCTCTCGTCAACGTCCTTCTGGGGAGTTGCGACCCCTGCCAATACCACAACGTCCTTGGCCAGTTCGTTCTGTCATGAAGGGAACAGAGGATAGGACCCAAAAATGCACGACTCCAAAACAAATGGACAGTTTCCAAAAAGAGAGGTTTAATATACGGGCATAGGTCGGTACACAGGCAGGCAATCCAAGAAAGGCAACAGTATCCAAAAACATGAGGCAAAGAGGCGAGGTCGATAATCGGAACAGGGTCAAGTCTTACTGTGAGTCTGTGACGTGGAAACAAGGAATGCTGGAACGCAACGACAAGGTACAACGAACTGGCGACGAGAGGGAATGAGACACGAGGTTAAATACCAGGGGTAATTAGGGTGAACGAGGCACAGGTGGTGAAGATGCTCACAGGAGCAGGTGTGTGTGAAACAGGGGGAAGACAAAAACCGGAACACACACCGATGACACTTTCACGTGACATGAATACATTATTTTTTAATAAGTGATGTAGGTGGTCAATTCCACTTTGTTCCCATGTGCTGCAGTAAAGGGGTATTGGCTGTCTAGCTCAGTAATGGTGGTCGAAGTTGGGTGCGTCAAGTCCCCCTTCTGCTTTCCCTTTCTGAAGTGTAGCGAGGCTGATTCTATTTTTCTTATTTTTAGAGTAAAATTTTTAAATGGCAGAGTCTAGCATTTGGAACCACTTGAATGTGGGTTTGAATGGGATCATTGAAAATAAATAAGTTAATTTGTGGTAACATTTTACTGTACCTATATATATAAGTGAGATAGGTAGGCTGTTCCAAGGTTTTAAATAATCAAATTCAAGGTAAGCGATCTAAATTTAACACTAAGTTTTGCTGAGGTATTTTATTTTTATATTTTCTAATGTTTACAGGTATAAGGTATAAGTATATATACTTATAACTTCAATACTACAAAGTTAGAACAACAATCCTAAAAAGATTAACACATGAATACTACCCGTTTAAGTAAAAAAAAAATAGAACTACTCCCACAAAACAAAAAAACTCTTTTCAAAAGTATACAAAGGAATCTAACGTACTAATTCGATACACTTACCAATCGCAAAATTGGAAAAAGACCTCTCAGTGTCTACTGAAAATGATTTCTGTGCAAAAATCTGTGGAAATACATTCTCAATGACCAAAAAAAATAATAATTTACAGCTAATCCAGTTCAAAGTACTCCATAGATCACATTACACAATATAGTATGCATAAAATGGGCTATTCAAAATCAACAGGCTTCCCACCCTTTTCTCTGTGGTCTGCCAGCCAGTCGCAGGATTCTAACCTCTTACTTCACACACTTTGCACATTTTTAGTACTCACACTGTACATACTCCACACATTGGGTACACGCATCTCCTTCAGCGTCCCCTGAGAGATTGGCACTAGGCATGATGAGGCGGGTGCTGGCATATCAACTGGTTTCCGGTCTAGTCGCCCCCAACCCCCTTCTCCGCTCTGCCGGTGCTCCAGTTTTAATCCATCATACACCCGTCTGTGGGGGGAGGGCAGTTTCGGGCTGGGGGGGACACTCGCCCAGGTGTCCCGGCACTCTGGCCTGCTCTCTGGCCTGCCATGATTTTCCGCCACTGATTTTTAATGCACCACACACATTTGCACAAACGAATCACGCATTGTAACTAGTACATTGCTTAGCGGATCACAAACTAAGAAGTTCAACGGATCGCGAATGATAAGTTCAATGAACTAATCAGTGCTTCAGTACACTTGTTCACTCGTTAGTTCTTCAGTACACCAGTTCACTGAACGAATCACTCTTCAGTTCTTCAGTGCACCAGTACACCGAACGAATCACTCAGTTCACTTAAGTCCCTCCCCCGCCTGCCTGACGCTGGCTGCTCATTGGTCATTCGCTGAAGTGATTGACAACACTATCCATCCATCCATTTTCTGAGCCGCTTCTCCTCAGGCGGGCGTGCTGGAGCCTATCCCAGCTATCATCGGGCAGGAGGCGGGGTACACCCTGAAGTGGTTGCCCTGCCAATCACACGGCACACATAAACAAACAACCATTCGCACTCACATTCACACCTACGGGCAATTTAGAGTTGTCAATTAACCTAGGATGCATGTTTTTGGGATGTGGGAGGAAACTGGAGTGCCCGGAGAAAACCCACGCAGGCACGGGAAGAACATGCAAACTCCACACAGGCGGGGCCGGGGATTGAACCTTAGTTTTCAGAACTGTGAGGCAGACGCTCTAACCAGTCATCCACCGTGCCGCTGACAACACTAGCGAATCGCAAATCACATGGCAGTACGTTTAATTAAGTTCCTCCCCCGCCTGCATGCTGCCTGCTCATTGGTCATTCGCCAAAGATTCAGAAGTGAGTGACAGAATGCTTCAGCAGTTCTATTTCTGCTCCTAGCCAATTCACGATGGCAGGTAGCAGCCAAGCTATAAGAACAAATAATTTCATAAACTGATTCTGTTCAGTTTGTTCACTAAAAAGATTTGTTCTTCTGAAAGACACGTTCGCGAACGAAACAACACTAACGGTTGCGGGTCATTATTGCCCTGTGACCGTCTTGCCTCACCCCCAACAGTCTCTCCAATTTAATGCACTACACCCCACTAAACAAAATCACACTACAGGGATAATGGTTGCCAGTTGGGGACCTGGTAACCGTAGTAATAGGGTGGGTGGTGGGTTTTCACATTTCTCTTGGCTTAACTTCTGGGGCCTGCGTCCCGCCCCCCTCGGTTGTCGGGCGGCGGAGAGATGGGGGTCCGCCCCCCTCACCCCCCTTTGGGCCCCGCCTTCCTGTCCCCTTTCTTGGCGCACTCGCCCGTTCTTGCTCACGATGGGTGATTTTTTGGGTGGTACCTGACTCCTGCTTTGTGGCTGGGGCCCCCATGCTCTCCAGGTGTGGTGGGGGCAATGGTGGTGGTGGGGCCCGCTGGGTGGGGGTGTGTGGGTGGGTCGTGGGTTTGCCTGTGCCCCTCCCTTTGGGACTGGTCGGGGTGCTTCGGTTGGGCTCAGGACCTCCCTGGGTCCTGGGGGGTCAGTGGTGTCACCCTGGCTGGGTCCTCTGCTGGACAGGCTCCCTTGTGGTTGGAGGGGGCCGGGCACACCCTTCCTCAATGTGCCGGCTCAGCAACTCTGTACACCTGTTGACTAACATGCCTGTTATATGGTGTTCATTCAGTAATAAGTTCGCTAGACATGCTATAGGCTTTAATTGCTTGTGCTGGGACCACGAATAACAACACTTATACTATGTTATACTAACATATCAACTCACAGGTTCTTTCATGTGTTTAGACACAAAAAAAGAATCCCATCGTACCACCCGTCAGTGGTGCGGTGGGATTCTTTTCTGTCCCTTCTCATCTTGTTCTCTTGTTTAGTTATTGCATTTCCTCACCGGGTGCCCTCCCCAATCCACAAATAATAATAACAAGGTTTGCCTGTTGCAATTTTACTTGTGTGCAAATATCTAGACTGCCACTCTGTCCGTGTCTGTCCGCTAAAACCCTTTTCTGTCCAGCTGAGTTTTCAATAAACAGAATAACAAAAATAAGGCTATGGAGTATTTCAAACTCCCTTGTTGCACAGCTAAACAGTTCACAAAGGAATACAGATAAACCATTCCGCAAGGCCATGCAGCTGAATGGACAGGTAAAAAAACAAAAAAAAAAACAATATTGTTTTTTTAGCGATTGCAGTATTGGTTGAGCATGTTTATTTGGAAGATCTGTACCTTTTAAATCACTGAACAGACAAAGATTAGGACAAATTGGAATCCTAGTCTAGTCTAGTTTAGTTCGGACAGAGACTCGGAGAAAGGGGGAGTGAGGCTGCATTCAAATCTTGCTAGCATTTTGAATATGACATACTTCACCTTTAATTAAAGTTGATTGTAATGCTTTGCAATAAAACAAACGGGAAAACAGAAACTTAGTTATTCATATAATTTCAGCTAAGATTTTACGTGTTGGGCCACTTTTTTCCGTGAAAAGAGATGTTTAATTGGTTTTAGAATTATGAGGGGATCCTTGGAAAAATATCTTCGCTGTGTAACAGACATGCTCTCGCCCGATGGCACCATGACCCCCAAGCCCCGGACTGAGCTGCATCACTGTCTCCGCTCCCTCGCCGAGACAGACGGCCACGGGGATGCCTGATTTATCTCACACGGATGCTAAATGAATTACCAGCGAGTCCGAAGGAGTTCATCAAAGCTGAGACACGAACAGCTGGTTTATCACTCGGATGCTATATTAATTAACTTCCACCCCAGCCAGCCTGAAGAGTCTCACCAACAAAGACTTCTTTTTCCCGCTGTTTTCAGTGACATTTGTTCCTCCTCACTGGGACAATGGATGGAGCACTATCGACACCCACAAGTAGTGGAAAATTACTGCAAACCCGGATTAACTAATCACAATCTTCACTGGACTTGAATGTTATATAATATTTTAAGAACTTTGCAAAGTAGGAAGGATCTCTAATCCTGTTAGGGACTTTTAGTACAGTTTTTAAATAAATCTCAAAGCTTGAAATAGAACTTTAACCAACATTTAACCACATTTAACATTTAATATAATTTGCATTTATTAATCTGGAATGTGTGTTAGCATATCAGGGAGAGCATCGGCATATTTTATTGTAATGACGATATAATCATTATTTGGTATGAATGAACAAAACACTTGAATGACCATAAAGACTTTTCTGAACTTTTATTGCTGTCATGGGAAACAGTGCCAGTGCTTCAGTCGTGCTCTTTAGATGTTGCTATGGCTTCAGTTGTCCACCAGATGTCACCATCACTGAAGCCTTGAAGCTTTGAAGCATTTTTGGCACAATTGTAAGGGAAGCCTCAGTGCTTCATGAGGCTTCACTTGCCCACCACTACCTCACACAACACAAATGCCACATTGCAAATATTAGTGTTCTCAACAACCACATACAACTGAAACATTCATTACAGGGATCAAAGCGGATGTGCGTGTGACAATGCAAGGCTGGAAAATGTCTTGTTATCTTAAATCCATCCATCCATCCATCCATTTTCTGAGCCGCTTCTCCTCACTAGGGTCGCGGGAGTGCTGGAGCCTATCCCAGCTATCAGGAGGCGGGGTACACCCTGAACTGGTTGCCAGCCAATCGCAGGGCACATACAAACAAACAAAGAACCATTCGCACTCACATTCAAACCTACGGGCAATTTAGAGTTGTCAATGAACCTACCATGCATGTTTTTGGGATGGGGGAGGAAACCGGAGTGCCCGGAGAAAACCCACGCAGGCACAGGGAGAACATGCAAACTCCACACAGGCGGGACCGGGGATTGATCCCTGATCCTCAGAACAGAATCTATAATCTTAAAGTCTAAATTACTCTTCAGCCATGTCTCTTGAACACATACTACTTCCGGAGAACTCTGTAGATTTGTTACAAATTTATTAAATTATTGTCCATTTGCCAATAAACTTATTGCATTCCATTGTACTAGTAATACCATTTAATCTTATTATCCTGGGTTTGAGATCTCTTTGGCCTGAGTACAAAGGTGATCTCTCACCTCTTCCCATGTTAACTGTTTGATATTAAGATGATTTTCTGCTGCTTTAACTATTATTTGTATTCTTTCCATTTTTGAGCTTATTCCCATTGGTGCATTTATAACACCTGCAATGAATGTTATATGTCTCTTCAGATCTATCCAAATTTTCCCCTCACCTGCTTGTTCTGGTTTATTTTGCTGTTTCACCCTTTTTTCCACTGTCTTATCCTCACTCTGCTTATTTACCACCCTGACAGCCTTTGCATGTTATTTTGTTTTTCACCCTGACCTGTTGTACCTGTATTTCATTTTTCATCAACTCACACCCCCCATACGTCACACAGTGATTCCCTCCACAATTGGAACACTTGGGTTGTTTATCATTCTTGAACTGTGCATGACCTCACATTGTATGTCATATAGCCAAGTGACACTTTCTCCCGGAGTTGCTCCTCAAAAACCACTAATACGCTTTTACTATTTATTCTCACCCCAGCCCGCCCTTAGTGCTCCTCCTCTCAAATTGGATTGAATTTTCTCCATTGATACCTCCTCCCCAAATCACCCCTTTATTCCACTTAACCCCAACTTCAACCTTGACCTTATACCTTCCTACCTCCTTCATGCGTTTCCCTTTGCTCCTCATCTTTACAAATAATCAGTAAGTTCCCGACCCTTAACAATCTTGACATTTTAATATCTCCTGTTTTTTAAGGAAGTTAGTACTTTTCTGTCAATCCAGTTTAACTTTCTCGTCACTAAACCGAAGAATCACTTTAAATTCCATTCCATTTCTTACCTCATCATTCCTTGAAGTCATTCTTTACTTTCTCGTACCTACTCCCTCAAAAGGATTGTCCCTTTCCCCCGCATTCCCTTCGCTGTCACACTTAAAATCCATGACTTCCCTGCTGTCATTTACCAAATCTCCCCACTCTGACCCATTCACAGCACAGTTGAGCCTATCCACCAACTCTGTTTTGGGCTCTGATTTTTCTTAGTGATAGGCAAATGATACCGAGGCTTTGGGGCTTGTGTCACTCTTCCTGAAACGCTGTGTCGGAGTTTGTATTAAAACACCATTGTCCCGGGACGGATGAGGTTTGAAGCTTTGAACGTCATCGCTGTTTCGCTTTGCGCTTCATTCCTTCAAAATGTTTCGAAGCTTTTCATTGGCTCGTGGCGTTTCAATGCTTTCTGAGCCAATGACAGCTTGACAGGTTTGACAATTTGAGTGGTTTGGGGCTATACTAGCCATATAAAATGGATCATTATGCTTCAAAATGGGGCTGTGAGGAGATTTGGAGAGTGAGAGTATTTTGGGTAGTCAACCATACCGCATAATACCGAGGTTTTGGAACTTGTGTCACTCTTCCTGAAGCGGAGTGATACGAAACGCTGTGTCGGAGCTTGTATCAAAACACCAGTGTCACGTGCCCGACGTTTGAAGCTTCGAACGTCATCGCTGTTTCGCTTCGCGCTTCATTCCTTCAAAATGTTTCGAAGCTATTCATTGACTCATAGCGTTTCAATGTATTCTGAGCCAATGACAGCTTGACAAGTTTGACAGATTTGAGTGGTTTGGCGCCATACTAGCTATATAAGTGCATCATTATGCTTCAAAATGGAGTTGTGGGATTTGGAGAGTGACGCAAGTCAACCATACAAGTCCCCAAATGACAAACCATTATCTTTAAAGGTTTTCCTTAAAAACACCACACACACGCTCACACACCATGATCATTTGCAAGGTAGAAAGGATCTAATCCTGTTGGGGACTTGTAGTACAGTTTTTAAATTAATCTTAAAGCTTTAAATAAACCCTTAACCAACATTTAAAATAATTTGCATTTATTCTTTGGGTTAATCTGGAATGTGTTTTAGAATATGGGGGAGAGCATCTGCATATTTTATTGTATTGATGATATAATCATTATTTGGTATGAATGAACAAAACACTTGAATGACCATACAGACTTTTGTGAACCTTTATTGCTGTCATGGGAAACAGTGCCAGTGCTTCAGTCGTGTTCTTGAGAGGTTGCTATGACTTCAGTTGTCCACCAGATGTCACCGTCACTGAAGCCTTGAAGCTTTGAATCTTTTTTGGCACAATTGTTAGGAAAGCCTCAGTGCTTCATGAGGCTTCACTTGCCCACCACTAGATTTTTCTCATGGTGTTGAAAATCGATCCTCGCCTCCGACCACCCGGACCCGGTCGAGGTATCACCCGTATTCCACCCTCAGGCTCTTCCTCTCGCTTTTGTCCAATATTTTTCGCTATAAACGTATTTTTGTACTTCCCGCAGTCCTAGCTCTCCTTCCCTTCCCCAGCTCCGACTTGCAAGAAGAAGAAGAACAACAAAGACAGAAAGAAGAAGAAGAAGAAGAAGAAGAAGAAGAAGAAGCGGGCACTCTGATTTGTACGTCGACGTCCCCGCCATATTGGAAGTGGCATCACAGCCAGATGTCATGGTATTATGACTGAATGAGCGAATTATTATTATTATTTTATTATCATTATTATTATTATTATTGGCAGCACGGTGGACCAACTGGATACCACCTCTGCCCCACAGTTCTGAAGACCCAGGTTCAAATCTGGCCTCGCCTGTGTGGAGTTTGCATGTTCTCCCCGTGCCTGCGTGGGTTTTCTCCGGGTACTCCGGTTTCCTCGCACATCTCAAAAACATGCATGGCATTGAAGAATCTAAATTGCCCGTAGGTGTGGATGTGGAAAATGCCACAGTATTAAAGTATTGCAACTTGTTTATCTCCAATTACTTTTGGATTAATCCAACACTAGATATTACAAAAGAAATTCAATATCAATAAAATATGAATTGATATTTATTTTCTGTCTTGTTCTGTCAATGTTTAATATGCATGTTTTCGAATGTGGAAGTGGGAGGAACACGGGACCACCCGGGATTCAAATCCAAAACCAGAAGTGTGAGATCGACGTGCTAACCTCTTGTCTTTTCAAGGCTTTTCACACCTAACCACATGATTCAGTGTCTGTGTTGTACCAAGTGAAATGGGAGAAAAAAGAGGAGTATATTTATGAAGGTAATCTTTGTAGTTAGGGTTATCTTAAGCCCTCTCTGACACACACACACACACTTTAAGGTGTGATCAGTGCATCATTGGATCATAACTGTGACCCAATGATGCGCCGCTAAAAGGAAAAGGTTGGGGCTCAAAATCAACAACCAGCCTCTCTCCCTGCATTAACATTGTAATCTTGCAAAATAATAAAAAACATTTATAAACCTACCTATAATCTGATTACGTGTTTCTTAGTAACTGTAATAGAATACAGTTAACTTGTATTCTGATCACGTAATCCCGTAACATGTATTACTTTACTCCCCAAACGTGCGTGCGTGTGTGCGTGAATGAGTGAAGGAGAGGTATTACTTGTGCACTACCGAGACAGGCGCTTTGTAAAGTTAAGCGCATTGTATGAGTTTCCGGCCCATCTGCCACATCCAATACGGCGGAAGCGCTGACGTATCGCCGCAACGGAAAAAACATGCCCACGCGCTGTCTACGTGTAAATACCTATGTATGGCGGTCAGCGTTTATTGACGGTGGCTCCAAACTGTTTCCGCGTTGTATATTACTCAATAACATCTATCTCAACAACGGAGGGGTCGATTTGTTCGCTATGATAGGTTAATGTTGTTTCTCAACACTCGTCAAAATCTTATTTATGCATTTTAAATAGTTTACTGTTTCCCAAATTAGAATGGTCGCTGAGCCGGATCGCTAAATCATTTGAAATTATGCTCAAGGAGGGGTCTCTTAAATACATTTACGTACTACGATTGCGGTAGTCTATAAAAGTATGCTAATGACATTGTCTGGTTTATTGTTCAAGCAATGCAGCTAACGAATAAATAGAAATATATATCTTGGTTTTGTGAAAGTGTTGGTTTGCTTGCACTTCGGCAGGTTGTCTATCTCTGCCACAAGTAATATAATGTTGAAGTAGGAGTAGTAAAACGTTGATTGCCTTTGCCAGACATTTTTAATCTACAGATAATTTGAAACGTATGTTTTTGTGTTTGGTTATTTGGCAGTTTATCTTAGCAGAACTGATGTAATTTCGGTGATTGATTGATTCGATTGTTTATGTGGTACCACAACATATTTCTGCTTACTAAGTACACGTTCAAACCCTATGTATGAACCATGGATTCAAATGTTGAATTTTGAATTTGCAATCAGTAAAATATCTCCATCCGTCCCTAGCAGCTGTGGCCATGAGCGTGACATGCCCAGGCCTATACTGTGGCAGAATAATGTTCAATGGGTCAGTGGAAAGAGACTGTGGTGTAAGTATAACCCAACCAGAAAACACACACAAACAAACAGAAAGGCATCTGTGGAATGAAGCTGTATTTAAGGTAGCACATTTGGACCTGCAAGGTACTTGGGCCATTTTAACGATGGTTCACAATGGTCTATGCTACAATGGATTAAAAATAATCATGCACTGGGCCGTTTTAACGCTAGATTTGTCCATATTTCTTCCAATGACAAAGCATTGAGGCTCAGGGGGATTTAAGAGCTCCTATTCAACACCTGTTTAATGAATTAAACTGCCTGCAAACACGTTTGTGTAACATTACTTTTTTCAAATAGACCTATGTATTTTTTGTATCAATTGCAGGTTTGCCCTCGTGGAGAGCGGGCCAACCTTCAGAAGGTGTGTGAACGCTGCACTGAGTTCCCTGAACTATATGATTGGCTCTATCTCGGCTTTATGGCCATACTGCCTCTCGTGCTGCACTGGTTCTTCATTGAGTGGTATTCTGGAAAGAAAAGGTGAGGATTATTTTAAAAATGCATAATTGCTTAAATGCAAAGCTAGCTAGAAACTATAGGATAACTAGCAACTAGGCTTTCCACGAACAGGATTTTTGGGGCCGATCACCGAGTTTAAAAGAACGATAACCGATATCGATCACAAGATGGAGCAGTGTGTCTATTTAAATGACTTTTTCATTTACTGTATATATTTGTGTACTGTATACCGAGTATCTTCTCTAGTCCAGCACATTAGTCCGCCATGAGCAATCTACAGGTGTGCTGTGGGAAATTATCAAATTTTACTTAACTACTCCAAAAATTCATTTACAAGAAATAATGTATCTTTTTTCCCTCTATTTGTGCCAGTGAGGCATAGTGACAGACAGAACAAATAAATGCTCTTCTCTTAGATGGCAGGAAGTATATACAGTAATTACTGTGTATCTACTTTTCGTGAGCTCACTTACTGTAGTTGAATTACTTTATTGTAACTAAATTACTTCACACACACCGAAACATTAGAGCAAGATTTGACATAACGGCAGCATGTTTACGCACAACCATTAATGCTAGCACTAGCTTGCTAGGCTACATAACGTTTTGTTGCCTGCTTGCGAGTGGTATCGTATTAAAAGTATGTGAACATACCTCAAGGAAGCCTTAAATGAACGTAATCTCCCGAGCACCGGTGACCACCAGCACACGTTTTTCCCCATTTTGTTTTTGTAATACACGCGTTGCGATGTCGTCGCTATGGTAACAATTGTATCTGGTCGCGTTTGAGTTGACAAGATAAAGCTCCGTAATCGTAAAAGACGGGATGCGATGGTATCGGAATGCAAGATTTTATTGCAGTAGTCTATGCATCCCTATAGGGGGGCACAAACCAGTGCAAACTGTAGGCTGGTCCCAAGCCCGGATAAAAACCGGCTTAAAACTTTGCCAAACAAATATGAGCGTTCATCCAAAGAATTCCATACCGGATTGGTCGTGGCCCGGGTTAACAACATCCGCCGCCGTCAACCTGCAGGGTGCCGGTGGAAGTTCAGCTTCAGTGAGGTGAAGTCGAAGAAGAAGAGGTGGTAAGCGGGTTCTTCGGCAGAAAGAGAAGAGGAAAGCACAGAGCCTAGAACTGAATGTGGGGACTTTGAATGTTGGGACTATGACAGGAAAATCTCAGGAGTTGATTGACATGATGATTAGGAGAAAGGTTGATATATTGTGTGTCCAGGAGACCAGGTGGAAAGGCAGTAAGGCTAGAAGTTTAGGGGTAGGGTTTAAATAATTTTACCATGGTGTAGATGGGAAGAGAAATGGAGTCGGGGTTATTTTTAAAGAAGAATTGGCTAAGAATGTCTTGGAGGTGAAAAGAGTATCAGATCGAGTGATGAGGCTGAAACTTGAAATTGAGGATGTTATGTATAATGTGATTCGTGGCTGTGCCCCACAGGTAGGATGTGACCTAGAGGTGAAAGAGAAATTCTGGTAGGAGCTAGACAAAGTAGTTCTGAGCATCCCAGACAGAGAGAAAGTCGTGATTGGTGCAGATTGCAATGGACATGTTGGGTGAAGGAAATAGCGTTGATGAAGAAGTGATGGGTAAGTACGGCATCCAGGAAAGGAACTTGGAGGGACAGATGGTGGTAGACTTTGCAAAAAGGATGCAAATGGCTCTAGTGAACACTTTTTTCCAGAAGAGGCAGGAACATAGGGTGACCTACAAGAGCGGAGGTAGAAGCACGCAGGTGGATTACATCTTGTGCAGACGATGTCATCTGAAGGTTACCGACTGTAAAGTAGTGGTGGTAGGGAGAGTGTGGCTAGACAGCATAGGATGGTGGTGTGTAAGATGACTCTGGTGGTGGGGAGGAAGATTAGGAAGACAAAGGCAGAGGAGAGAACCATGTGGTGGAAGCTGAGACAAGGACGAGTGTTGTGCAGCTTTTCGAGAAGAGGTGAGACAGGCTCTCGGTGGACAGGAGGAGCTTCCAGAAGACTGGACCACTGCAGCCAAGGTGATCAGAGAGGCAGGCAGGAGATTACTTGGTGTATCTTTTGGCAGGAAATGAGAGGAGACTTGGTGGTGGAACCTCACAGTACAGGAAATCATACAAGGAAAAAGGTTAGCTCAGAAGAAGTGGGACACTGAGAGGACCGAGGAGAGGCAAAAGGAATACATTGAGATGTGACATAGGGTGAAGGTAGAGGTGGCAAAGGCCAAACAAGAGGCATATGAAATGTATGCCAGGTTGGACACTAAAGAAGGAGAAAAGGATCTATACAGGTTGGCCAGAGAGAGGGCTAGAGATGGGAAGGATGTGCAGCAGGTTAGGGTGATTAAGGATAGCGATGGAAAAAATGTTGACTGGTGCCAATAGTGTGCTAGATAGATGGAGTGTAGATGGAGGAATACTTCGAGGAATTGATGAATGAGAAAAATTAAGAGAGAAGGGAGAGTAGAAGAGGCAAGTGTGGTGGACCAGGAAGTGGAAATGATTATTAAGGGGGAAGTTAGAAAGGTATTGAGGATGAAAAAGAGGATGAAAAAGGGAAAGGCAGTTGGTCCTGATGACATTACTGTGGAGGTATGCAAGCATCTAGGAGAGGTGGCTGTGGAGTTTTTGACCAGCTTGTTCAATAGAATTCTAGCGCGTGAGAAGATGCCTGAGGAATGGTGGAAAACTATGCTGGTGCCCATTTTTACGAACAAGGGTGATGTGCAGAGCTGTAGGAACTATAGATGAATAAAGTTGATGAGCCACACAATGAAGTTATGGGAAAGATTAGTGGAGGCTAGACTCAGGACAGAAGTGAGTATTTGCAAGCAACAGGATGGTTTCATGCCTTGAAAGAGTACCCCAGATGCATTAGTTGCCTTCAGGATGTTGATGGAAAAGTACAGAGAACGTCAGAAGGAGCTACATTGTGTCTTTGTAGATCTAGAGAAAGCCTATGACAGAGTACCCAGAGAGGAACTGTGGTACTGCATGCTGAAGTCTGGAGTGGCAGAGAAGTATGTTAGAATAATACAGGACATGTACGACGGGCAGCAGAACAGTGGTGAGGTGTGCTGTCGGTGTGACAGACGAATTTAAGGTGGAGGTGGACTGCATCAGGGATCAGCCATGAGCCACTTCCTGTTTGCAGTGGTGATGGATAGGCTGACAGATGAGGTTAGACTGGAATCCCCGTGGACCATGATGTTTGCAGGTGACATTGGGATCTGCAGTGAAAGCAGGGAGCAGCTGGAGGAATAGTTAGAAAGATGGAGGCATGCACTGGAAAGCAGAGGAATGAAGATTAGCCGAAGTAAGATAGAATATATGTGCATGAATGAGAGGGGTGGTGAGGGAGAAGAGATAGCAAGGGTGGAGGACTTTAAATACTTAGGGTCGACCGTCCAAAGCAACGGTGAGTGTGGTCAGGAAGTGAAAAAACGGGTCCAACCAGGTTGGAACGGGTGTAGGAAGGTCTCAGGTGTGTTATGTGACAGAAGAGTCTCTGCTCGGATGAAGGGCAAAGTTTATAAAACAGTGGTGAGGCCAGCCATGATGTACGGATTAGAGACAGTGGGACTGAGGAGACAACAGGAACCAGAGCTGGAGGTGGCGGAAATGAAGATGTTGAGGTTCGCTCTCGGAGTGACCAGGTTGGATAAAATTAGAAATGAGCTCATCAGAGGGACAGCCAAGGTTCGATGTTTTGGAGACAAAGTTATAGAGAGCAGACTTCGATGGTTTGGACAGGTCCAGAGGAGAAATAGTGAGTATATTGGAAGAAGGATGATGAGGATGGAGCTGCCAGGCAAGAGAGCTCGAGGAAGACCAAAGAGAAGGTTGATGGATGTCGTGAGGGAAGACATGAGGACAGTTGGTGTTCGAGAGGCGGATGCCCGAGATCGGCTTACATGGATAAGGATGACGCGCTGTGGTGACCCTTCAAGGGACAAGCTGAAAGGAAAAGAAGACTCTGTCATAGTGCAATCATGAAAGACAAAATTTGTCCTGTCGTCTGATCCACGCATTACATGTTGTCTGTCTCAGACGTTGTCTGTCCCACAGCACCGACATGTTTTTAAAAAAAAAATAACTATTGATTGTCAGATATTTAAAAGACGCGCGTCAAGGCAAAGATAAACTAGCTTTTGAATTCAAATATACTATACACGATGGTATAGCGTATATTAGTCAAATAAAAATGGTATTAATTTAGGAGAAAAGAATAAGCCGGAAGCGACGCTTGCGTTACTTTGCGTAATTTTAAGTTTAATTGTTAAAATCAAACTAATATGTCTCGAAAAGGAGCCCCACGTCACTTTTTATAGGTATAAAATGTAGGAAAAATGACGAGAAACCTTTTTATCAGTCTCGTAATCTGCTACACATCATGAAATTTTGAGTTTGAGATGACAGAACTCAGAATACACACAAAATACAACCGTGAGTGGAATTTTATATTATATTTAATGACATCTACAAGGGATCTAGAGGAAACACACAAAGGGGGTCTAACTAAAGAAAGAAAATAACACTAATAATGGTAAAAAGAAGGAAAATCGGCATACGAAAAAGGGAATAGAACGTGTGTTGGACTGAAGTTGGAAACGTGAGCGTATACTGCGTCAAGTGCGGAGAGAGAGAGGACAAAGTTGAGATTTTGTCTGAAGCTAGTAATTTCCCCGAAATTATTAGGCACTAATATTGTCGTCTGTCAAAGTTGCCGTGTCTACTCAAGACCGTAGGCTCAAGCTGGTGGGTGGTATTTTCTCTCTGGAAGTGGCTCAGGAAGCAAGGCGACAGATTTGGTTGCAGATGAAAAAGATGTAGAAAAATAAAGCAAAATAACAGAGGCGGGAGAAGAAAAATGGTTGGACGTCACGCCTTCTTGGGAGAACCCGTCTCTCGTCCTGCCTTTTTCTTTTGTGTGGCTGCCTGGCAATTTCAGAGCGATCCCGCTTGGCTGGAAGCGTACCTGGTACCTTCGTAGTAGCTGCTCTGATCGCCTAGCGGAGGCCCATGGTTAGGCTGGGAAGCCATGTCTGTTCTATCCGGCTTTTGCGGTTACCGAGCCGTGTGCCGGAATAAAGAAAGGGCAAACGGGGGAGGGTTGGCCCATGGCCAGCCTGGCTGGCGAGCTGCCAGAAAGACAAGAGGAGAGAAAAAAACCACAAGAGTGCAAGAAGGTGTGAGTTAAGAGTTAAATACCCCAGAGGCGGGGTGTGGGCAAGAGGGATTGCCGACTTGGAGAAGACCACACCCATCAGCTTGAATCTCGTTTACAAATTTGATAAAATGGGTTTAAACTCATTTATTAATATAAAATAACCTCAACTTGGTACTCTCTTTACTCAGAGGTCAAACACATCGGACTGACTGTTTATACTTTAGTTTTGGCAAATCAACTGCTTATGATTCAAATCACATTTCATGCTGTTTGGAGTCACATCAAGGCAAACAATCCTCAAAATCTCACAGTTGCTCAGAAAAAGTTGAAAGAGCTTAAAGTTGGCACACTGACAGACATCAAGGCATACATTTGGAATATTTCTGCAGAGTTCGTGAAATATTAAAACAATCTTTTATCCTTGGGTAAACATCAATTGAGAGTTCACGGTTCGACTTTGCAGTTCCTCTCGACGTCTGCGGGTTTCGTCTTTCCAGCAATTGTTCCTATTCCCAGACAGGTCCGGTAGAACATCTGTCCTTTGATGACGTCGAGAACTAAAATGGCTACTTATAGCAGGTTGCTTAGCAACCAGGAGTTGCCGACTTTGTTAGCCATGCGTTTTCGGGTTGTTGGGATTTTGGACTGCAATTCCCGAAGGTGTTTCTCGATAGTAGTAAGGCTACGTCACCGGCGGGAGCGCTGTGGATGTGTTTTATTTCGTTCGTTATGTTAGTGGTGCGGCACGGAGGACGACTGGTTAGAGCGTCTGCCTCACAGTTCTGAGGACCGGGGTTCAATCCTTGGCCCCGCCTGTGTGGAGTTTTGCATGTTCTCCCCGTGCCTGCGTGGGTTTTCTCCGGGCATCCCACATCCCAAAAACATGCATGAATTGGAGACTCTAAATTGCCCGTAGGTGTGAATGTGAGTGCGAATGGTTGTTTGTTTGTATGTGCCCTGCGATTGGCTGGCAACCAGTTCGGGGTGCACCCCGGCTCCTGCCCGATGATAGATGGGATAGGCTCCAGCACGCCCGCGACCCTAGTGAGGAGAAGCGGCTCAGAAAATGGATGGATGGATGGATGGATGTTAGTGGTTTGCGGCGGAGCAGCACATTCGGTTTCACCTGTGTCTTGGTTGAGCATCTGCGTTGTGGACTTGGTGTAGCAAGGATGCTGTCATGAAGGTTGGACCTGCCTGACCGGTCCGGTCTCACCCTGTTGACCATCCTTCATTTTGTTCATGGTGCATCGTGGGCGGAGTCTTTTGTGACCCCCCCCCCTCGCTCCGTGGGGGCACGAGTTGCTTAGAAGTGAGCTCCACGTAGGCGCAGTAACAGAAGTCCACGCTAATGTAAATGAGCAGGTGCAAAGCCAAGGAAAAATCCGAGTTAAGATTGCGCAGCGCGCAGGAAGGAAGAATTGAATGGGTGGCCGCCAAGGCGAGCCGCAGAAAGATTAAACGAAAAGCAGGGAACTGGGACCCAGCACAGAAGGAATTGCACATCACAAGTGGTCATTGCAGGTGCACCGGAATAGTCGGGTCTCAGGCCTTGGGTGGGTGGGGTGGGCGAAATGGCGCTGAGGTGCACTTTCCAAGGTATAGGGAAAAAGTACACAGGAAGTCTGAGGTCTCTGATAAGAGACAACGCCCACATGTCCTGTGCTGTTGAAGCCATGTGTGTGTGAAAGTCACGAAAGAAGTACAATGACTTAGCGGCCACTGAGAGTCACAGCCAGCTATTCAAGAAAGCCACAATCATGGTTAGCGTGACAGCTGAATAGGTGGACCAATGATGAGGGCCGGGGCCCGTAATATGCGACGCAGTTTTGCATCTTACCAAGGGGTCTTGTGGTCTCAAAAGCTTGGAAGAATGGTCGGTGTCGAGAGAGTGACCACTGATGAGCATCTTCAGCGTTACCGGTGTGCACCCCCCTTTTGTCAAGCTGTCCTCTGGCTGCGATTTTGGTAGAGGCGGCACATCCAGGAAGCTCAGAGCATAGGACTGGGAGGATTCTCTATTGTGTTCTGGTCGTCTGAGGGGTCATTGCACCTGCGCATAGATCTCACGCCTCGTATAGACAATTAATGGCATGCAACGACTTGGCAGATCTTGTTCAATGAGCAAAGGTCTACTGACTTGACAGGTGACACGATCACAGGATGAATGATGGAATTTGGCCCTATTGTCCAATGTAACCACACGAGCTAGTTTAATTGGGTGTTCGTCAAAAAAAGGGGGCGAATTGTCATTTCGCAGTGTTGGAGGTTGAGTGTACGGCTTTCCTGCTGTAATTTGTCACGCAGTAAGTCAAACACGTCCTCGGACATGACCGTGATGTCTGCTGCAGTAGCCACGAGTCCGTCATATTGGAACGTACCTTCAAGTGTGGTTGTCAAGTAAAGTTTCCGTGACGTGTCATTAACGGTGAGCTTAGAAGGCGCCGAAATGGCTGCTTGTCTTTTTTGTTTGACAGGTCGCTGGAGTCATTCAGTGAGTCGCAGAGCATGGTTGGAGACTGTTGAGGTCTAATTTCCGAACTGGGTTTTGGTCCGCGAATTTTGATTTGTGGTACGTGGTCATCGCAGTTGTCTGTTATGTACTTGCCCACGGTCTGTTGGACGGGACGCTTGTCATCGCTAATTGGAGAATCAGCCGAATGCACAGAGACGTCGGAGTCAGAACAGACCATCACAGCGGGATGGCCGGGCTCGGAGGCGCGGGCTCCAAGCAGGGGTTCAGGCTGTCGTAGGTCTTGCTTCATATTATTCGCCAAGCTGCGGATGATCTCAAGAGTAGCATGTGCAGCAGTACGCAATTCTTTTTTAGCAAACCCTTATAGAGTTGCGAAGGCGGATGCATGACTTTCGGGGTTGTCGCATTCGAGCGCATGTTTGCGGATGGAAGATGGCGGTATTGCTGGAGTTATGCAGATAAGCCGGTGGTAAAGTTTGTTATAGTCTCACGAGGTAAATTTCAAAATTGGTTAAAATTAAAATCACAAAGCTTCAATCGTACAATTGTAGCGGTGGTGTTTAAGCAAACGAGCAACAACGGGAACGTTTGAATTATTCACAATCGTGATCGTGGCGAGGGTGGATTGAATGGCTTTAGCAGAGTTTAGCAAAACGAGACACGAAAAAAAACACAAACCTTTAAATTAGTGAAAGCAATCGCGCCTGTCTGCGTTTTGAAAACAAAAACAGAAGCTTTCAAATGAAAACAATCGATCGCGGGTAGACGTGATATTTTAGCAGCTATCGAGCTGGCTAGTGGTTAGGTGGCTAACGGCTAACTTCGAGTAGGAGGGGGTTGGAGGTTACGTCATGACGCAAGCGTCCATGAGGTAGCAGTCGAGCGCATAGATCAACCGAAGAAGAGCCAGGCTACAATCTCACAATGACGTCACATGGAACACACAGGTGGCGAGCTACGGAAGCTACACGAATGACCACATGGCGATCTCGTGGCTGCAATACACAAAGCAGAAAGATAGTCGTCCACCGTGCCGCCCGGAGAAAAATCATGTAGTGTATATTCAAACATGTCCATCTTCAGAAAACATGTTGCAGTCAACTTTCATCTTGTGAGTCCATATAATAATATCCCAAAAGTCTTGGGAATCATTCAGATTACAATTTGTTTATTTTATTGTATTATTATTATTATTATTATTATTTTTTTTTTTTTACAAAAGATGAGCCTTTATATTCTTTTTGGTCAGAAGTGGTTTACGCCTTGGAATTCTGCCATTGATGCCATTTTGCCCATTCTCCTCCTTATTGAGTCATGAACACTGACCTAACTGTGGCAAGGGAGGACTGCAGTTCTTAAAATGTTGTCCTGGGTTTCTTTGTGACCTCTCTGATGGGTCGTCGCTGTGTTCTTGGGGTAATTTTGGTAGATCAGTGTAGCGTATATTGGTTTGGATTTAATTAATTTAGGAGAAAGAGAGCTACTTCTGGTTTAGCGTTATTTTACATTTTAACGTTAAAATCTGACTTTTATTTCGTAAAGGGCACCACGGCTCTTTTTTATGTATGTAAAATTGAGGAAAAAGTGAGGAAAAACCTCTTATCAGTCTCATAATCTGAAGGTTGCTACACTTAGAAAAAACGAATTCTAGGTCCCAGAGGTCTCTTAATTGTCGCACTCCAAACACAAACGAGAAAGGTAGTGGAATTTTATATACAATTTAATGAACTCTAAAAGGGAAACAAACTACAGGGGAACAATGCAGAGAAAAGAAAAACAAGGCAAGGCAAAGGTGGGTCGTAACGCGCAACATTTACTCCGTTACATTTACTCAAGTAACATTTTCCATAAACTGTACTTGTCAGAGTATTTTAAATGCACCGTACATTTTACTTTTACATGAGTATTTCTCCTGTCCTTGTCCTGTTCTATCTTGTCAGAATCAGAATCAAAATCATCTTTATTTGCCAAGTATGTCCAAAACACACAAGGAATTTATCTCCGGTAGTTGGAGCCGCTCTAGTACAACAGACAGTCAATTTACAGAACACTTTGGAGACGTAAAGACATTGACAAAAAACAATTGTGCAAAAAGATGCAAAGTCCTCTAGCACTTAAAGCAGTTCGAATGACTAATATTGCAATAGTCCGGTGCAATGACCATTGTGCAAAGGGCGCTGAGACTTCAAGGAGTGTATGCGGTTTAAAGTGACGAGTAGTGCGATAATCTGGGACAATGTTGGTTGTGCAAATGTTACAGATACAGATGTGCAAATGGAGCAGATGCTACTCTGGCATGAGTGGCCAGTATATGCAAATAGTGCAGCATGGCGAGACAACTACAGTGAGTGCATGAGCAATACATAATTGGCCCCACAGAAATGTGACAACGAACTCAAGTCAAAAAATTGTCAGCTTGTTGTAATGGAATTATAGGTTAGCTGTTTAAGAAGTTGATTGCAAGAGGGAAGAAGCTGTTGGAATGTCTACTAGTTCTAGTTTGCATTGAAGGATGCCTCCTGAAGTCCACGATCATCTCTACAGTCTTGAGCGTGTTCAGCTCCAGGTTGTGTCGGCCGCACCACAGCTCCAGCCGGTCCGCTTCCTGTCGATATGCAGACTTGTCACCGTCCTTGATGAGGCCGATGACAGTGGTGTCATCTGCAAACTTCGTTCGCTGAGGTGCAGTCGTTCGTGGAGAGAGAGAAGAGCAGCGGAGAGAGTACACAACCTTGGGGCGCCCCAGTGCTGATGCTGCGTGTGGATGAGGTGGCCTCCCCCAGCCTGACCTGCTGTGTCCTGCACGTCAGAAAGCTGTAAATCCACTGGCAGATGTCAGGTGAGACGCTGAGCTGGAGAAGCTTGGATGAAAGGAGTTCAGGGATGATGGTGTTGAACGCTGAGCTGAAGTCCACGAACAGGATCCTCGCGTAGGTCCCTGCACTGTCGAGGTGTTCTAGGATGAAGTGCAGTCCCATGTTGACTGCATCATCCGCAGACCTGTTCGCTTGGTAGGCAAACTGCAGGGGGTCCAGCAGGGGACCTGTGACACTCTTGAGGTGGTCCAGCACGAGACGTTCAAAGGACTTCATGACCACAGATGTCAAAGCGACAGGCCTGTAGTCATTCAAACCCGAGATTGCAGGTTTCTTGGGGACTGGAATGATGGTGGAGCGTTTGAAACAGGATGGAACTTCGCACATTTCCAGAGATCTATTGAAGATCTGAGTGAAGACTGGAGCCAGCTGGTCCGCGCAGACTTTGAGGCAGGATGGGGCCTGCCGCTTTGTTAGTCTTTTGTTGTTTGAAGATGCGTCACACATCCTGTTCATGGATGGTTACCGCAGAAGTCAGAGGTGTGATTGTGGTCGCGGGTGCGGCCAGGTGGGTGAGTGGTGTGAAACTGTCCTTTTCAAATCTGCAGTAGAAGGTATTCAAGTCGTTGGCTAGTGTGCTATTGTTCTCAGCTTGGGGGGGATCGTCGCTTGTAATTAGTCAGTGATTGGAATGCATGCCAGACTGATTTAGAGTCGTTTGCGCTAAACTGATTTTCCAACTTTGCTGCATAGATCCTCTTTGCAATGTTAATTTCTTTAGTCAGCTGGTTTCTAGCTCGATTATACAGGGCCCTGTCCCCGCTCTGATATGCGTCCTCCTTAGCTTGGCGAAGCTGCTTAAGTTTAGCAGTGAACCACGGCTTGTTGTTGTTGAATGTGCGAAATGATTTTGTTGGTACACAAACCTCTTTACAGAAACTGATATAGGATGTGACAGTGTCCGTATATTCATCCAGGCTGCCAGCTGAATTTTCAAAGACACTCCAGTCTGTGCAGTCTAAACAGCTTTGAAGTTCCATCTTTGCTTCATTGGTCCACTTTTTCACTGTTTTCACTGTAGGCTTCGCGCATTTAAGTTCTTGCCTGTACGTCGGTATTAAGTGAATTAAGCAGTGATCAGACGAGCCCAGGGCTGCACGAGGTATAGCACGGTATGCGTTTTTTACCGTAGTGTAGCAGTGGTCTAAAGTATTATTTTCCCTGGTAGGACAGTCGATGTGCTGCTTGTATTTAGGGAGTTAGTGGTTCAGTTTAGCTTTGTTAAAGTCCCCGAGAATAATGAGGGGTGAGTCCGGGTGGTTTTTTTCAATTTCGTTGACTTGTTCGGCGAGCGTTAGCAGTGCGGCGTTCGTGTTAGCTTGAGGCGGTATGAAGACTCCAGCCAGTATGAAAGATGCGAACTCACGTGGCGAGTAGAATGGTTAACAGTTTAAAAATAGCGACTCCAAATGTGGGCTGCAGTGTGTGCTGAGCTCCGTGACGTCCGTACACCATTTTTCGTTGATATAGAGGCATATCCCGCCGCCCTTTGTTTTCCCTGATGTTTCCATGTCGCGGTCCGCTCGATGAATGTGGAAGCCGGGAAGCATGACGGCGCCATCGGGTACAGCGTCGCAAAGCCAGGTCTCCGTGAAGCACATGGTCGCGGAACGTCCGAAGTCTTTACTGGTCTTTAACAGAAGATGAAGGTCGTCCATTTTGTTGGGTAGGGAGAGTACGTTCGCGAGGTGGATCGACGGGAACGCCAATCTGTGTCCTCTCTTGCGGAGTTTCACCTGAATGCCGGCCCGTTTCCCTCTGTGGCGCCGCTTCCGTCTCCATGCGCCGAAAACCACGGACGCCGCTCCGGTGAGTAACTCGGGGGGGGGGGGGAAAAAACTGAGCGGATTTGCGAAAGTTGGTGACAGAAAGTCCGGAGTAGCCTCCTTGATGGTTAGCAGGTCTCCCCTTGTGTAAGTGAGTCGTGTAAGGTCTCCAAAGACGGACGAAAAACACAAAAACAATACTAGAGAGCGCATTACCGAGGCGACCACACTGGTAGGCGCTATCTTGGTTGTCCTGTCCTTCCCTCACAGGGTGTAGCACTACAGCCCCATGCAACACTCATATTTAATGTTTCATTGTTGTAGACAATGTAATGATTTACTTCTCTCATCCTGTTTACAATTAGTGCTTTGTCTTTTGTCTTTGTTTCTCGATCCCTTCTCCAAACTTTGTTCTGTTCGACTGATCAAGTCTGATTCTCAATAAACCTCAATTATAATACCACAGCGGAAGCTTAAAATCTCCACTGTGAGACCGTACAACTGTTCCGGCATAAAAGGGATACAGATTTTCCATTCTGCTTGACCTAACAGCCGAACAGGACAAAAAAAAACAAAAAACTTGAGTATTTCGGTGAAGAAGGATCGACATGCCGTTCGCTACTTTTATTTATTAATTTCTGCGTTTGTGCGTCTATTTTTAGACTCTGTCTTCGACTTCCGCATAGGGTGCCCATTACACCAATTGAACGGGATCACTGTAATTTGACTCAAATTCACCAATCAGACGACACAAGGCAGTCACATGACCGCACATGTAGCCTTCGCGAGCCAATCAAGATGACTAATTTTGGTGGTTGGGGGGGGAACAGCCGCGCGACTTCAAAAAACAACAGCTTTATCATGCAGCTCTTAAATTATTGCCCAAACTTGGATATTTCAGCCCACTTCTAACTTGAGAAAACACCTTGTGATAAATTGCAGATGTTTCTATTGTTGTTTTGGCAGTGGATATGGCAACATTAGCACTATCCGTATGGTGTTACACCCACACACAATCAATAAGTCTGTTCAGCAAACCGCTTCTTCATGAAGTCATTTAAGCTAATAATGTTTCTGTAGGGCCCAATGTCTGTGTTGTTGGTTTTTGAGCAATTAACATTTTAAATGGTCGCAGGTGTGTGCCGACTCCCATATTATTATTTTTAATTTGATTTGATTTTCATGCTCTGATTTAAAGAAAAAAAGTCTGAAGTTACTCACAAGTTACTCTTTCATTGAGTACTTTCTGACTCTTATTCAAGTAAATAATTGATGACTACTTTTTACTTTTACATGATTCATATTATTCTAAAGTAACAGTACTCACTTGAGTACAATATTTGGCTACTCTACCCACCTCTGGGCACAGGTAAACATCCATAGAGCAGGTCGAATTTATATAGGTGTGAAGTGAGGATGTACGGTGAGCAAATGCATAGAGCTGGGATTCCTGTTGCTGTTAATTTAAACCCAAATATGCACCAATCTGTACTTTAGTAGACCACACGTTGGACTTACATTGCGTGGAAGACAATTCAGGCAGGCTTGACGATCTCCCGGATGCTTGGCCGGTCCGATCGAAGACAGGTGGTTTTGACGTAAAAAGAAGGAAGGAAAAACAAAAGAAAAAAAACAAAAGGTTTCAAGTGCAGGGCGGCCGGAAGCCCGTGAGTGGCGCTGGTCACCAGGCGCTCGGAGCAGACGTGCGTCGATCCTGGGGACGTCTCTTTGGAAAATGGCACAGGTTGGCAGGAACACACAACAATGCAGTTACCAAAGTACAACATTAGTGCATATCACCCCCCCTTATGGCTATAACAGTTGTCCTTGACAACTTCTTACTTAAGGTGTGCATATAGGTGTCGGTGTCAGGATTGACGTGTGTGGATAGATGTGTGTATACGTGTATATTGGGATTGTCGTGAGAACAGTATTTCGGGGCAGGGGAGAAGCTAACACTAAGGGTAAACATTAACTAGGTGTAGAGTTCGCAGTAAAAATCTAACAAAAAAATAAATAATAGGAGAAACTCAACACGACTAGAGAAGAAAAAGAAAGAGAAAGAAGAGGAAGCTAGCTTCAACTTAGCACAGGCATAACAGTCAGGTGTAAAACCTAATTCATCAATCTAGGAGAGGGAAGGTGTTAAGTAGAGGTTCTAATCTTGATGACAGATTGGAATCCTAGTCTAGATTCAAAAGGGGGTGGAGAGGTCCGGGGTACCATTTAGGTAAGGAGGACCTCCTCCCCTGTCTGTATGGGGTCAGGTTCGGGTTCAGTCGTTCTTTTCCTACGGAAAATTTCGGGCCGCAGATTTGCACTGATTCAGAAGGTCCTGCACGTTTTGAGTCTTTCGATAGAGCAGGTAGGCGATGCCGCAAGTCATGTAGTAAACAAGACTAACCAAGGCTATTAAGATGTTATCTGCTGCAGACTAGGAGTGCATGAGCGGAAGCTCGGGTGTTTCAGAGTGTGTGCTAATGGGTAATGTAGTGTTGTCTATGTGTGTGATGTCACTCGTTTGAGTCCTTTCAAATTGAATTTGGTTGAGCGTTTCAGGATCGTCGAGTTTGTATTGTCCGAAAAAGTTGTAAATCTCGATTTCACTGTCATAATCGTCAGCTAGCAGGTGGTAAAGTGTGATGTATGCAAAATGGCATCTTTGGGGACGTCGAGCCACATAGTTTGATTTGGCAGGGCGAGTCTCGTTTTGGTGTTGTGGTGGTTGTAACTTTGTGTTGCGCTTCGGGCCGGTGTGTTGATTAGCCATTTGGTACCAACAATTTCCGCGTGAGTAGTAGTAACCTGGTAGCGAGGTGTAGCTTCTGCCCTACACCGCGACCCATCCTTCATGGGCTTCAGGCCACAAATCCCATCTGCTACATCTCGGATGAATGGCTTACTGGGACACAAGTAATGGATGTCTTTTGTGAGGACGCGCACATGTGCAAATTTGGCGCCAGATACAAATCAGGATTACTATCATGATAAGCGACCACTGTGGGAGTGAGTGTCGCAAAACATTATATACGTTTTTTAAGTGATAGATGTTTCGAGAGTCCATAATTGGGAGAGTAACGAGAGGCTATTTCTCGGAACTCAGGGTTGACATACTAGAGAGTGGAATTCCTGAGAGAAAAAGCCAAGTGGGCTTGACCAGGACTGATGGGGCTTGCTTGAGCTTTAGAAAGGATACTTTCGACTAGGCTAAGATGTACCAAGTATGGAAGAATTCTACCAATTGCTAAATTGTCTATGGATGAAGAGATTTCGCGTAGCATGCCCATTCATCAATGTGGTCACAATCTGTGTGTGAGCATAAACCGTGAGGAGCAGTGATAACAGAGTGGTTATGATCTGCCTATTTTGGTTTAAGGGTTGCACTGCTTTTAGCGTGTTGCTTAGCGACCAGGAATTGGTTACTTTGTTAGCCATGCGTTGTCGTGTGGTGGAGATTTCAGACTGTAATTTCTGAAGTTGTCGATAGTAGCAAGGCTACAAGTGTTACCGGTGGGGGTGCTGCGGATACATATTGTTTCGATTGTTATGTTTGCGGCAGAGCAGCGCGTTCAGTTTCACCGGTGTCTTGGTCGGGCATCTGCGTTGGGGGACTTGGTGTAGTAGTCCTTGATGTAGCAACGATGCTGTCACGGAGACCGTACCTGCTTGACCAGTCCTGTCTCAGTGTGTTGACATCCTCTTGTTTCGTGCATGGTGCATAGTGGGCGGATGCTTGTGTGACCACCCCACCATCCTTTCGCTACGTGGGGTCACGAACAGCTGAAAAGTTAGCTCCATGTAGGTGTAATAACAAAAGTCTACAATAATGCAAATTAGTTGGCACGAAACTGAAGAGAAACCAACGTCAGGCTTGCGCGGCACACAGGGAGGAAGAAATGAAAGAGGCGGCCAAGACGAGCCACAGAAAGAGCAAACGAAACGCAGGCAACTTTGACATCACGAACAACGCAATAGAGAAGAGAGAGGCTGGGAACCAGCACAGAAGGAAGCGTCCATCACAAATGGTTACTGCAGGTCCAATAGAAGAGTTGGGTCCAAGGCATTACCTGAGGGAGCAAAGGTTGAGCAGGGTGGGCAAAATGGCACTGAGTTGCACTTTGCAAGGTCCAGAGAAGTGCACGGGAAGTCCGACGTCGCTCAGAAGAGACAAAGCCCACATGTCCTGTGCTGTTAAGCCATGCATGTGTGAAAGTCACAAAAGAAGCAAGATGACTTAGTGGCCATTGAAGAAGCGGGCCAGCCACGTAGAGAAGTCACAATGAAGCTCAGCGTGATGGCTGAATAGGGGGTCAATTTATTAGGGACAGAATCCACAAAATGCGTTTTGAAAGGCGCAACTTTATTATTTCTTAGGGGGTC